>NC_136510.1:94148134-94395634 GCF_053919585.1 Euprymna scolopes
TCATTTAAAAAGGTAACTTAATTATGTATTAGAGCGTATTTCTATTCGATGTAGCCGCCTTCAGCTTCAATCACAGCTTCGATACGGATCCGGAACTTAAAGCATGACGTTTCTACAAGTTACTCAGCGTATGACTTGGCTGGCTTTAGTGTTGTGGGAGGTCATGTTGGTGATGTTCTCGACGTATGACCAAACGAAGTAGTCCGGCGGGTTCAGTTCGGAGGAGGAGGGGAGATGTGAGAGAAGATTACAAAGTCGTAGCACCCCTGAAGTCAACCCTGGGCTCTTTGAATTTGTGGGCCGGCGCCGAGTCCTACTGGCACACCCAGGCTCGTCCAGAGACACCTGATTGCAACAGGGAATCACCACACTCTTCAGCACATCCCAGTATAATTTGGGGTTGAAATTCAAGCACACTTCGACGATGTGAGGTGGCATGATGTGGTACTCACTTGAAACGACACTAAAGACGATAACCGTGGCCGGAAACTCTGTTTACATTGCTCTGGGCACGTCCGTGTAATTCGTGGCAATCCAGCGATGCCGTTTGAGGATGCTGGAAATGGTCCTGTTTTCATAATTTTGATCGGTAGAGAGTGTGCGTTGTCCAATCTCGCCCATCTCCAGTGTGTCACTTTTAGATATGATAGTAGGCTCATATCGCACTTGGGTCTTGTACACAACCTGTAAATTAGTATGCGGTCTGCAACAAAAAAGAAAACGGTTTTTCATGAAATGGAAATGGAATAATGTCGTCTTTTCTAGGGCGTCCATTTTATCGTTCCACCCTGTATATGAATCACTAGTTACCACATGGATAATCTACAAAGTAAAAACACCGAATTGCATGTTCTTATGAGTAATAGCCTAACATTAGGATGGATTACAATTAAATATTTAACGTTAATGTGGGCCTTTTGTGTGTCTTTGTGCCACAGGAGAAAGTCCGTTGCTTAGCAACTGCTAGATGATAAACTTTACTAATGTTGAGGGCACCTGTAAAAATCCGGTTGACAATGCGTTACGATGACACACGCTTATAGATTTGGCGGGGAGGGGAGAGGAAAGGGCTGACACATATAATAAATAATTTGGCGCCAGAAAATACAACATTCTAACAAATCTTTATTTTATGGACTCATGAAAATTATCCGTCTATCCGTGTTCGTTAATCAATATTAATTGCTCTTGCTGCATAATAAAACATCTCTACCTAGTGAAAAGAATAGAGTAAAACAAGAAAGATAATATACACACACACACACACATACAGCAACACGCACACTCACACACACATATGTCACAATAGAGAAATGCGAGCATGAAAAGTAATATGGTTAAGCTTAAACATGGAAAAGTAAAGGACTAGTTGTAAAAACTGGAAAAGAAAAAAAAACAAGATATTCTAGTAAAAATATAATAAATTTATGACTTAAAATATTGCAGCATTAAGAATTGATTATATAATGTTATAAATGAATTTTAAAAAATTCTTAATAGTGCAATATTTTTACTAGAATATCTTGTTTTTTTCCTTTTCCAGTTTTAACAACTAGTCCTTTACTTTCCCATGTTTAAGCTTAACACTATTACTTTTCATGCTCGCATTTTTCTATTGTGATCCATGATTTTTCAAAGCTTCGAATAAATTAACTTGTTCTCTGTTTAATTTCAGTCTTATTTTTTGCCCCAATAAACATAACATACACATATGTAATAACAATGCACGGAACACGTCTGCTTCAATAAAATAACTCCAATTATCTCCCTGTAATTGTTTCATTCTGTCTGTTTCTCTTGTTACTTCTATTTTCGCGAAAGCAGTGAATTAGTAAAAACACTAGTCGCTGAAGCGACGTGGTTGCTATGGAAACCAGTCATAAATAACGGCACTCAAACCCCTATATATATATATATATATATATATATATATATATATATATATATATATATATATATATATACGAGCAAAAAGTTAATAAATATGTTAAAAAACACTTTGAAATGAGTTACAAACATATTTAATCTGAAAAGGAAACACTAGATAAATGGATAGTCCTTAATCCGCGGAGTTTCGAAGAAGTACTCTCCTTCTCATCAGAGGGTAGGAATTAGCAAAATGCGGGATCGGATTTTGCATGCAGAAGTATTTGATGAAACAACAAATAAGTCAAAGATCTTACTTGAAAACAAAATAAGTTAAGCAGAGGGAATATGGTAAAGAAAAAGGTGATTACACATGAATGGATAGTCTGGTGGAAGATAAAAAATCCAGTGACGGTAAAATCCAAATGTAAAACTTAAAGAAAGTTAAAAGAATTTCCATTTGTACAAGTAAAATCCAAAGACATCTCTTAATTGGAAGAAGATGATCCATAATAATCCAAAGGCAGAAATCCATGGAATAATTCACAAACATGTGTACAAGGAAAAAAAATAATATTAATAAAAGAAAAATAAGAAAAATAAGCCATCCCTCGATTCGACAGAGAACTACCAAGGTAGACAAACGAATCAACTACTCCTAGTCTAGCACCACAGACCATGATGTTCAGCTTCACGAAGAATCTGCGTTTACAAAACCTGTGTGCTGACCACACTGTTGTATTCATCGGAGACATGGACATTGCATCAAAGGCACATTAAATGGCTTGAACGTTTTCAACAAAAATGCTTGAGACGTATCTTAAACATCAAGTGTTAAGCACAAGTACCCGACGCTGAAGTCCTTGTGAGAGCATATTGCTCTAGTGTTGAGACCCTAGCAATCAGATCTCACATGCGTTGGGTTGGCCACCTGGTTCGAATGAAAGATTGTAGGTTGCCAAAACAATTTTTTACGGGAAGCTGGAAAATCGCAAGCGCCCTCAACACAAGCCTAGGAAGAAGTTCAGAGACTCTATAAAGATAATTTGAAAGTCTTACAAATCGACATCGACACATGGAAGAACTAGAGAAAAGAAATCTGAAGCGAAAGCTTCGCAAGGGTTTAATTGATGGTATTAAACATGAGACAGAGAGCTGGAAATGTGACACTTGTGAACGATTGCGTTTGTCAAAAGCTGGCTACGTCAACCACCTTAAGTCGCACACAACTCCTGTTCAGGTCAACTTTGCAGATTTTAGTCCGAACCAAACGATCTGTTTAATATGCAGCAACGTTTACAAGTCTACTGCTTGTTTGAAAGGACATGTGATTGTTCAACCTCCAGAGGAAGTCAACTCGATGGAAATTACTCAATTTGTATGTCACATCTGCATTAAGATGTGCAGATCTGCGGTGGGAGTGCAGAGTCATCTGAGATGGCATGGATTGGGAGAACACAGTGTGACGGTGATCATCTGGAAAGATGTAGTAATCATATATATATATATATATATATATATATATATATATATATATATTTATATATATATATATATATTAGGGTAGGTCGATTTTGGAACCGTACAAAATGGCAGTTGAAGAAAGTTGCAAATAATGTCAAAGTTACCACAAGAAATATATTTTTTTTAATTTTGTATTTTGTTGAGCATTTTAACTTAAATACCAAATAAATTCGGATTTTTATTACGGTATCGGTGTCAGTCCGGGAATATATCAATTAAATAAAATCCGAGTGTCAACAAACAAAAACAATACAATACATTATAATAAATATTTTAAAGTTTATTATTCCGTATTTAGACGAAAATATTAAAAATACAAAGGAATTAAAACATTATATTTGATTTAATATAGAAAGATCTATATATACACACGGAAGTTTTATTTGTTGGGTAATTATACGAAGTTACCGGCTGAAGTTCGACCGCATGCGTGTTTATGTTTACTGTTTAATTTTTTAATAAACTCTTGAATTATCTCTGCATCTTACTTTCAAATTTTTTTTATTAAAATAGACTTAAATATAAAAAATACAACATATATAATTATTCTGGATTGTTTCTATCTTAAAAAGATAGTGTTTATTCATTAAAAAAAAACTTTACCGCGTGCGTGTTCGTGTTTACATTTTTAATAAAATGTTGAATTACTTCGGCACCTGATTTTCTCTTTAAATATCGCTCAAATTTTCCATTAAAATAGACCTAAATATAAAAAATACAACATATATACTTATGCTGATTTGTTTCTGTTTTAAAAAAATAGTGTTTATTCATTAAAATTTTTACAAACCGAAGTCAGTTTTCTCTTTAAGGTAAGTAATAGCACTTCAATTTATTGTATTTATTTCAAAGTTTATTAAATTTATTTTTTTAAAAGTTGGTACTTATGCACTTCTGTTACCGTGCTGAAATAATATTATTATTTAGAAAACTATTTTAGCATCGAATTTAACTTGAAAATAAGATTTTTAAAAATAGTACAGTAACATAAGTGCATAGGCAGCAAATTTTTAAATCAAATTTATTTAAAAATTAGTTGTATAATTTAATTTCTTGTTGTATTTTTTTCAGATATTTTATCAACATGTCCCGAAAATCTACAATTACAACTCGCAATAAAAATGTAACGAAATTTTCCGGTCTGCCTACACCATTAAATAAAACGGAGCCTCACATTTACCGACAAATTTTTCAGTATAGTTACTATTTAGTAAATACTTATCCTCGCCTTTCGAATTTTGCTATTTTCAAATTAATAACAAAGGAAGTCATGGGTATTTGGAAAGCGGTTAATCCATATTTACCTCTTTTAAGTGAAATGACTATTTTAAAAAGATGTTTCAAGAAAGCCAAACAAATGAATAGAAAATCTCTCCCCACTTCCCAAAATGAATCCTGGCTAGAAAAACTGGATTCACTATTTGATATTTCGTCCTGTTCTTGCAATCTGCCAGTATAAAGTTGTGACAACCCTCATGTAAAATTCAATAAAGAAAATTGTCAGATTGAGCACATTATTTGCACCTGTCCTTTTAAACAAAAGGTAAATTATTTTCTATTTTTTCCAATGTTTTTTTGAGATAACCTTATATCCAAACCAATTTTAATATTTTGATGCAAACTAATTTTTATATTAATCTGTTTAGATGTATTTTAATATAAGTAAAATCGTATTTTCTAGGTTCCAGTTGAGGACCGTAAATACCTAAAGGATCAGAGGAGTAAAAAAGGTCCGAAAGGTACTTTTCAGCTTGGTCCAGTTGATAAAAGTGCTATAAAAAGGGTAAAAACGAACGGGGATTTATAAAAAAAAATGTACATTCCTCACCGACAACTTCAACTTCAAATCTCCAGAGTAATATTTCCTCCCCCTGTTACTTATCTACAGAAAGTGACGAACCAGAAGAATAATATTTGCGGCCAAAGAGTCATCTAAAAGAGCCTTATAACCTTATTAAATTTCCCAGACATGCTCTTGAGTTAATCAGGGAGGGAATATCTTTTAATCTTGGAGACAGCCTTGCCAATGCCTTGCTCTTGGATTTGCAGGCTATGGGCCTTCTTATAGCCAATATTAATATAAGCAATATTCTTATTGATAAATGTAAAGTGGACAGGGCAAAAACTAAAGTGAAAACAACTGCTCCAAAACATAATGAAAGTGTGGACAATCTGATATGCATTAGAGTTGATGGGAGAATAGATAAGGATACGTTGTATTATAAAGAAATTGTGGAGGAAAATGGACACAAACTGTGAAAAAAACTAAGAGACCAGAACACCATTTAACCTTTACAATAGAGACACCATATGAAAGTAAATATCTGACACACAAAGTTCTTCCCAACAGTGGCGCAACAGGTGTTGTTCATGCAGAACATGTGATGGATGTTTTGCATAAATTCAACAGTGAAAACACTATCGAGGCTATCCTTGTTGACAACACTAATGCCGACACAGGTTCTGAAGTTGGAATGGTGACAATTTTAGGGAATCTTTTTAAAAAATCTTTATACAGTTGGTTGCTCTTTGCACCATAACGAACTACCTTTGAGAGCTCTTTTTAAAAACATGGATGGTTGCGGAAAAGGCCCTACAACATTCACCGGGTCCCTGAGGAAATTATGCTCAAATGATTGTCATGATTGACCCCAAATATTATTTTCCACTATAAGCAGTCCACTAGATTCAATTTAGGAAATTGATGAAATAAATGATCTCAGTTTTGACCAAAGATTACTGTATGAATACACAGTTAGTATTTCTAGAGGTAAGGTTCACTCTAGATATGCTTCGTAGGAAATTGGTGTTTTAAACCAGGAAAGTTGGCTAACTTTAGCCATCAGGCTCATGTGTATATGGATACCCACAAACTCTCACAACAGAACTCCAGAGATTAATAAATTTTATTGTAAATGTGTATGCTATTTGTTGGCTTGAAATTAAAAAAATAAAATAAATTCCGCAATCAGCAATTGCATATTTTTAATATGATCCAGAGGATTAAGGATCAGCCTCATGAAATTCAGCAGATCGCATTAAAAAGCATACAAGGTAAAGCATTTTGTTTACTGTCTGAAAACATTCTATATTTAATGGTCGAATCTGAGGAAGTTTAAGTAAGAGAAGAAGCTTAAAAAAGAATTTTAGCCATTAGGTAAGTAAGCATTTATTTATATATCAATGACTCAATTATTTATTCCAATTTATACAAACATTTTAAAGTTTTTTTCTAATTCCCCCATAATTATTAAAGCACTACGTATTGGATTTTTTTTTATATTCAATTAATTTTTATATTCTATCAGGAGCGGGAAGTAAACCAAGATAAAAAAGAATACCAAATATTAATTTTAATGCGACTCATTGGACACAATTAATAGATTTAACATTGTGTGGTATTTTTGAACCATTAATGGCGGAATATTTCTCTGATTCTGAACTTCAAGAATCATTATTAAATGGGAACAAGCTTGCCTAGCCAGATTTGCCATCACATTCTCAGGGCGTGGAAGGGCAGTCAAGTTAACAACGTGAGCATCACAAACTGTATATGGTTTTGAATCAAGACATTGACACATCACAACCAAAGTCAGAAATTGAGACCGTCATTTTTGTCTAAGGGCTATTATATGAAGCAATTCCATTCTATACATTAAGTTCTATCAAAATAATGTTTTGTCTTTTCCTTAGTTGTTTGTTTGTTATATTTTCACTTATAACAGAAAAAAATCAATTTTAAAATATTGGAATATTACTGCTTTATTCATGACATGGAAAGACAGTTTGCTAATGCAACTCTATGATAAATGGAGAACTTGTCAATCATCTCAACAAAAATAACCTTTTCAGTGACATGCAATATGGTGTTCACTCTGAGATCAACAGCTGATGTGCTAATTGTGATATCAAACAGAATTAGTGAATTTATTTATTTCATTTTTAGGTAGCTTTTAACATATTTAAGGCATTTTATAGGGTCTGACACAAAGGTTTACTTCATAAAATCTCTAGCTATGGAATAGCTGGACATGTCCTCTCATACATAAACTCCTTCCACTCTGATAGGTCTATTAAAGTAGTCGATAATGGGCAGAAATACGTAGGTCACGGTATTAATGCTTGCATGCCCCAAAGATCCATATTGGGCCTAACTGTCTTCCTTATCTTTATCAAGACCTCACAAACTCTATTCTTCAATCATTTGTCGAAATCTATGCAGACAATACAACCATTTATGGCAACACTACAAAAGCCGACAAAGATCAGAAGTTTTCTGATTCTCTCTCCTCTGACCTTAAACGTGTGCTGCAATGGGGTAAGAAATGGCTGGTCAGCTTTAATACATCCAAAACCAAACTATCTGTTCACCACTAACGCTTATATCCCCAGTTTACCCCAATTGAAATGAATATCTCTTGCCTTGATGAAGCACCCTGTTTTGACAAACTTCTGGGACTCACTTTTACCCTGAATCTGAATGAAATACCTACATCAGATGTCTAACTACTCCAGGAAGTATCTCAATCCCGCCGCGATCCTCTACCTGTACAAAAAAAAAACAAGCATGTTCTAAAAGGTAATACTGCTGTCACATCTGGTTTGGAGATCCAAGAATACCCTTTCCTGTCTTGACTGAATGCAGAACATCTACTTAGTAATTAACTCTTATCCTAGAGTTGCCACAGAACCTTGATAAGTGGTGACACTCAAAGTAAAAAATGAAAACGGTTTGGGGGTGCAGATTTTCAATTTGAAGATTATTTATGATTTGTTATATTATTATTATTATTTTTATAAAATAAAAAGACATCAATTGATTTGAAATTATGAAATTTTTGGTATTCACACGAGTATTAAAGACAAACCTTGCAAAAACGAGGAATTTTCAGTATATTTTAGTCTACGACTTTGATACAGAACGCTTAAAAAAACGTCCAAGCATTTGATCTAATTTTTTGCATGAGTACTTGACGCAACTTTTGGTAAGTGTTCTTTTTTAATATTCTGAATAAAGTGAAAAATTGACCAACCATAATATATATATATATATATATATATATATATATATATATATATATAATGGTTGGTCGATTTTTCACTTTTTTACTTTATTACAGAAGTTTTTTTTTTGCTTTAAAACACACACACACACACACATATATATATATATATATATATATATATATATATATGTGTGTGTGTGTGTGTGTGTGTGTGTGTGTGTGTGTGTGTGTGCGTGTGTGTTCATTCCCATGTATTTTGTCGATGGGGAATTACTATAAATTATTAAATTTCGGAGGGAAACTTCTTTGGCGCAAAGGATTTTTTTCGAAGATTTTAAAATTTATAAATTTGTTGTTTGTTTGTTTGTTTTTTGTTTTCAAATTGGTGGGGACATATTTTGGATAAGGCGAAGAAATTAATGCAGCTTCCTGAACATTTTCAGAGTGTTTATAAGTTTAAAATCATATAGCGGTTTTATACATTAAAACATATATAACATTAATACGCAAATCAAATTTTAGTGAATTAATTTGATTCAGACAATTACAAACTTATTAAGGAACTGACGACTTTTTAAAAAATAGAGGCAATTAAATTTGATATCGAAATTAATAAATACGACAGATATAGTTTATTTATTACTCTTATATGAAAACCAGAAACTGACTACTGTTGTTCAAATCAACAATACAAGGATTGTTTCGTAATACTTTATGAATAATATTTTATAGAGGAACGGACCAAAGACAAAACTTTTAATATCCAAAATAAAACTTCTATTTTTACCAACACTTTGCTCCCTACTTGGTCATAAATGATATTAATGGTCCTTCTCTCGAGGAAGCAACTTTCTTCGTCAAACTTTTGGGACTAACCTTTACTCTTGACCTGAAATTGAAGACTTACATTAAATCCGTCGAAAACTCAACCAAACTCCTCCGACAATTTTGGGTCTGAACACTTGAAATTTAGATGTAGTTTACTCTGACATGGCCAGTTCAAAGTGTAGTATCTGTTCCTCAGATGCGGCACTTCCATTTCTCGTTCTCTTTCAGTGGAGGAGAAATCCTTCACGACTGAGACAATTTTTATTTTTGTACCTTTTCTCCACGTTAAAAACGACCCTGGTGTCTAACTTTGTCCCGTGGGGAGGCATTGTAAATAGGTACTCTGACATGGACCAAACTTTTAAACTTTATTTGAGCCCAAAACAATAAATGTTAAGGGGGTAAAAATTGGGGTCAAATTTAAAAAAAAATATTTGCGATCTCTACCAAATTATTGAGCCAATATTTGGTGTAAACATTTGATATTTTACATAAAGTGTATTCAGACATAAGCCAAACTTTTTAATCGGGTTTTGGCTGAAAATTTGTCTACCAAGGGATCAAAGTTCAAAAGAGTTTACCTTTGCGGTCTCTAGTAAACTATTCAGCCAATTTTGGGTCTAAACATTTGAAATTTTACATAAAGGGTATTCAGACATGCAGCAAGCTTTTAAATTAGTTTTGTGCGAACATTTGGCTGCCAAGAGGTCAAAGTTGGAAGAGTTGACCTTTGCAGACTCGACCAAACTCCCTCACCAATTTTGGGTCTAAACACTTGAAATTTTAGATGTAGGTTTCCTAGACATGAGTCAAACTTTTTAATGTATATTTACATTTGCACATAAAGTTATTATCAGTACATAGGGCCCGAGCAAAACCGGACTGAACTGCTATTAGATTATATAGATGCATACATACACAGATACCGTGTAGTTTTTTGGGGTTTTTTTTTTTTACTTCTCTCCTGTTCAGTTTGATTCATTATTTCATTCTTTACTCTTTCTCAATATATATTCATCTGTTATTTCATTTATTATAAAAAGTAAACAAAAAAATGTCGATTCAGAATTTACTTCCATTTAGACATCGGAAACCAAGTGGAACAGCCCTTAGCGTTGCGGTCAGATTCGTAAAGGCGCCAACCAGAATAGATGGACATGTCACTTCCGCTGTAGTCTCGTTTTCAATCAGGTCGTGTGGTGCAAGATGCGTAAGGTCACTGGGTACAATAGGCACGGCGATTCTCTTTTAAAAGCTTCGTTCGCTCATTAAATCTGTGTGTCGGATGCTCTTTCTGCTTAATTTCCTGGCAAGCGCTTTCTCCCCCCATTTTGTTTTATTTTTATTTCACTTTTACGGTCATATGATTTCTCGACTTTATGTGCAATTTTGACGTCTGCATAATTACCTCCCCTGACTACGATCCCCCTTTTTACCATCTTTCTTTGTTTTTATCTTTGGAGATATTATTTCTGATTCCAATTTTTGTTTTTTTAGTTCATGGTTTAGTTTCTCTTATCGTTTCAGTTATAGATTCACATCCTTTAGCCATTTCGTCTATCGATCTATCCACGAAAGCATTTATCTCCGTCTCTCTCTTTCTGATTCTTTCTATCTGTCTGTCTGTCTGTCTATCTGTGTATGTATGTAAATGTATAAATGCATTAATGTATACATATGTATACCTGTGTATATGTGTATATATACCTATATATATATATATATATATATATACATATATATATATGAGTGTGTGTGTGTATAGAGAGAAAGAAACAGAGAGAGAGACAGAGAGACAGAGAGACAGACCGACAGACAGACAGACAGACAGAAAGAAAGAAAGAGACAGAGAGAAAGAGAGAGAAGACAACCATTTAAGAGTTGAGATTGTTATGCCCCTCCCGATAGCTGAAATATTGACGTAAGACCGCGCGAAGTTCTCAAGTACATGGCGAAACTCTTCGAAAAAACGCACATAATAAATATTTAATAATAAAACAATTAAAAACAAAAAAAAACTTCACAAAAAAATAAACAGAATACAATTTTATTATGTTACAAGTTTGAAATTGGAATCCTCTCGACTAACTGAATTTAATTTAACCTTTTTCTGTCCTTTTTGGAACAAGCTAATTCTGATTTACTAGTTCTGTTATTTGTTAAGTGTTCATATAGATACGGAAAAACGCTCTCTCTCTCTTTCTTTCTCTCTCCCCCTCTCTCTCTCTCTCTCTCTTGTGCTATATATATATATATATATATATATATATATATATATATATATATATATATATATATATATATATATATATATTAATTGACAGATGATAAAATTTATTTGTACAGAACTAGCGGGGATACACTTCCATATTTTTTTTTTTTTTTTTTTTTTTTGTAATCGAAATTCTGGAAATCTCCTATTTTTCAATCAAAGTGATTAATCGCTTCCTATTTTGGAGTACCAATCGCGGTGCACCGAGACGAAGCTTCACATGCCTCCCTGCAGTGTATTGATCCACAATACATTATAGTCTACATTGCACTTTAGAGAACCTATTGTAGATTTTATAAAAGTATTTTTATATTTAATGGCTTGATTGGTGTTTAAAATGCAATGTCAAGTATCATTCTTCCATTGTGCTCTAAACAGATACATCTATTTCGAATGCACCCCTATCATATCAAAGAACCTACTGTTAATTTTATATGCCTAGCTTTACTGCATGTGCGGTGATAGTAGCCTGAATTAAAGTTTTAAAATGAAAAATTCAAGTATCATGATTCAATTTTGCTTTACACCAAAATATTTATTTTGAATGCGCCCCTATCCTACCAAAGATCCTGCCTTTGATTTTCTATGTTGGCTTGTGTCTTAATTACACTTCTCAAATGCACTTGTGATGTTAGTTCGTGTAAAGTTAAAATCGCATGTTTCTTCTTTCGTCGGATTATTACGATTATCGATTATCTATACTTATCGAAGACATTCCGATACAAAACCTATCCAAGAACACTGCTAAATCACAAAAAGTGTATTCGTGTGAAATTGCCAGCATTCTCAACCAGCATTGCTGGATTGCCACGAGTAACAGGGACGTGCGATGCTGATGAAAACAAAGTTTGCCACCTCACATCTTCGAAGTCAGCTTGAAAGTCAAGACTACAATGTACCTGGATATGCTGAAGAGTGTGCTGATCCCCTGATGCAGTCAGGTGGCTGATGACAGATCCTGGGTGTGGCAGCAAGATTCGGCGCTGGCCCATGTCCAAAGAAATCTAGGCTTGACTTCAGAAGGAGTGTTACGACTTCGTTCCCTCCTCCCTCGACCAGAATCCGTTGGACTTCATTTGGTTATACAACCGAGAAAATTACCAACATGACTACCCACAACAGCAAAGCCAACGTGATCGCTACTATCCGCAGAGTATTCGCCGAGCTCTTGCCGGCGCTTGTGGAAAAGGCATGCTCACAGTTGCGCCCACATATCGAAGCAGTGATTGAGGCTGAAGGCGGCTACATTGAATAGGTGTCAGCCCTCCTACATAATCAAGTTACCTGAATTGATTTTTTAAATAAGTTTTAAAATGAAACTGTAGTGTTGTTTTCTATATATATAGATCCACTGAAACCCCCGTATTTATTAAAGAATGATCAATAGAAGAACAGAGCTCAGTTCAGTGTCGAAAGACAATGGATACCTCCTACAGGGACATCTTTGCGTGTTAATGTGTGGCAAGGGTTGCGCAATCCCAACCACACCTCTTTATCTGTGCCTAAATCCAAACATAGATTCCATGAGCAAAGCTTCTTTCTTAGAACTACGCGCAAGTGGAACTCTCTGCCGCTTGCTTGTTTCCCACCTGACTACAACTTGGACGTCTTCAAGTCCAACATAAACAAACTCCTGACAAACCGCCCCCTTAAGTAAGACACTCTATCAAAACCCCCAATACTAATGATTACTACAATACTATCTCATTGATTACTGTACACGCAATAACCCTTATCCCTGAGTGGCCTTCGGGCCTTGATAAGTGGTTTACCCTAATGTAAAAAAAACAAAACAAAAAAAAACACCTCTCCTGCATCGGCGCTATTTGAGTCCAGTGGCAATTAGGAATTCCAGGACGACTGGAAACATTGTACTCTTCCTGTTTCTCCTCTTTACTCTTTCTTTATCATTGTAAATTTTTATCTCTTCTTTTGTATCTTTTTGTTTTATTTTTTCTATCTCATATTTAATTTACTGTTATCTTATATTTCCCCATTTTCCAAACATGTGTCCCGTACTCAGTATCTTTCCAAGTCCCTTTTCTTTCCCATTACGTGCATTTCTGCCCTCAGTGACCTGCACCCTCCCCCCATCCGAGTTCCATCATTCACATTACACATTCTTTCCATCCTCTCCTTCCTTTTTTCTTCTTTTATACACTTTAACGGTCAAAAGAGCAGCAGTCAAAATATAAAGACCTGTGTCCGTAACAAAAGACTATTGGTCAGTCCGCAGAGTGTGTGTTTACTGACCAAGTCCGACCGCAGCGTTTGATCCTGGATGTAATCACTATTCCATCATGACACACAACATTGACAACCATAACGACGCGAAAAAAAAAAAAGGAAAAGAAAAAGAAAAAAAAACGTACACACATAAATGGTCGGGTTTGCAAAACAAAAGACTTAAAGAGACATCAAATGTAAATCAACAAAGACGTCGCTAATCACCTTCTTTTATGACAACAAACGATGCCGCCATGTTTGAATGAAAAAAAAAATGCCGACTTTTACCGAACAATTGCTAGCCTTTTACTCGCTTTTATCTAATTGTGCGGAAATTGAACAAAGTGCGATAAATGGTATTTCTTTGTTTGTTTTTAGAGGGGGGGGCGATCACGCAAATTAACTTATTCGAGACATTGATTGTTGTCTACGTCATTGGAAATATACGGTGTTTGTCGATTTGGCGCTCCCGCCCAATTATATTCCATTATTTATTGTTTGTTTCATTTTAATATTGTCTTTAAATACGGGATGTCCCAAAAAAAATTGACGTCGTTTAATATGCCAATATATCGGAGACTACTGAATGTAACTTAATGCAACTGCACAAACTTTATGTTGAACATCATAAGTTTTATTAGTTAACATTTCAAAGAAAAAAAATACAAAGATTTGTGGTTTCTATGACCGATTTGATAATTTTCACAAAATTCAAGTCGGTAATCAAACTCGTGCCAAACCCGCTGCAGCTTGTCTTTGGTAACATTTTCCATTGCGGCAGTGATTCTCTGCTTGAGATCTTAAACGTTAGCACGAAGAGAGGGATATAGTCGAGTTCTTTCACATATCCCCAGAGGAAAAAAATAACATGGTGTCCATTTCAGCAGCAAATTGTCTTTCTCGCTACCACGCCCGATCCATCTCTCTCTCGCAGGTCCCTATACAAGCTATGAACATTTGAGGTCACTTCAACGAAAATTGCCAAAATTATCGGCCTGCAAAATGAGGTAAAAATTTTTTGGAACACACTATAATATTTATGCGTATTTTACGACCGGGCAACGTCGGGCGGACTGCTAGTTATCTATAAAAGAGGATATACATAAGTGCACATTACTTTATAAAAAAAAGTTTGGGCTGTTTTCACTGTTCAACATACAAACTAATCTCGATTCCGCAAGGTTGTGTGCATATGTGTTATTTTCATTTCTACATTAAACGTTGTTCTTCTTATTTCTCCTTTTTCTATTAATTTTCAATGTTATTTCTTTTTCCATGTATCTAGTATATATATATATATATATATATATATATATATATATATATATATATATATATATATATATATATATATATATATATCCTTGGATTTTACTTGTGCAAATGGAAACTCAATCAACTTTCTTGGAGTTATATTTTTGGATTTTACCGTCATTGAATTATTTACCTTTCACCAGACTATGCATCCAAGTGTAATCACCTTTTTCTTCACCATATTCCCTCTGCTTCCATTTTGTTATAAAGTAAGATCTTTGACTTACTTGTTGTTTCATCAAATACTTTTGTATGCAAAATCCGATCCCGCATTTTGTTAATTCCTACCTTCTGATGAGAAGGAAAGTATTTCTTCGAAACTTCGCGGATTAAGGGCTATCCACTTATCTAGTGTTTCCCTTTCAGATTAAATATGTTTTTAACTCATTTCAAAGTGTGTTTTAACATGTTTAATTAACTCTTTGCTCTTATATATATATATATATATATATATATATATATATATATATATATATATACATATATATATACATATATAAGTTTAATGGTTAAAGTTAAATTCTAAAATTCAAGATATAAACACATATATTCGAGTTAAGAATTTATTGTTTGACACAATGAATATATAGAGGGGAGTTATGTTTATTTCCTTAATCCATGGATTTTCAATAATGGCTCATATTATCAGAGGAAATGAAATGCTGTCAGCAAAATGTTAACCGCATTTCATTTCCTCTGATGAGAGTCACATCATGCCACCTCACATCTTCGAAATCAACGTGGATGTAAACATCAAAGTTTACCTGGATGTGCACAAAAAATGTAGGGATCCCCTGATGCAATCAGGTGGCCACTGACTAATCCTGGGTGTCGCAGCAGAACTCGGTGCCAGTCTACAAATCCAAAGGACCTAGGCTTGTCTTTAGAAAAAAATGCTAAGACTTTGTATCCTTCTATCACTGCTCCTATCCACCATCGACCTGGACCTGTTGGACTGCTTCATGGTCATACGTTAAGAACAGCACCACTATGAGGTCTTATAACACCAAAATACGCCTGATCATTGCCATCCGCCGACGCTAGTGAAAAAGGCGTGCTCCTAATTCCTGACCCGTATCGAGGCGGTGATTGAGTCTGAAGGCGACTTCATTGAATAGATGCGAGCTCTACTAGATAATCAAGGTACCTGAAGTGATTTTTTTCAATAAAAGTTTTAAAATAAAGCTGTAGTGTTGTGTTTTTTTAGAGCGAATAAATTATCGTTCTCTTGGTCAAGATCAAAGTGTAGTATATGTTCTTCAGATGCTGCACTTTCTTGTTCTCTTTCGGTGGAGGATCAGTCCTTCACGACTGAGACATTTTTTTTATTTTTGTACCTTTTCTCCACGTTAAAAAACGACCCTGGTGTCTAACTCTGTCCCGTGGGGAGGCATAGTAAATAGGTACTCTGTATATACCTATTCGGTCTTTGAACACTAGAACAGAGGATAAGACATCTAAAATTACACTTGTGCCTATTTAAGAAAAATAGTTCGTGCATAGTTTTTTTTCCGTTTTATAATATATCTATGTGGTTGCCTGGTCGTAAAATACGCTTTTATATGACGTTTTGATTTATGCAGATTTCATATTAATTATTATAAAGCAAATTTAAGCATTGTTTCGTTGTATATTTTTTTAAAGATATTCATGTGGTTGCGGATATTTTCTATTAATCTACTTTGGTTAATTTGATATGATTTAAAAGCTCAGGATACCGAGTAAATGTCTCAATTAACTGCTTAAATATTTTACTCTTGTTTTTTTTTTTTTTCACAACCTGATTTAATCATTCTTCTTATAAAACAAGATTCTGGGAATAAAAAATCTGTCAAATTTAGGGTAACACGAGCTATTAAGACAAATTTGGATATAATCTTACCGTAAAACACACACGCAGATATATATATATATATATATATATATATATATATATATATATATATATATATATATATATATAAAAGTGAACGTGTCTGGGTGTGTGTGTCTGTACATTTCCCTACGGAATAACTCTGTCAATTTTCAGTCGACAGAGTCGAAATTTGATATAGACGGTACTGAGATTTGGGAAAATCTTTGTAATCCGTTTTCGGCTAGAAATGTAGCTATTAAGGGGTCAAAGTTTGGCTTTCAAGGGCTCAAAGTTCAACGATTTGACATTTAAGAACTCTACCAAACTCCTCCGACCATTTTTTTCTTTTTTTTTTTGCTCAACATACACCTCCAAATACCCGGGCAACGTCGGGCTGAAATGCTAGTATATATATATATATATATATATATATATATATATATATATATATATATATATATATATATATATATATATATTCTTCTATAATATAAAGCTGAACGTCTGTGTGTGTGTGTCTGGTCACGAATAGACTCCTATATGGTTAACTATTATAGAAAACTGATCACATATAATGATAGAAGATGTATCGAGACACAGGAATGGGTATGTTTGATCTGGCAGAACGGTGATTCATTAAACTTGTGGGTTATGTGTTCGCGCCTGGTCCACAAAGTATGGAAATAAAAAATTTAAAAATTAAAATAAATACGTTTACAAGTGTTTTTGATATAGATGTACATAATAATACTTTGATAAATATGTTTTAAATTAAATAGGGATAGCATAATAAAATTGTGGGGTCTGCGTTCGCGCCTGGCCTCCATAGAATGGAAATAGGCACAGACTTTAGCAAAGACTTTTCATATCTATCTGCGTAAGTATACTTTGATAATTATGTTTCAGTTTGAAGAAATATAGTATAATAAAATTATGGGGTGTTCGTTCGCGCCTGACCTCTATAGAATGGAAATATGTCACAAAGTTTAACAAGGTTTTTTAAATATAGATCCACAGAATATTGTGATTAGTGTTTCAGTGTGAACAGGTATGGTATAATAAATTATGGGGTTTATCTATTTTATTTTTACTTTCATCATATTTTACTTTGGTTTTGATACCCTCAAATTCGAAACTATCTCTTTACAACCCTTCCTTTTCATAACCTATCATACTTTCATAAATCAGAGTTCGTTTTCTGTAGGCTGTTTTTGAACCCAGTCAACGACGGGTACTTTAGCTAGTATTGCTTCATTTTTTTGGGCTTAAATCAAATTAAAAAGTTTGATCCATGTCCAATTAACCTACATTTAAAATTTCAAGTGTTAAGACCCAAAATTGGCGGGGGAGTTTAGTAGAGTTATCAAAGGTAAAATCGTTGAACTTAGAGACCTTGAAAGCTAAATTTCTGGCCAAAACTGATTTCTGAGCACTTCAACTGAAGTAAAATAATTAAAAAAAACATTATCACTTTCATATATATATATATATATATATATATATATATATATATATATATATATATATATATATATATATATATATATGGCATGAGCTATTTTTATGTGTCAAGGAACTATTTTAAAGGGGCATGAGTTTTTTTATTGAACATTTTAGGAATAAATATTCTATCCTAAATTTTTATATCGAAATCCAGGATTGTAGCGTTTCTTTCTCTTATGTAATACACAGTTTATTCTAACTCCTTAGGATAAATAAAATATTTTCTTTCTTAAATCGCGTATTATCATGTATACACATAAGGTCATCGATAAATCTCCTGAAACCATGATAATTATATCTTTTATGTGTCATTTTTTAAAAATTAATTATATACATATAATAATATAATAATATCGTTAGAATTCAAAAGATTGGACAGTTAAAGGCGCGTTCTCATTTTTATTTACTGTTTAATTTTTCATTTTTCGTTTATATGTGTATATGTACTGTGTGCATGTGTGTATGTGCGTACTTATATGTGTATATATTTAAAACTGACGTGGCACCTTCTCATTGGCTATACCTCCGTCTCCTCGTCCTCCTCCTCCTCCTCCTCCTCTTCCTTTCTTTTCCATTCCACTTTTCCCCGTGTATGCTCATACTTTCACTACGCCGATGAAGACTGAAGCATCGGTCGAAAATTATGTACCTGTAAAAAAAGTTAAAAAAATTTTTTTTTTCATAATATTATTTTGTATTCCTGCACGTCACCAATTGAAAACGAATAAAGAAAAGTTATAAGCTTTTATACTTTTCGTATTCCTTTTTATAATTTTCCAATTATATATATATATTTACTATAGTAATTATTAAATACCTACGGACACTAGTGCTCCATTCTTTTGGAAATCTTCAGTGCAGGGTATCACGATTAACACCAGTCGTATGACTCGAACCCAACGACAGAAGCCATCTCTGGCTTCATTAGCAAGGGCCGTATCCATTCGGCTACCGTTAACCGCGTGAAATAACGTTGAAATTTAAATATTTTATTTTCAAATGTTTTTTTCCGTCAGTCAGAGTGATCTAATCATAATACGATGATCTACGCATAATAATTTCCCAAACACCCGGGCAACCACACATATATATATATATATATATATATATATAAAAGTGAACGTGTCTGTATGTTCGTCTGTCTGTTTGTCTGTCTGTCTGTCTGTCTGTCTGTGTACATTTCCCTACACAATAGCTCTGTCAATTTTTAGTCTACAGACTCGAATTTGATATACAGGATACTGAGATTTGGGAAAATCGATATGATCGGATTTCGGCCAGAAATTTCGCTGTTAAGGGGTTAAAGTTTAACATCCTGACGTTTGAGAAGTCTACCAAACTCCTCCGACTATTTTGGGTATAAACACTTGAAATTTTAGATATAGGTTCCTTGGACATGGATCTAACTTAATAACTTGATTTGATCTTCAAAACAATAAAATTTAAGAGGTCATAATAGGGATCAAAGTTTTAAAAAATTAAGCCTTTTTTTTTGTTTGTTTTTGCTCAGCATTCACCTCCAAACACCCGGTGCTAGTATATATATATATATATATATATATATATATATATATATATATATATATATATATATATATGTGTGTGTGTGTGTGTGTGTGTGTGTATTCCTATAAATTTGTTTTTTTTATGTATTGATATTCATATTAAAAACCTTTTTTCTATTTATTTAAACGAAAATACCTAACTTTGTTATATATGGATCTTGGAATTGGATTCATCAGCACAAGATTTAGCTAATTTGCACATTCTTCCAAACATTCATTTTAATAAATTCCCTATTAGTCTTTTTTGGTTTTCTCATGAGATAATTCTCTTATGATAACTATTACGTGTAATTATGTTCACTCAGATATTCTACACAATTAATACTTGCGTAATATTTGCGTAAAAAGCTTACAGTTAACACAAACCTCCTTCCATATGTATTTATGTACGCCTATATATATTTGTTTTAAAACAATATTGCCTACCAAACTCCTCTGTCAGATTTTGGTCTAAGTACATGAAACTTAAAACATAAGGTATTCGTACCCGTGCGAAATTTTATATTTCGGTTTTAACCGGGGAAAATTGGTGTAAAAGTATACAAATTAAAAAAAAGCTGAAATTGGCCAGGTGAAGGTCGAATATGCATGCGTAACGTAGTAGCTATCCGTTCATGTCTTAATTTGTTAGCCTTGCAGCAGACATGTATGCATCGCTCAAGCCTTAACATCAAGGAAAAAGTAAATCGTAAGCTAAAGTTTTGGTTTCGATTCTCTGTAGTGACACACAAACCTTTTTTTTTTAACGTTTTAAATAATTATTATATATATGGGCCCGATATAATATAATAATAAATACGAAATCTGCCTCAATCAAAATATCATATTTAAGCGTGTAATTGGCGAACGGGCAATGCCGGGAGGCCTGCTAGTATATATATATATATATATATATATATATATATATATATATATATATGTGTGTGTGTGTGTGTGTGTGTGTGTGTGTGTGTGTTGTCATCGACATACAGTCCTGTTTCGTTGTACCACAACTCACCAGTGCCGCTAGACTAGCATCTCCCCCAAGCCAAGGATTGAATCTAGAACCGTTGTGTTGACAGTCGGCAGTTCTCCCACTCGACCACAGAAGGGACTCCCGCAAATAACTCGTCGGAATGTCTATTTAAATAGACATCCGGCACCACTCTTCAGTACTAAAACCGCCTGTTTGTAAACGAACAAACAACAAGCTTCGATTTTTTCAGCCAATTAAGTACCGGGTGAGATTATAACAACAGTGCTCTACCCAAAGAGGGGAGCTTAAAATATATCGACATATAGTCCTGTTTCGTTGTATCACCACTCATCAGTGCCGCTAGACTAGCATTTCTCCCAAACCAAGGATTGGACCTAGAACCGTCGTGTTGACAGTCGGCAGTTCTCTCTCTCTCTCTCCCTCTCTCTCTCTCTCTCTCTCTCTCTATATATATATATATATATATATATATATATATATACATATATATATATATATATATCCCATCGTTTCCATATTATTTTCATATGCATTTAGTCTACCCAGTCAAACTCTGCAACACAATTAGAAGCGAAGACATTTTATTGTCTATCCGTTTATATATTCTAAGATCGCAAGTGCCCATTCTATTTCCAACGCCGTCCATAGAAATGAAAACTGGACTCCGCTGTCCATCGCCCATACAAATTATTCGAACACATTGTAATCCTTTGTTTTCAATCTGACCATTTCAAACTGAGCATCTTTTACGCAGTTTCGTAGCTGGTGTTCAACGCGCTTCGGAGAAACAAGTTTTAAAATGAAAATATTCAAAAGCTGTAAACAGGCTCATCGGTATTCTTTCGGTAAACCGATTTCGCCGGGAGTACGACAAACCTCCACTACAACCTCTTTCCCACAGAAGAGATGTTGCGAGCCTGTCTCTGCTTTATCGTTATTTTCATAGCAAGTGTTCGTCTGAGCTTCAATCTATGGCCCTCGTTCACTCGTTTAGGCAAAACAACTGTCAATAATTTCCCACACTCTTTATATGTGCCTACACCCAAACGTAGATTCCATGAACAAAGTTTCTTTCTTAGAACTGCACCTCTGTGGAACTCTTTTCCATTTGCCTGCTTTCCAGCTGCCTACAATTTGATTGCCTTCAAGTCCAACGTAAACAAATTCTTGATGAACCGTCCCCCT
Organism: Euprymna scolopes; assembly: GCF_053919585.1. Classification (NCBI taxonomy): domain Eukaryota; kingdom Metazoa; phylum Mollusca; class Cephalopoda; order Sepiida; family Sepiolidae; genus Euprymna; species Euprymna scolopes. The sequence continues at coordinate 94,170,255 of NC_136510.1, forward strand.
AAGTAATCCAATTTATAAAATTTTTACAACTTATGTATGCCCATTCACCTTTATCTTCGAGTGGCCTTCTGGCCTTGATAAGTGGTGACTCCTTTGTAAAAAAAAAGAAAAAATATACGCTTTTGCAAACTGGAACCACTTGCTGATATTCTATATACTCCGTAGACTTTGCCCTACTTATTAGACTTTACCTCCTACCAAACGTGGCATAGGCTTTGTCTGGCCGACAATCGTCCACCCTGTTAATGAGCTCCAATGAGAAATTCTATTTAGGCAATAGTGTTACGATTCATATATTAGAAACTCTAATATTGACACAGTATAAACAAATAACCGATGAATCGAAAACAAAATATGCCACGGATAAAAAAAAATAAATTATCTACTCGTTTGTATACTTTTAAAGTGTAGAAACTGTTTTTTTAGAATTATTATCGCTATATACGTTATCGTTACTTTGACTTAGCCAACCACGGGTAAATAAAAATTGGCTGTCGATGTTTTAGACACGTAGTCACTTGTTTCAGGGTTAAAATCGTAAAATAAAACTTACACTAAAACTAAACGTAAGTCTGCGGGTTCTAAGTTGTAATAATGGTTAATTATAGGTTAATTCATTGATTCGCATTATTTTTAAAGAACAAAACAAAAAGGACAATAGAAAGAAAATGAAAATAGACTATTTGTACAGCGGCGCATCTCCAATCTAACTCGTCATTTGTACACAACTGGCCAACTAGTATATATTCTGAACAAAAAAGAAAACGGGTTTTCATCAAACGGAAATGGAATTATGCTGTCTTTTCTAGGGCAACAATATATTGCATTCGTTCTAACCTGTATACACACACGTACACACACATATACAGGCATATATATATAATATATATATATATATAAAATATATATATATATATATATATATATAATATATATATATATATATAATATATATATATATATATATATATATATATAATAAAATAAAATAAAATAAAACTGGATTATTTATCTTCCATCAGATTATCCATTCATGTGTAATCACCTTTTTCTTCACCATATTCCCTCTGCTTCACTTTTTTTGTTATCAAGTAAGATCTTTGACTTACTTGTTGTTTCATCAAATACTTTTGCATGCAAAATCCGATCCCGCATTTTGCTAATTCCTACCCTCTGATGAGAAGGAAAGTATTTCTTCGAAAATCCGCGGATTAAGGACTATCCACTTATCTAGTATTTCCTTTTCAGATTAAATATGTTTTTAACTCATTTCAAAGTGTTTTTACCATGTTTTATTAACTGTTTGCTCGTATATATATATATATATATATATACGTGTGTGCGTATGTATTATGACGTATTTATTATTTTATAGACGATGTCATATACTCAGACGCCATACATGACGTCATCTGCTATAACGTTATGTATGATGTCAATTGGGGTAGGGTGCAAAAATGGAAATAAATATTCTCCGGGCAAAATAGGGCAGCTTATATATATATATATATATATATATATATATATATATATATATATATATATATATATATATATATATATATATATGTATGTATGTGTGTGTGTGTGTGTGTGTGTGTGTGTGTGTGTAATATAATTTTGTTATCAATAAAATAAATCTTTACCAAAGAAAAACTTACCGTTATAAGAAAAGCTCACATTATTAAGAGGATCAAACTACAAAATGAAAGATGAGGACTAAGAGCCATATATAACTTTATTATATCGTCAGAACAATAAGAGAACAAAATAAGGGGAAAATTAAGAAGAAAAAAACCTCTTTGGGACATTGCATTGCTAAGCTAAATGCTTCTCATCAGAAGAGGAGAAAGGCCAGAATTATACAAAATGGGAATGAAGAAAACATTGGCTTAATGATATTTAGACATGCTATAAGAATGAAGGAATAGGAGAATGTGTTAAATAGTAATTAAAAGTAAAAGGATATAAAGGAGGGGTAGTATATATATATACATATATATATATACACATATATATATACATGCAAAAGTACCCGTCGTTGACTGGGTTCAAAAACAGCCTACACAAAATGGACTTATAGGTTATGAAAAGGAAGGGTTGTAAAGAGATAGCTTCGAATTTGGGGGTATCAAAACCAAAGCAAAATATAAAAAAGTAAAAATAAAATAGATAAACCTCATAATTTATTATACCATACCTGTTAACACTGAAACACTTATCACAATATTCTGTGGATCCACCTTGTTAAACTTTGTGACATATTTCCATTCTATGGGGGTCAGGTGCGAACGAACACCCCATAATTTTATTATACCATATTTCTTCAAACTGAAACATAATTATCAAATTATACTTACGCAGATAGATATAAAAAGTCTTTATTAAAGTTTGTGCCTATTGCCATTCTATGGAGGCCAGGCGCGAACGCGCACTCCACAATTTTATTATACCATCCCTATTTAAGTTAAAACATACTTATAAAAGTATTATTATGTACATCTATATCAAAAACACTTGTAAAAAAAGTTTTTTTTAATTTTTACATTTTTTATTTCTATACTTTGTGGACCAGGCGCGAACGCAGACCCCATAATTTTAATGAACCACTTTTCTGCCAGATCAAACATACCCATTCCTGTGTATCGATACATCTTCTATCATTATATGTTATCAGTTTTCTATTATACTCAACCATATAGGAGCCTCACACACAGATATTCAGCTTTATATATATATATATATATATATATATATATATATGTATGTATGTATATATATATATATGTATATATATATATATATACATATATATATATATATATATATATATATATATATATGTATGTATATGTAAGTAATAGTACAATAAATATAGGCTACTATGAAATATTGGAGAACACTAAAAGAAGTTCCAAACAATAAAGATATGTACGATTTTAATTGAGATTCATTGTTGAGATGAGTATTATTTATTAATTATTTATTGCGGACTATTATGCTCATCTTTATTAGTTGTTGTTCCCTGATGTTTCGGCCAACTATTCCTCTGGCCTTCGTCAGGTGGTAACCGCGACGGATAGGAACTTCGAATCTCCTAACTGGATTCTCAGCAATTACTGCCATCACGTGTGGCGAGACGACAACAACTACGTATGGCAGTGATTGCTGAGAATGCAGTTAGGAGATTCGAAGTTCCTATCCGTCGCGGTTACCACCTAACGAAGGCCAGAGAAATAGTTGGCCGAAACGTCGTGATACAGCAGCCAATAACGATGAGAATAATAGTCCGCAATAAATAAATTAAAATAAAAGAGGAAACAAAAAATTGGGACGATAAAATAGAAAGCTGAGAAAAAATAGAGAAGGCAGAAAAAAACAAACACTGATATATATATATATATATATATATATATATATATATATATATATATATATATATATATATATATATATAAATAGACAAAAAAATAGATAAAATCATGAAAATAAAAATAAAACAATTCCAAAGTGTAGAAAAATAGGATTAGAAAATGTTCAAATAATTATCCAAAATAAGTTAAAAACTAAAATAATATAAAATGAAAAATAGCATAATATATATATATATATATATATATATATATGTATATAAATATATATATGTGTGTATGTATGTATATATATGTATATATATGTATATATATGCATCTATATATATATATATATATATATATATATATATATGTTTGGAATTCCCTCCCGAGTTTCTGCTTCCCCAACTAAGTGTAACGTGAACCGAAATCTTGCTGCCCAACTCCCCACATAGTACCCCTGTAGCTTATGTCCCTGATAGTAGCCCCGTACAACAAAGTGGCAATATGCCGTTTTTGGATTGAAATTGCAATAAAAAAAATGATAAAAATGTGTATATATATATATATATATATATATATATATATATATATATATATTCAACAGAAGAGGACCGTATACAAACGAGAAACAACCACAGAATTTGCGCATAAACCTGACGAATCCTAGAGTGGATGAAACGCCGAATATTCAGTGTAGCTTAATCGCCATATATATTTTATAATTACTATATATATAAATATATATATATATATATATTTATATAAAGAAATCAGTGATGCTTTATATATATATATATATATATATATATATATATATATATATATATATATATATATATATATATATATAAAGCATCACTGATTTCTTACATTGTTTAATATCGTCTTTATATTTTCACCCTAGCATTAATGATCGAACAGAAAAAAAGCCTCAGAAAGATGAAAAAAAAAAAAAAAAATTGCAAGAACTAATCAGATGTATCCATTTTTACATTCCGAAATTTTAAACTATATTTCTCAACGTACATCTTTTTTAATTTTCACAATTCCGCCATATTTACTCCCCACCATTTTATATACTTTTCACTCTCATTCCCCTCTTTTCTTATAATATTTCCGTCTCTGCCTAAGATTTGCGCCATATTTCCTGCAATATTTCAAGCTGTTTTATTTTTATGTTATTTTTTTATGTTTGTTCTCCAGCTACATCTTCTCCTGTCGCCGTCCCGCTAAGACACGTGTTGTGTTCAGATGTGCTCGGCAGATGACACATTGACACGCGCTGGGATAAATAAAGAATGCGGATAAGTACACGTCATTCGTGGGCTCCCTTTTTCCCCTGTTGGCTGATTTTTTTCAGAAAATCTCACACGGAACAGTAACTTTCTCATTCCCTTCCTCTTCCTCAATAGAATAAAGGCTGTCAAATTTATTCTTCTGTTAAGTACCTCTTTTCAATGGGCTGCAATATCGCCCTTATATTTTTCTCTTTTTTTTTACCAGTAATTGCGCTTTATTTCATTCATTCACATTTTGGGTTCGTTCGCTAACTTTACTATTCACCGAATTTCTCGGCGACTTTTTTTCTATTAGATTTATTCATTAATTTTTTTTAATTTTTATTTTTGTCATTTTTTTTATATCAGTTATCCTTTTTTAGCCTCGTTTTAAGATATCCAGCCTCGTTTTGAAATATTAGCTAATCTCGTTGTAAAATCTCCAACACTATGTGTATAATCTCAAACCCCTTTTAAAAATCGTCTCTAGGTTTAATATCCCCAGTCTCCTTTTAATAGCCTAATCTCGTTTAATATCGATAAAGTAATTTAAAACATTAGGCATCATTTATAAATTAATGATAAATTTTTTTTTTTAAATGAACATATGTTTTGCAAAAAAAATTATCTTCGGGAAAGAGGGGGTGACTTAATTTTTCTTTCTTTTTATATGTCTATTTTAGCAATGATTAATGCCCTTGCTGAAATAATATATAGCACGCATATATTAATTTATTTATTGCGAACTATTATTCTCATCTTTATTAGTTGTTGCTTCACGACGTTTCGGCCAACTATTCCTCTGGCCTTCGTTGGGGCCTGTGGCGCAGTTGATAGAGACGTTGAATCTCTACGGTTCCAGATGAGAATTGTCCAAAGATAGCGGTTTCAATCCTACCCAAAGCCGGCTAGAGGCTTACTTGCCCCCAACCCCACCCCCAAAATACGTGGTGAGACGACAACAACTACGGATGGCAGTGATTGCTGAGAATGCAGTTAGAAAATTCGAAGTACCTATCCGTCTCGGTTACCACCTGGCGAAGGCCAGAGGAATAGTTGGCCGAAACGTCGTGAAACAACAACTAATAAAGATGAGAATAACAGTCCGCAATAAATAAGTTAATATAAATAATACTGATTTCAATAATGAATTCCAATTAAAATAATATAAAACGCATGTATTTTAATATATATATATATATATATATATATATATATATATATATATATATATATACACATACAAACATGACAGAAAAGAATAGACAGTAAGATAAATATTTATCCTAAGATTAATATATGATTATTTATATTTAATGATAACAATAGTGCGTGACTAACGTAAAGTGTTTCATCAAGATTGCATCTAACAACATCGAAGCATGTCATGAACCAAAGGAGCATCAGACCTATCAGAATTTCTGTGAGGATGAATCATGGGTCAGCATAAAGTTGGTCTTAGTCAATGCAAAATAGCAGGACATCTTTCAATACCACTTTCTTCTGTTAATAGAGTGATTGTACAATTCAAAAGAGAGGACAAAGAGTCCACAAAACCTCATACAGGTCGCACCGGGCCCTCTTAAAAAACCGTGCGTTTTCTAAAATAAAAATGTTGAAGAGGATCCTCGGTATAAAGCCTCTGACATTCCAACACAAGTTGGTGTCAGTCCCAGAACATTTGTCGGGTATCCTCACAAGCTTGGCTGCTATAGTAGAGCTGCGAGAAGAAAAGCTCTTCTTCGACCTGTCAATAACAAGAGCAGAAAAGATTGGGCTCGTGAGATGATGGAAAGAACTATGATCTTTTGAGCCAAATGTCATTTTTCTCTGATGAGTCACGATTTCCATTATTTCACGACAGTAGAATGTTATGGGCATGGAGGCTCTCTCAGCAAGAATTTTACTTAAAAAGATGCAGCAACGCTGAAACATGGGGGGGGGTCTCGGTTATGGTATGGGTGCAATTCGGAGTGATGGTCGCTCAGACCTAGGGGAGTACGAAGGAAACATCAAATCTGCTAAATATGCTTCAATATTACATGAAGGACTCCTATCAATATTCTCAAGAGGTAACATGAACCAAGTTAACTCCATATCTATCTTGTCACTCTTTTAGGGCGACACAATATTTATTAAACCAAAATGAGATTAATAACCTTCCATAACCAAGTCAGTTTCCTGATCTTAACCCATTTGAAAACTTTAGGGTCTCATCAGACCGTAACCCTTTCAAAAGAAAAGGAAACAATCTTTTAAGCCTGAACTTTTAGCATTATTGCGTCAGACATATCAAGAATTTCCTCAAAATGATATTCGTCAACTGATCAATATCACGCTTAGAAGGGGGCTAGCATTAAGAACAGCAAGGAGAATGTCGACCGAGTATTAGTTATTTAATTTGTGACCATTTATTTTTAATTTTGTTTTATAAATTATATGTTTCTTTTAAAAAAAATGGTCCTCTGGTTGTCTATTATTTTCTGTCATATCTGTGTATATATTTGTACAAGCCTAAACAATTGTGTGCTTATCTATCTATATATCTATAAAAGTGAACGTGTCTGTCTGTCTGTCTGTCTGTCTGTGTGTCTGTCTGTGTACATTTCCCTACGCAATAACTCTGTCAATTTTTAGTCTATAGACTCGAAATTTGAAATACCGAGTACTGAGATTTGGAAAAATCGATGTGCCAGAAATTTGGCTGTTAAGGGGTCAAATTTCAACGATTTGACCTTTAAGAATTCTACCAAACTCCTCCGACAATTTTGGGTCTAGACACTTGAAATTTTAGATATAGGTTCCTTGAACCTGGATCTAACTTAATAACTTGATTTGAGCCCGAAACAATAAAATTTAAGGGATCATAATAAGGGTCAAAGTTTTAAAAAATTAACCTTTTTTTTTTGTTTTTTTGCTTTTTTTGCACAGTATACACCTCCAAACACCCGAGCAACGCCAGGCACCCCTGCTAGTATTTCTATAAAAGTGAGAATGTGTGTGTACTTCTCAACCTATACGTTCAACGTATTTTTGATTTACAGACATAAAAGTTTGTGTATAGGGTATTCAGACATGTGGAAATCGATTAAATCGGATTCGTCAAGAGAAAAATGCTGCATGCTGGTAAAAAAAAAAAAAACAGTACGTTGCGGTCATTTGATTTTTATGTTTGTCAATTGTTTCAAGAATGCGCATACGTGGCCGTGAAATATGACAGCTTCTTTATGTTAAGATTGAGTAGGTTTGAAAACACTTTGTAAAGATAGTGTTAAGCTAATCTAACGGTTATCGTACTTGACTCAGTGTTTTAGATTTTGGTTTCGATCTCAGCCCGAGTACTTTTAACTTACGATATATGAACGTGTGTACCTATTTTATTTTAATGTTTTTTTATCAATAAGTTCAATTTACGATAGAAGAACAGGTACCATTTAAAATCGCTGCAAATCATTTCTTCATTGGGATATTTTAAAACTAAATATTAATCAGAATTGACTTTTCAAAAGCATTCATCGTCAAGCCCAAATATCAGCTGACGCGATAGTGTAAACAAAAACTGCGGAATTTGATGAACGACATTATGATTACAATTTTTTAATTTAATTAATTAATTAATTTATTTATTTATTCTGCGAATGAGTTCAACGGGCAAATAATTTCGAGTAACATATATTATTCAATAGAGGTTGTATTCTATAATAAAGCATATGAAACTTGCATGAATTAAAATATGTTTAAGCGTATTGTACGACCAGGCAACTACAAGCGTCCAGCTAGTATGTATATATATATATATATTAGATTGGTGCGAGGTGCTACATAGAGCGGACTCCAAAAACCATTTAAAGATTTTGGAGGCCGTCTCTATCGCGGTGCGTCAACCTTCTTTGTGCCGGCAAAAAGAAACATCAAACGCATTGTTTCTCTTTAGGGAACTTTGAATTTTTTCTCCCGCTTTTTTTTCTCCCTCATTGTGCCAATATTTTTAATCGTTTTTAAACGTAAATAAATTTAATTAATGTCCCCGTACGTTTGGCACATTTAATAAGTTCCCCAATAGAACTCTTTATTTTCGTTACAATATTATTTAGATTGTTATCGATTTACTCTTGACGAGATGATAGCCGAAAGAGCTCTCCAGAAACTTCCGCCTAGTATTTTATTTAAAACTATATACAAATTCTGTACCTCTAAACATTTATATATATATATATATATATAATTATTTTTTTTTACTATAATAATTAAATACCTACAGACACTAGTGTTTCATCCTTTCGGGATTCTTCAGTGCAGGGTGTCACAATTACTACCAGTCGAACGATTCGAACCCCGCGACACGAGACATCTCTGGCTCGATTAGCGGAGGCCGTATCCATTCGGCTACCATTAATCGTGTGAAATAGCGTTGAATTTTAAACATTTTAATTCAAATGTTCATTACGTCAGACAGACAGTGATCAAATCGTTATACGACGATCTACGCATAAGAGCTAAATTGCCCGACTTTTATTCAACAGAAAGTGCTCAACGATAAGAAACGTATTTCTTAAAGGGGCTGTCATAATTATTTTTTTTACTATAATAATTAAATACCTACAGACACTAGTGTTTCATCCTTTCGGGATTCTTCAGTGCAGGGTGTCACAATTACTACCAGTCGAACGATTCGAACCCCGCGACACGAGACATCTCTGGCTCGATTAGCGGAGGCCGTATCCATTCGGCTACCATTAATCGTGTGAAATAGCGTTGAATTTTAAACATTTTAATTCAAATGTTCATTACGTCAGACAGACAGTGATCAAATCGTTATACGACGATCTACGCATAAGAGCTAAATTGACCGACTTTTATTCAACAGAAAGTGCTCAACGATAAGAAACGTATTTCTTAAAGGGGCTGTCATAATTAATTTTTTTTACTATAATAATTAAATACCTACAGACACTAGTGTTTCATCCTTTCGGGATTCTTCAGTGCAGGGTGTCACAATTACTACCAGTCGAACGATTCGAACCCCGCGACACGAGACATCTCTGGCTCGATTAGCGGAGGCCGTATCCATTCGGCTACCATTAATCGTGTGAAATAGCGTTGAATTTTAAACATTTTAATTCAAATGTTCATTACGTCAGACAGACAGTGATCAAATCGTTATACGACGATCTACGCATAAGAGCTAAATTGACCGACTTTTATTCAACAGAAAGTGCTCAACGATAAGAAACGTATTTCTTAAAGGGGCTGTCATAATTATTTTTTTTTACTATAATAATTAAATACCTACAGACACTAGTGTTTCATCCTTTCGGGATTCTTCAGTGCAGGGTGTCACAATTACTACCAGTGGAACGATTCGAACCCCGCGACACGAGACATCTCTGGCTCGATTAGCGGAGGCCGTATCCATTCGGCTACCATTAATCGTGTGAAATAGCGTTGAATTTTAAACATTTTAATTCAAATGTTCATTACGTCAGACAGACAGTGATCAAATCGTTATACGACGATCTACGCATAAGAGCTAAATTGACCGACTTTTATTCAACAGAAAGTGCTCAACGATAAGAAACGTATTTCTTAAAGGGGCTGTCATAATTATTTTATTTTATTTTTTTTTTTTTTTACTATAATAATTAAATACCTACAGACACTAGTGTTTCATCCTTTCGGGATTCTTCAGTGCAGGGTGTCACAATTACTACTAGTCGAACGATTCGAACCCCGCGACACGAGACATCTCTGGCTCGATTAGCGGAGGCCGTATCCATTCGGCTACCATTAATCGTGTGAAATAGCGTTGAATTTTAAACATTTTAATTCAAATGTTCATTACGTCAGACAGACAGTGATCAAATCGTTATACGACGATCTACGCATAAGAGCTAAATTGACCGACTTTTATTCAACAGAAAGTGCTCAACGATAAGAAACGTATTTCTTAAAGGGGCTGTCATAATTATTTTTTTTTTACTATAATAATTAAATACCTACAGACACTAGTGTTTCATCCTTTCGGGATTCTTCAGTGCAGGGTGTCACAATTACTACCAGTCGAACGATTCGAACCCCGCGACACGAGACATCTCTGGCTCGATTAGCGGAGGCCGTATCCATTCGGCTACCATTAATCGTGTGAAATAGCGTTGAATTTTAAACATTTTAATTCAAATGTTCATTACGTCAGACAGACAGTGATCAAATCGTTATACGACGATCTACGCATAAGAGCTAAATTGACCGACTTTTATTCAACAGAAAGTGCTCAACGATAAGAAACGTATTTCTTAAAGGGGCTGTCATAATTATTTTTTTTTACTATAATAATTAAATACCTACAGACACTAGTGTTTCATCCTTTCGGGATTCTTCAGTGCAGGGTGTCACAATTACTACCAGTCGAACGATTCGAACCCCGCGACACGAGACATCTCTGGCTCGATTAGCGGAGGCCGTATCCATTCGGCTACCATTAATCGTGTGAAATAGCGTTGAATTTTAAACATTTTAATTCAAATGTTCATTACGTCAGACAGACAGTGATCAAATCGTTATACGACGATCTACGCATAAGAGCTAAATTGACCGACTTTTATTCAACAGAAAGTGCTCAACGATAAGAAACGTATTTCTTAAAGGGGCTGTCATAATTATTTTTTTTACTATAATAATTAAATACCTACAGACACTAGTGTTTCATCCTTTCGGGATTCTTCAGTGCAGGGTGTCACAATTACTACCAGTCGAACGATTCGAACCCCGCGACACGAGACATCTCTGGCTCGATTAGCGGAGGCCGTATCCATTCGGCTACCATTAATCGTGTGAAATAGCGTTGAATTTTAAACATTTTAATTCAAATGTTCATTACGTCAGACAGACAGTGATCAAATCGTTATACGACGATCTACGCATAAGAGCTAAATTGACCGACTTTTATTCAACAGAAAGTGCTCAACGATAAGAAACGTATTTCTTAAAGGGGCTGTTATAATTATTTTTTTTTTTTTTACTATAATAATTAAATACCTACAGACACTAGTGTTTCATCCTTTCGGGATTCTTCAGTGCAGGGTGTCACAATTACTACCAGTCGAACGATTCGAACCCCGCGACACGAGACATCTCTGGCTCGATTAGCGGAGGCCGTATCCATTCGGCTACCATTAATCGTGTGAAATAGCGTTGAATTTTAAACATTTTAATTCAAATGTTCATTACGTCAGACAGACAGTGATCAAATCGTTATACGACGATCTACGCATAAGAGCTAAATTGACCGACTTTTATTCAACAGAAAGTGCTCAACGATAAGAAACGTATTTCTTAAAGGGGCTGTCATAATTATTTTTTTTTTACTATAATAATTAAATACCTACAGACACTAGTGTTTCATCCTTTCGGGATTCTTCAGTGCAGGGTGTCACAATTACTACCAGTCGAACGATTCGAACCCCGCGACACGAGACATCTCTGGCTCGATTAGCGGAGGCCGTATCCATTCGGCTACCATTAATCGTGTGAAATAGCGTTGAATTTTAAACATTTTAATTCAAATGTTCATTACGTCAGACAGACAGTGATCAAATCGTTATACGACGATCTACGCATAAGAGCTAAATTGACCGACTTTTATTCAACAGAAAGTGCTCAACGATAAGAAACGTATTTCTTAAAGGGGCTGTCATAATTATTTTTTTTTACTATAATAATTAAATACCTACAGACACTAGTGTTTCATCCTTTCGGGATTCTTCAGTGCAGGGTGTCACAATTACTACCAGTCGAACGATTCGAACCCCGCGACACGAGACATCTCTGGCTCGATTAGCGGAGGCCGTATCCATTCGGCTACCATTAATCGTGTGAAATAGCGTTGAATTTTAAACATTTTAATTCAAATGTTCATTACGTCAGACAGACAGTGATCAAATCGTTATACGACGATCTACGCATATATATATATATATATATATATATATATATATATAGAGAGAGAGAGAGAGAGAGAGAGAAAGAGAGACAGACAGACAGACAGACAGAGAGAGAATAAATGACAAAAAACTATATTCCAAAATTAATAATGTTGACCATCTTATAATTTATTCCTTTAATTCAGTTGACTTTTACGATTCTTGATAGTATCTGTTTCGTAGCGCAAAATCAGTCACTTAATTATTATATTATTCAATGAATCTAGTATGCTCTTAACTCATCAGAAGAAATAGCAACAATCAATCCGTCAAAAGGAAATTAAGTGTGATTTGACATGATTAAAATCCGAAAATTGGAAGAGAAACTGCAAATACCTTTGATATGTTTCGATTACGTCATTTTTTTTATTCATTCACTATATTGCTCTGTAATTATTTTGAGTTTCTTAAATAAGGAGTGGTATATATTATAAGAAAATTTTAAAGGCGACAATATATATATATATATATATATATATATATATATATGTGTGTGTGTGTGTGTGTGTGTGTGTGTGTGTGTATATTGTCGCCTTTCAATTCCCATATAATATGCCATAAAGTTAATTTTCGTTTTCAAACCATTTAGCTAAAATTGCCGCGTGCTAAGCGGGCTGACGGCATTCAAAATCACTTACCATTTGCACCAGAAGGTTTATCATGGCGACCTTTCTTTTGTTAGTTTCTTCCAGCAAAGTGACGCATCAGAAAAGTTTGTAAAAGGGAAACATTCGCTTTCGCTGAGCCGTGACAAATACAGCAAGTTTTGCCGATTTTTCTTGGGACAACTTCGCGAAAAACATTACTTTCCATTAAGTATCTTTAGGCTTTATTTTGTGAATTCTTTAAACGCGTTGCAACATCTTAATTTAGTTTTTTTCTGGGTGAGTTATAATTGTTCTTATTGTTTGTTATTCTTGTATTTTTTCTGCATGTTCCTTTCCCCCTGTTTCCTATTCTTTCTGTTTAGTATAATTTTCTTTTTCTTTTTCTTCTACTTCTTATCTATATACTAGCAGGAGCCGTTAACCGGTGTTCCCCGGTGATAGCATGCGCCCTCTCCCGCGCAAATAATTAAAGTACGGCTGTTGTTGTGGCTTTTTTTGTAGTTTGGCCACCAACCTCCTCATGTTAAGAACAGCTTTCTGAATGGACACCCAACCTCCCTCTGTTAAGAACGGTTTTTGGTCGGAATAGACACCCTATTTTGTGAGTGAGGGTATGGTTGTCAAAAAATTTGCCCGAAATGTAACCCACGCGCAACTACTATGAACGAACATTAAAATTTGGTGGTCGCAGCATCGGTCGCCTGTGCGTACTAATCTGGAGGACAAAGTAGGGTTCAGGGTATGGTATTTATGTTGGAAAAACTAGAGCAATATACTCTGGAACACTCTATTACTTCAAACAAACTAAATTCCTGTAGTTACATGTGCGTTACCATGTGAACATGTAAACGGTATTGAAAAAAGGAAACACTATAAAAAGAACGTTTTTCCTTCAATAATAAACAATTATTATTTTAAACAATATGTACAGAATTTTATTTATATTATAAACACTATATATAGAACATTTTATAATTTGAAACAATGCAAATATTTTAATTTTTGACAACAAACCAGAAATTTCTATAATTTTGAAAGAAATATTGTTCACAAACATTTTTTCAATATCTCTACCTATAAATAAATGAAATTGTAGGAAATTGGGCAAAAACAAGTTGCTTTTATTTGCTTTTAAAAATAAAAATAAAACATTTAATCTTAGTTATTACCTGGGCCAGCCTTCAGAATAAAAAAATTAAAAATAAGCATCCCCTATAAAATAAAAATTGCATATAGGACTCTTTCGATTGCAAAAAAAAAAAAAAAATTACACGCAGTAGCCAGGCTCGAACGTGTAACGCTATTAGAGATAAGTAGGTAAAAAAAACACAGTTTAGTCACCTGACTCACACTGAACTTATGACGTTATGGGCCTTCGAAATAATGCTTTTAAAACGTATCGGGAGGCGTAAATGATTTTTTGAACCAAATAAAATGAGTACAAAAGGTTAGCACGGCTATCTCTCTCTTTCCCACTCTCTTACCCTCTCTATATATCTCTCGCTCCCCACTCTCTCTGTTTGTATACTTTCTTAACCAAATAAAATGAGTTCAAAAGTTTAGCACGACTATGATGATGACGACGCTCCTCTCTCCCGCCTCTCTCTCTCTCTCTCTCTCTCTGAATTTGTCTATCTCCGTGTAAAACCTCGAAGTTCGTACTTACACGCTTGTTAGTTTATGCAGAAAAAAGTGTAATGAACATTAATATATTAAACGAAGTATTGTATATGGATACAAAAGAAAAGATCAGTAGTTTTGTTTTGCGTTAAAATGATTGCAGGGTGTTGAGAGAGCGGTCGTGTTTGTTAAGGTCTAGCGTGTTCGTTTCTTTAAGATGTGTATTCCCGAATAAGTGATTTGTCAACTTGCAGTCAAGACAAGGAAGGAATTATTATTTTTCTAACGGAAAAAGAAAGGTAATAATC
This sequence comes from Euprymna scolopes, assembly GCF_053919585.1. Lineage (NCBI taxonomy): Eukaryota > Metazoa > Mollusca > Cephalopoda > Sepiida > Sepiolidae > Euprymna > Euprymna scolopes. Next base: position 94,185,403 of record NC_136510.1, read on the forward strand.
TGTGTAGGATTTTATGAGCCAGTTACGAAGACGGACAGGAAGGTATATGTATATGTGTATATAATTTCCCGGTGTTGACTAGTGGCGGTAGGAGGACTTTAGATGTAGAGGGAAAATTAGTAACTACTTCTTCTAAAGATCGGAAGATTTTGATGATGGCGCTCCTAGGATACAATGTAGGATTTTATTATAACGGGTAAATATGCCTAAAATGTCCTTCTAAAGTTACATAAGAAAGTGGTTAATAGTGTAAATATAATATATTTGTATGTGACATCTGTTGTTGCAAACCTACGGTATTTTGGTACAGAGGGGAATTTCTACAATCAAAATATTATATATATGGAGATTTATACCGTAGTACATTTAACGTACTTACCTATGTGTGTCACGGTTTCCAGATTATAAATCATTTGATTGGGATATTCTATCAGTAGGATAGAAGGTGATAACATACTACAAACTATAAATTAGCCTATCCATATACTAATTTAATGTTCGTAGTATGCTATAACCTTCTATCCAGTTTTTAATAAATGGGATCTCTCGATAACCGAAAATGCAATAAAAAAAAATTTAAATTAAAAATTTCGCTTTTTGGCCGTACAGAAAACTGAAATATACCTTCTTGTTCTTCCGACTAGAGTCCAAGAGTAGTATCTGCTTTATCAAAAATATTATCGTGAGATTTCAGGTATTGTTATTGTCGTTGATTCTCTTCTGTTTCTTGTTTTTATTCTATCTATACTACTATAATTTCTTTTTTGTGTATTGATATTCATATTAACCCCCTCCCTTTTTTTTATTTTTCTTCTTTTTTTCTTCTTTCTATTTATTTAGAAAGAATTACATTCATCTGCAAACGACCTAGATAATTTGCATATTCTTTTAAACATTCATTTTAATAAATTGCCTATTAGTTTTTTTCGGTTTTCTTATAAGATGATCATCTTTAGTTAACTATTATGTGTAACTATATTCATGCAGATGTTCTACATGATTTATACTTGCGTAAAAAGCTCATAGTAAACACAAACCTCTTTATATATATATATATATATATATATATATATATATATATGCGTATACATATGTGTGTGTTTGTGTTTAAAAAAATACCTATTAAACTCCTCTGTCAATTTTTAGAATACATACATGAAACTTAATATATAGGGTATTTGAGCTTATGCAAAAATTTATAATTGTGTTTTAGCCGGAGAAAATCGGTGCAAAAGTGTGAAAATTAGAAAAAGTGAATTTGCCAGGTGAAGGTCAAACGACAGCATTACGAATATGCATGCGTAACGTAATAGCTATTGGTTCATGCTTTAATTTTTAGCCGTGCAGCAAACATGTCTTCGTAGCTCAGGCATTACCGTCAAAGGAAAAAGTAAATTGTAAGCTAAACTTTTTGGTTTTGATGCTCTGTACTGGCGCATGGGTCATATTTTTTAAAAAACTTTTTAAGCATTACTATATATTTGGTTCAATATAATATATTAATAAATACAAAATATGTATTAATTGAAATATCATATTTAAGCGTATTTTTTCGGCCGGGAAATGTCGGGTGACCTGTTACGTGTTAATGTTAATCTCTTCTTTTTTGTTTTAATTCACATTGTCCTTTTGTTTCTTGTTTATTTTCTTCCTCATTATCTGTTTTCTCTAGTCTTTTCTTCTTCTAGTGTCTTCATTTTCTTCTCTTTCTTTCTGTTTCTTTATTCTAGATCTTTTTCTTCATCTTTTCTCCGCTACTTTTATACATTGTCATTCCCTTGCCTGTCTTCGTGTTCTTCTTCGTCTTTTTATATAATCCTTTCTCCTGCGCTTTTTGTATCAACTTATTATTCTACTAGAGGTTGTGGCGGCTTGTCGGGTCAGAAAATACGCTAAAATATATTTTAGTTCATGCAGAATTTGTATTTATTATTTTAGAGCCAATTCTATACAGTAACTCATAGTAGGTTTTTTCAATAGTTAAAAAAATGACTTTGCTTCCATCAACTAAAATTGAAGCCAAAACATTTTTATTTAGACTTAATATCACACAACTTGTAAACATAAAATGAATTTGTGCGGAGAAGTAAGAATATGTTTGCATGTTCAACAGTTTACATTTCAGCTTTCCGATATGTGTTTGTACGCATTATTTATACATCCAAACAAAGGTTTTACTCGTCATAAATCATCATTGCTTTATGATTTCTATTTCTTGTTTAATTTCAGTCTTATGTGACCAATTCATTTAGAGTTTATCGGTTAAATATTTACACACGGACAGACAGATACACACACATAATATACTATTTTATTCATATAGATTATTCACAACAAGGAGATAGGAATGTTGGGCGTTGGGTTTATTTTCGGCAGCTTCCCTGCTTTTGTCATTTTGTCATTACATGTCACGAACGATCTTTCTCACATGGGGAGAAGAATTAATATGTTCTAGATAAGAACTCGCCCACCTAACAAGATGGCCAGTTTTTGAACATGTAGTAATATTTTTAACACTTAATATCAGGTGTCTGTCTTTATTCCTTGTTTGAAACGCTTTTTTATAAAAATGAAATCCTTTTCGTCCGCCCAGTTCTTCCCTTTCTTCGTTTGTTCTTCTTCTTCTCATGCTACTAATACTACTAAAACTACTACAACTATTACAACTACTACCACAACACCAACTTCAACTATTACAACTGCAACTACTACTATTACAACTAATAAAAACGAAATGTAATAGGTCCTCAGACGTACCTCTCCATCGTACAGTATATCGATACACTATGGCTGACTGGGAGAACTTCCTTACACTTACATCAGATCTACCTCTGCGTTCCATGTTTAAAAAGGGTGTGTGCTCTATAGTATCAGGCCTGATGGAATGGTTAATTGTAGATATAGACCGATTTATACTCTCGAAAAAGTTCCAGAAAAAAACTAACAGCAAGTTGCGGTTCTCTCCAGACTGCTGCCGTCATTGCACACAGACGTCATTTTTACCATTGCTTCCAACGTAATAGATGTAGTAAAAATAAAGTCGCTTTCAGGGCCGCTAGCAACCACTGTAAAAATGTGATAAAGAACGCGAGAGACTTGTATGCTCAGTCCGTCAAGCCCAAAGTAGTTGAGTAGCGGCTTGGTTTCCTTCAGTTTTGGCAAATAGCAAACAGAATCCTGAACCGAAACGTGTGCTCTATCCCAATTATCATCAATGGTAATCTAGTCAGCATCAAACAGAACCAAACCATTTACCAAGAACTTTGCAGCTAATTCCACCATTTACAACGAAGGCCGTCACCCCCCCCCCCAGCATTTCTTCGTGTATCTGAAAACACGCTATGCGACATACAAATATATGTACGTGGTGTTGCCAAGCTAATCAAAAACCTTGATTCCAGTAAAGCAACTGGCCCTGACAGCATTCCAATTATAGTGCTCAACAAGCTTCAACCAGAAATAACGCCCATAATTACAAAGCTATTTAAGCGTTGTCTTAAGAACAAATGTTTCCCAATACCAAGGAAAATCTCATCAGTATGCCCTGTATTTAAGAATTCAGGTCATCGTTTATCTCCCTCTAAGTACAGGCGAATAGGTCTCCTGTGCGTCATGAGTAAATTGCTGGAATCTGTGTTAAATAGAAAAGTAGTCAACCATCTCAACAAAAATAACCTTCTAAGTGACATGTAATATGGTTTCCGTTCTACTATATCTACAGCAGATGTGCTTACAGTTTTATCTCATAGGATAAGCGAATCTCTCGACGGAGGCTTCCTCTCTATGGCAATTGCTCTTGACATATCAAAGGCGTTTGATAAGGTATGGCATAAAGGTCTACAGGTCTACTTCACAAGATCTCCAGCTATGGTATAGCTGAAAATGTCTTCTCAATTATTATATCATTTCTCTCTGATAGTTTCATAAGAGTAGTGATTGATTGGTAGAAATCAGAAGCCTTCGGTATTAATACTGGAGCCCCCCAGGGGTCCATCCTGGGCCCAACCCTCTTCCTGATCTACATTAATGATTTTCCAAATCACATCCTTACATCATTCGTAGACATTTATGCTGCCGACACTACCATCTATGGAAGCACATCAAAGACCGTAAATGACCAAGTTCTCTCTGATTCTCTCTCATCTGAGCACGTGGTACAATGGCGAAAGAGGTAGCTGGTTACTTTTAATGTATCTTAAACCAAGATTCTATCTTTACATAATTAAGGCTCTGATGCCCATCTGGCATCAATTGAGATGGATGGCTCTCGTCTTAGGGAGGCTTCATGTTTCGACAAGCTTCTGGACCTTTACTCCCGATCTGAAATGGAACACATATATCAAATCCGTTAGAAAGGTAGCTGGGAAAATGGTAGGATCCTTTCAACCGCTACAGTAGATATCTCACCCTTGATGTAAATCTCTACATATATAAAAGCCAGATGCGTCCGATGATGGAGTACTGTTGCCACATCCTGACTGGAGCTGCTAGAAGCAGCTTATTCTGACTTGACAGGGTTCAAAAAATATTTCGTAGCTTAGTGGGAGATGTCCTTTTCTCTTCCCTGCAGCCTCTTTCCCACAGAAGATACATTGCTAGTCTGTCTCTGCTTTATCGTTATTTCCATAGCAGGTGCTCGTCTGAGCTTTAATATATGCCCCCCCTACTTCTCAAAACACTCGTCTAGCGAGAATAACTACAAATAGTTTCTCCCACTCTTTATCTGTGCCTAAACCTAAACGTAGATTCCATGAAAAAAGTTTCTTTCTAAGAACTGCACGGCTATGGAACTCTCTTCTGTTGTACTGCTTTCCAGCTACAATCTGATTGTCTTCAAGTCCAATGTAAACAAATTCTTGATGAACCGTCCCCCTATGTAATCTATATTACAAAAATTCCACTACTTATGTTTAATAAGCTATAATCACATTGACTAATGTATATCCATTAATTCTTATCTTCGAGTGGCCTCCGGGCCTTGGTAAGTGGTGATTCCTGTGTAAAGAAAGCTACAACTACTTCTACAACTTCAAATATTTTCTCCCAACTAATACAACTACAACTAAAACTACTACTACAACTACCTCAACAACTACTACTACAAATACCATTGAAACTACAACAGCTACTACTACTATAACTACTGCTTCTGTTACTACTACTCCCTTTTCTTTCTTCTCTGGTTTTCTATTTAATATCATGCTCTCAATTATTTTTTCTTCGTATGATTTTTGTTTTTATTAATATTTTAACACTGATGAGTACCTGTGCCGTAATAATACGTAACACACATATATATTTTCTATATATAAAGTAGTAGCGTCCGTGTGTGTATTTGTCTGTTTGTATAACTCCCAATGATCAAAGAAATATACAGGTCATATGTTTGCACACCTCTCCTGGTCAAGAAATATTTACGCCCATGATAGGATACTTCTGTCAAAGGAAACATTATATTTTATTTTTCGCTTATTCTTAATTTTTAAGTAACTTTTTTTATTTGTTAGAGAAAATAATTAAAACTGATGTCCTCATTTACTTGCATCCCCACGAGGGCAGATTTAATCAAACACAGGGCCAATTTTCCATGTGAGCAAAACCTGCTCCTTTTTTTGTTTGTTTATAAAATTTAGTCGGTGTTGCCCAGGATTTATTATAATAATTATTATACCATAGCAAGTGTGTTTAATTGCCTGTGAAACAGATTTTCTTTATAATTTATTTAATATCTTAAATTAAAAATGGTCAATTTTTACGACCTGACCCAGCATTGTTTAACCCCTTACAAACCTACTTTTTTTTTGGGGGGGGGCTATTACGTTTAAACAGTCTTTATAAATAATATGAAAGAAGACATTTTGAAAAAAAGAAAATTAACAATTTAGCGTGGGGATAATTTTTCTATATAAATTTAACGTGAAATGAGCACCCATTTTTGACCACAAAGCGTTCAACGTAGCATTTTTTTCAAGTTTGTCGATCGATGGGGGCGGACACATGACGAATACAATTTTTTTGTGGTGGTGGGGGGCGGGAATTACATTTGAAACATGAAATAACGATAAATGTAACTAATTCTTATGAGGCCATTCTATACTTTCACCTAACAATTTTATAAACAGAACGAACCCCAAAATGACAAATTCAATTTTTTTGGAGGAGGGGGAGGATTACATTAGAAATATAAAATGACGCAAAAATTTAATTCAATTGTTTTTTTGGAATTAATTTTTGGTTGATCTTTTTTTTTCGATCGCACGGGCATTCGCTGCTATTTTTATTGAAGCAAACGTTGTAATGATTTATTTTTAATTATTATTTGGGACGGGGAGAGTTTTATTTCCAGTGTGCTTAATATCCGGAGAATAGTTTATTCTCTTTGTAGCCCTTTTACCGAAATATCTGGTGGAGAGGGTATCACGTACTTCTTTTTGGGGACGCTTACATTTACATGTTTTCATCCGTTCTTTTATTTTGTTGTGAGGGCATCCACGTTGCCCACGATGAAAATGATCAGTATACAGGAGTGTTTCAAACGGCACTTTATGTCAACCCAGGCAACGCTGGATATCCATACCAGTGTATATATATATATATATATATATATATATATATATATATATATATATATATATATATATATATATATGCGTTTTATTTTTTTATTACCGTATCTTTCTGTTAAGTTACATTATTGTTTCAGCTACCCGGCCGTTTTTTTTGTTGCCGTCTGTAGCCTCCTCAGACTTTTACAGAAATGTAAGGGCATTTCTGTAAAAGTCTGAGGAAGCTACAGACAGCAACAAAAAACGGCCGGGTAGCTGAAACAATAATGTAACTTAACAGAAAGATACGGTAATAAAAAAATAAAACGCATATTTGCTCTACAACACTATTGAGCACTTTCTTCAGTTGTTATTAATTACCATTTCTACTATATATATATATGTATGTATATATATATATATATATATATATATATATATATATATATATATACTGGACGAAACAATTGTTCGCTTTTATATAAAACAATGAACACACACTTTTGGGGCGAACATAATGCTTTTCTAATCACAGTGCGGAATAAAGGTGTAAAAATAAAAAGTAATTGTTTTTACTATCATCGTCATCATCAATAATTTCTATCTCTCTTCTTCAAAATTTTCGTCTTTTCCGTTTCTCTTTTCAGCCCCTTTCTTTACACACGGCTCAAACCATATTACTTGTCAAAAAGCTAAGTTATTTCGAATAATTAAAATACGCTAAATCCAAAAACCACGGTCCATTTTTACTCAAGTTAGAATTTTTACTTACCAGAAATATAATTATTTTACTTTTTTAATATCTTTTTATTGAATATAAATTTCTTTTCCGTAAAATTAAAAAAAGATATTTCCCTCCTAGCCATTTTCATTTTCTGTAGTGGCATAGACTCATACCTATCTCCATTATTCATGATTTATCATGAATAATTCTCAAGATAATGTTGTGTTAAGGAGAAATTGTTTTTACACCTTTTAAATTGACACATCAAAAATATCAGTCATCGTTGTGTTTTTTTTTCTTCATCCTCCAAACTATCGGCATACGCAGCATTTAGTCCACTGTCTTAATCTTCTCAAGTTTTGCGATATATCCAGGATTTGTCATGATCTCCATGCATAATTTTGTAAATATATAAAATAAAAATTTTTTACTAAATCGACAATTTTCGTTCTGAATAAAATAAAATACGCATCAAGTGCGCTTGAAAGCCAAATCACAACGTAATATTACGAAAACAAACAAATATTTTACTTGTTTGAAATTTATAAGAAATATATTTCGGAGATAGACTCCATCTTCAGTGTGTTGTTTTGTTTAATTTTTTTTCCTTTTCTTCTTTCTTTCCATGCTGTAAATTTGGAGAAAGAAGTCTTTTTGTATCGAGCCGCGCGTTGTATCTGGCGGTTTTATTTTGAAATGTTTGAACTGTGCGTAGGTAACGCGAGGATAACGTCAAGAATGAGAGTTCAATAGAAGCGTTGTTTTAATTTAGATTAAATAAAATACGCATTAAGTGCGCTTGAAAGCCAAATCACAACGTAATATTAGGAAAATAAACAAATATTTTACTTGTACTTTATCACAAATATATTTCGGAAGTTTCTGTTTATCTCAAAGTAAATTCATCACGACCCACTTCCAGGTTATTCAAGTATCTCCGGTTTGATATTTTCATATAAATTGTACAACATTAGATATTAAGATGTTTTACCTTTGAAATTTTTTGTATTGCTCTGGTCACCAGTAAGTTACAAATAAACGAGTTTACAAAATTATAGAATAACCTAGATGAAAGTGTACCGGCGTTGCCCTGGAAAGTGTATTAACTCTGGAAATGTAAGACTCTATTAAGTTAAAGGCACGCCTTCATAATTATTCGTCATTTTGGATCGCTGTTGCCTAGAATTATAACAACTAACATGATTGTAAAGCAGCCTAGCTTAGTATCCGTTTATAGGACTCTGTTTCTGTGTACTAATCTACGTTCAAAACTTGAACAAGGTACAATGTAATTTATTTTATTCGATACTAGCGTGATGGGGAGCCCGGTTTTGCCCGGTCGTTAAATATGATATTTTAATTTGTCCAGGTTTCGTATATATCATTATAAAGTCGTGATTTCAAAAGTAAAACTGGGTACCATCAGTTAGAATCGACAAAGCAAATATGTAGCATTCAGAGCTGGTGACGTTACCTCTGTACCACTGTGATACACATATGAACTGATTAAAAATAAAATAAGATGAATGTACAAAATTTATAACGATTTTTTTCAATTTTTACGCCTTTTTTACCCTTAAAACCTATTTTAATTTTAAGTTTAAAATCCATAAAAGAACGGTTCATAAAAAGTCCAATGATTTAAGGCCCCCAGCATCGCCCTGCGATTTTTAGTTCCGGGTGAGATAGAGTTTTAAAATATGGACACAGACAGATATATAGCCTTTTATGTGTTAGATTATAAAGCCATGATTTCAAAGGTAAAAAAAAAAAGATTTTGATGTCATCAGCTAGAATTGAAACAAAACGGTATCATTTAAAGCTGTTGACGTTACCACTGTACCAACGTGACACACATATAAATTGATTAAAATATTAATTAAAAATAAACTAAGATGAATGTACGAAATGTATAACGATTTATTGTTCAATTTTGACCCATTTTTGATCCCTTAAAATCTATTTTAACTGGCTAAAGACCCATCAAAAATCCAATCATTCTGCTACTTTTAGTTTCAGAAAAGATAGAGTTTGAAAATATGGATACAGACACACAGACATATAACCGTTTATATATTAGATTACTCAACTTAAATGCAAAGGAAATGTACATCAAGGTGAAAGGACCTCTTTTACTAGACATTTGTGTTGTTCAAAAAATAATATTCTTATTTTTTTTATTTCGCCCGATAGATAAGAGGAGATTGATAATTGCATTGTTATGATGACTGAACTTATGCATTCATGACCTGAACGTTTCATTTCTCTGTTGCAAATATCGACAGTGCAATAACTTATAGAAAGAAACATCTGTCATCGATGTGCGTTAGAAACAGAGCTGCGTCATTGAATTCCTGGCAAAGGTGCATTAAATGTGGTTGTGACTATCTAGAAAAATAAATTCTAGAGTCCTAGAGGTCGCTCGTATTGATGGTACCACTTCCATTTTTGCACCTCTTTAATTTAGAAGTTAAAAAATAGAAAGCTTTACTTTTGGTGCGACCCTCGTTTTACGACGCTCGCTTATGACGCCATGTATAGCCATCATTCACCACTAACAAAAGTGCACTGAAAATAATGGGGGCTGTTGAAAAATACATTTTGGAGTACAAATGATCGTTCGTTTTAATGGTACCACTCCTGTCCCTGTAGCTCTTCAACGCTCCAGAAGATATCTCACTACTGATGCAATTCTCTATCTATATAAAAGCCAAGTACGTCCAAGGATGGAATACTGCTGCCATATCTGGGCAGGAGCTGCTAAAAACAGCCTATCCTGCCTTGACAGAGTACAAAATAGACTTCGTGGCTTAGTGGGGGATGCCCTTTTCTCCCACAGAAGAGACGTTGCGGGCCTATCCTTGTTTTATCGTAATTTCCATGGCAGGTGCTCGTTTGAGCTCCAATCTCTGGTCCCCCCTCGCCAATCTTTCACGAAAAACACCCGTCTAGCTGAATCCACTGTGAAAAATTTCCCCCACTCTATATCTGTGCCTAAATCAAAACGCGGATTTCATGAACAAAGCTTCTTTCTTAGAACTGCACGCATGCGGAACTCTGTTCCGTCTGCCTGCTTCCCACCGGACTACAACCTAGATGTGTTCAAGTCCAATGTTAACAAATTCCTAATGAACCGCCCCCTTAAGTAAACACTTTATCAAATCTCCACACTAAGTAATGTACTTGCAATAACCCTTATCCCTGAGTGGCTTCCGGGCCTTGATAAGTGGTGATCACTGTGTAAAAAAAAAAAAAAAAATAGGCGACTAAACTTTAGAAACAACCTTGTATATATATATCCGGTATAATTTGAACGCAGTATTGCCTAATCCTTAGGCAAGGATGCTACACAGGGTGGAACGATAAAATTGTCGTCATAGAAAATACAACATATTCCTATTCCCCCTTGATGAAAACAGGTTTTCTTTTTCTTTTTTTTTTCTTTTTTTTTTTTTTGGCAGATCATCTACTAGTTGGCTAGTTGTATACAAATCTCAAGAGCTATATGAAAAGTGTCTGAAAGTGATACAATTTTCAACTAGCGAAATTGGAGATGCGCCGCTATACAACTCATGCTCTCTATCGATTCAAGTTATGATAACTAGACAATTGCGAGCATCCTCAAAATTCAAATCCTGATAACAGGGACGTATTCAGGGTGACGAAAACAGAGTTTCCGGCCACGGTTATATTTTATTTATTTATTTATTTTTTACATGGAGGTCACCGCTTATCAAGGCCCGAAGGCCACTCTGGGATAAGGGTTATTGCGTGTACAGTAATCAATGAGATAGTATTATATTAATCTTTAGTATTGGGGATTTTGATAGAGTGTCTTACTTAAGGGGGCGGTTTGTCAGGAGTTTGTTTATGTTGGACTTGAAGACGTCCAAGTTGTAGTCAGGTGGGAAACAGGCAAGCGGCAGAGAGTTCCACTGGCGTGCAGTTCTAAGAAAGAAGCTTTGCTCATGGAATCTACGTTTGGATTTAGGCACAGGTAGAGAGTGGGGAAAATTATTGATAGTAGTTTCAGCCAGACGAGTGTTTCTCGTGAAACATTGGCGAGGGGGGGGGGACGAGGGATTGGACCTGAGACGAGCACCTGCCACGGAAATAACGATAAAACAAAGACAGGCTCGCAACGTCTCTTCTGTGGGAGAGAGGTTGCAGAGAAGAGAAAAGGGCATCCCCCACTAAACCACGAAGTCTATTTTGTACTCTGTCAAGGGCGGATAGGCTGTTTTTAGCAGCTCCTGCCCAGATGTGGCAGCAGTACTCCATCCTTGGACGTACTTGGCTTTTATACAGATAGAGAATTGCATCAGTAGTGAGATATCTACTGGAGCGATAGAAGGATCCTACCATTTTGGTTTGGTTTCACGTGATGACCAAATCATGCCACCTCACATCTTCGAAGTTGGGTGGAAAAACAATACCAAAGTCTACCTGGATGTACTGAAGAGTGTGCTGATCATCCGGTGTAATCAATTGGCCGCTGGCAAACCCTGGGTGTGGCAGCTCAACTCGGCGCCGGCCAACGAGTCAAAAGAAACCCAGGCTTGGTTTCCGAAAGAGTGTTACGATTTTGAACCCTTCTCTTACCGCCTACCATCTTCGCCCGACCTGAAACCGCTGGACTCATTCGTTTGGCCATACGTCAAGATCATCATCAACATAACTTACCACAGCACCAAAACCGGCGTGATCGTGGCCATCGGCCGAGTATTCGCCGAGCTCTCGCCGATACTTGTGAAAAAGGCATGTTCCTCATTCCGGACCCGTATTGAGGCGGTGATTGAAGCTGAAGACGGCTACATTGAATAGATGTCAGCTCTAGTAAATAATCAAGTTATCTGAAATGATTTTTTAAATAAAAGTTTTAAAATAAGGCTGTAGTTTTGTTTTCTTTATGGAAGCAATTTTATCGATTCACCCTGTATATTGTTTAAATCAAGTATACTTACAACTACTTATCATGATGATGATGACGGTGTTGGTGGTGGTGGTGGTGTTGGTGGTGTTGGTGTTGGTGTTGGTGGTGGTGGTGGTGGTGGTGTTGGTGATGGTGGTGATACGTATTTTTCAATTGTCCCATTTATTATGTTCTGTCTGTCGAATGTGTGTATACAAAGGTGTCTTCATGAGGGTTCGAATTAGGCTTTCTCTAAACGGACGTACTAGTATGCGCGTATTCAGGCAGTGAGATTAGACATTGCGTTTCGGGCAGATTTGCGCTCAATAAACCTCGTTCCAATGTTAAATCAAGAGAGTGATTACGGGCTCACGGCGACACAACGACACACACAACATGACGTGTCACCCTAATTAATATCGACCCTCAGCCCCACCCGTATCCTGAGCCAGAGATTTAAATCATTTTCTGTTTTCACGAAAATTTGCCGACGGTTAGATACACACACACACACACACACACACACACACACACACACACACACACACATATATATATATATATATATATATATATATGGACTCTTCAGTCGATTCCACGTATAAAGTTCCGCCACAACAATTAAGTTGCTCGGAAATCCACACAAATGATTTATTTATAGTGGTGAAGGCTTTGTGTAGAACCATCCAATCTTTTTGGTATTACTGATGGCCCCAGGACAGAGTATACAGTAAACTGCAGGTATTTACATCAGATACAAACCTGAAAATTTCTACGACTCGGCGCAATACCTTCCCAAAAGGTCACCCCTCTGGTAGTGGCCAGGCTCAACGTTGCTTAACTTTGGTGATCTAGTGTGTCAACGTGATTGTGCCGTAGTGACATTGTCTGTCTGTCTGTGTGTGTACATTTTCCTATCAAACTACTCTGTAAATTTTCAGTCTAAATACTCGAGACTAGATGTAAGGAGTATTGAGATTTGGGGAAATCTTTTTACTCGGTATTCGGCTAGAAATTTGGCTGCCAAGGAGTCAAAGTTCAACGATTTCATTTTTGAAAACTCTACCAAACTACTCCGTTAATTTTGGGTCTAAACATTTCAAATTTTGTATGTAGGTTAATTGGACAGGAATCAAAGTTATTTTGATTTGAACCTAAAACAGTAAATGTTAAGGGATCAGAATTGGGATCAAAGTTAATAAAAATTACCTCTTCGATTTCTACCAAATTACTCAGTTAATTCTTGGTCTAAACATTTGAAAATTTACATAAAGTGTATTCAGAAAAAGGGAAAGCTTTTTAATAGGTTTTTGACCAAAATTTTGGTTTCCAAGCGGTTAAAATTCAAAAGATTTTACTTTTGCGGTCTCTAGCAAACTATTCAGCCAATTTTGGGTCTAAACATTTGAAATTTTACATAAAGTGTATCCAGATATGCAGCAATTTTTTAAATCAGTTTTGGGCGAAAATCTGGCTGCCAAGAAGTCAAAATTGAAATGATTGACCTTTGCAGACTCTACCAAACTCCTCCGACAATTTTGGGTCTAAACACTTGAAATGTTAGATGTAAGTTACCTGGACATGAGTCAAACATATATATATATATATATATATATATATATATATATATATATATATACAGAATATATATATATATATATATATATATATATATATATATATATATATATATATATATATATATATGCGGATAAATTATGAACAATACGGTTTCAAGATTATAAATTATGCGATTAGGAAATCTTATTTATTGGTCCATGGACTTAGTCGAATTTGAACCTTAGAATTCACCCTCGTCCGTTCGTTCGTGTGTCCGTTTGTTCCATTTTTCTGAAATTTTGCATGAAGTTACAACTACCCAAGGGAGAAAATGTAACGTTCTCGGATTTTTTATGAAAATTCTGGTTGCGTCGCAAGGGGGTCAAAAGTGGTCAAAATGACCCAAAATAGTACTTTTGTAGCCACAGAATCTTTTCCGACAATTAGATTTTTCTGAAACTTACCCAAAAGCAATACCACATGGATATACATCTGGAAACGTAATATTTGACCCGGGATAAACTTTTGTAGGATTTGAACCCCAAGGTCTTTTATAGCTGAAACACACACTTTTTGGCCCAATCTTTTTAATGTTTCTCCTAAAATTCAAGGCAGTAGTCGGGGGACCATAAAGTTTTTAGTTTGTTAAAATGGAGATTAGAAGGTGATAATATACCGCGAAGATTAAATTAGTTTATAAATACGCTAATTTAATGTTCGTAGTATGTATATTCTAAACTTCTATCTTCTTTTTTAATAAATAGAATTTCCCGATAACCGAAGACGCAATATAACACAAAGTTAAAATAATTTTTACAAAATGTCCCTTTTGGGACTTACGTGAAACTAAATTATACCGTTTTGTTTTTCTAGCTAGAATCAAATGGGCGGTATCTGTTCTGGCTAAAGTAGTATAATGATATGATGAGATTTTCGTTCGTTTCGGGCGTCCATGTAATGGAAACATGACACAAATTCTTATACCGATATTAAAGATAAAACGTAATAACCAGATATATTCTGACACTACATTAACCAGATTATTGGATAAATACTTGTACAGTTTTAGCAAAAGGGTTACACTAATATTGCGAGGTCTCAATTCAGACTGAGCGTCTACAGAATGCCCAGCAGCAATATACTAGATATGAAGCAATGTAATGTTTATAATATTATTATTAATTAAATGATAAAAGTGTCCGGCATTATTTTTATTATAACTTTGTGTTATACTGCGTCTTTGTTTATCGGGAGATTCTATTGATTAAAAAGGACGATAAAAGTTGATAACATTTATGAAAGATGCCGGTGTAGAATTTCCCGCTAGTTTTGAATAAACACAGGAGTGTTGTATATTGAAGGAAACAGATCCCGGTAATTAGAGAAAACAAAGTAAATAGGATTGAAAATCATAGTTATTAAAGGAAAGGGCTGGAATCGAACCCAGTATTCAAGAGTTTAAAAGAAAACATACAACAATTTAGATACCATGATAGAATTATGGAGAATTGCCCATTGTGTTAGAAATAATTAGAGGTCAGAGTTCTGACATTGGAAATCAACTTAGGAATGTTATTTGTGTTTCCAACATAGAGACATGTGTATGTAAATCCACGTGAGGAGACAATCACATGGTTGAGTTCGTTTCTGACGTCACAAAGAAAGATAGTTTACAATATATTCAGCTAAGTTAGAGTCAATCAAAGGGTCAGTCAGAGGGTTTGGAAGAGTGAGTTAGCCGAAGGCCCTTTCGGAAGTGAACCAGAAACAGAGTGCGTGTCGGCACGTGTGAGCATATCAGCGGCAGTCGAAGGATATTTGGCTAGCGAAAATATTAGCAGCAGTAGCCGTTAAAGCATGCATGCAAATTAACAAGTGCGCGCGAGCTTGCGTCACAATAAAGGAGAAAAAACAAACACGTTGTGAAGGAGAGAAGCAGGTTGCCGACCGATGAAGATTGGCATGTAAATACGAAGGCAAGAAAACGTTTGCTAGCGCCAGCGTCTGGTGGCGGGAACAGAGCCTTTTTAAAAAGCACATGTGTGTGTTAAAAGACTTTGGAAATAATAATGGAATGCGTTGTTTTGGACGAACCACGAATAAATGCATTTCATCTGCATAGTCTGCTTTTTATTTCTATTTCTTGCCAGTTTTGGTTGTTTGTTCTTTTGCGACGGTACCAGACGAGGTGGGGGTCCAAGAGATTTGAAGTGTAACGACACACTTAAAAAGTAACGACCACGTTAGATTTAGAAATAACGACATAGTTTGAGCTTCAGGCTTATAGATACCAAATCATCAAACGTATTTATTAGTAATAGATTATTATTAATATTATTAGCAGCAGTAGTAGTAGTAATAATAGTAGTGGTGGTGGTGGTGATATTAGTAATATCCTCTAAAAAAATTTATATTATCATCATGAGTAAATTATGTCACTTCCTTTCACTCCCCGTGTTATCATCATGCTTTCTTCTTCTTTTTTTTTATTCAATTTTCACCCCAAACAAGGCACAGTGCCACTTTGAAGCAGGGGGCTACTATTAGGGAATTAATTAGCGGGGTCATTATGAGGGGAGAAGAGTAGAAAGATGTTTGTTAACATTACACTTGAACTTCTGCATATCATTGCAGTTGGGAAAGCAGAATCCCGGAAGGGAGTTCCAAAGACCCGCAGTTCTGGGGAAGAAACTATTGGAGTAAAAGGCTTTCTTGCACCTAGGGATCTCTACTGTAAAGGGATGAGACTTAGTAGCTTGTCGGGTTTGTCGGGGGTAGTTACGTCGGGGAGGTACAAGTGTTTGCAGTTCGTCAGAGCATTCACCATTAAAGTATTTGTAGAACAGGCAGAGGGATGTAACATCTCGTCGATGGGACAGAGGCTGAAGCCTAGATGACAGTTCAGGACCTATCAGGTTGGCGACTTTTTTTTGACCCCTGTCCAGGAGTGAGAGACAAGCAGCAGCAGATGCACCAGCCCAGATGTGACAACAGTACTCCATACATGGGCGAATGGTTGCCTTATAGAGGTATAGGATACTGGCAGGCGTAAGTAGTTTTCTAGCACGGTAGAGGGAGCCAACCTTCCTTGCAGCAGCCTTCATAAGAAGCTTTCCTTCTTCATCTACTACTACTACTACTACTACTACTTCTCGTAACTTTCATCTCATTAATATCATCATCATCCTCATCATCATCACTTTAGTCATTATCTTATACATGATAATCAGCATTATTTTTATTATCATAATGATTTCATTATTATTATTATTATTATTATTATTATTATTATTATTATTATTATTTATTATTTTATTTATTTATTTATTTTATAATAGTATTATGAACATTATTATTGATGTCTGTGCAGCGTTCGCCAAGTGTCTGCGACATTTGCCTGACAGCTCCGCCAGTTCCGTTCAACACAAAAATAAATATGTCAGATTAATCCTGAAAATGGCGTTTACAATAAAAAAAAAAAGAAAAAAATATATATTGCAAGCTGAAGACACGAACCGATTCTGCCGGACGTAATCAGGCGAAGGTTAAACTTTATGATAGGCGCAACTAAGTGCTGCTGGCCAGCCGTACAAAAAAATAAATAAATAAATAAATAAAATAAAAAAATAAAAAATAAAGACGCCATTATGAATGTGGGACCTCGCTAATTATTTGCGATTGCTCGAGCGAGATAACGTTGGCAAATTTGCTCCTTTTTAAATTTTATCTATGTATCCATTCAGTTTATTTTATTACTAAGTTTTTATGTTTTTTGTACTTTAATTAGTATTTTATTTTTTGGAAATAAATAAAGGAAGAATGAAAACAAATTCGCCAAAGGACCTATTCAAATTAGGTCAATAATCGAAGCCAGCATTTATTATGAAAACACAAAATTTTTTTAATTACATTTTCACCCCAAACAAGGCACATAGCCACTTTGATGTAGGGGGCTACTATCAGGGACATAAGCTACAGGGGTCCTATGTGGGGAGTTGAACAGCAAGATGTCGGTTCACGTTACACTTGAACTTCTGCATGTCAGTACAGTTGGGGACGCAGGAATCCGAAAGGTAATTCCAAAATCTAGCGGTTATGGGGAAGAAACTACTGGAGTAGAAGGCTCTCTTACATCTAGGGATCTCAACTGTGAAGGGGTGAGATTTTGCTGCTTGTCGGGTTTATAGGGGGTATTTACGTCGAGGGGGTATAAGTGCTTGCAATTCGTCGGAGCATTCACTGTTAAAGTACTTGTAGAACAGGCAGAGGGATGTTACATTTCGTCGATGGGACAGAGGCGGAAGCTTAGATGACAGTATAGGACCTATCAGGTTAGCGACTCTCTTTTGAACCTTGTCTAAGAGCAAAAGACTAGTAGCAGATGCACCAGCCAAACATGACAACAATACTCCATACATGAGCGAATGGTGGCCTTATAGAGGATTATATATAAATTTGCAAACCTCAGGAAGTGTGGCATCAGCACAGACATATGGGAGACCCAAGCTAAGAATAGGCAAACCTTGAGGCAGAACATAATCAAAGGCGTAGCCACTTCCGAGGACGATCGACGTGGGGATCTTGAGGAGAAGAAACAGAGAAAGAAAGGAGAGAGAAGGACGCTGGCAAGCCAACTCTTCAAATCGAAATGAAACAACCTGCCCGCAATGTGAAAGGAAGTTCAAGCCAGAATCGACTTTTTCGACCACCTCACCGCATACTAAAATCCAGAACTCCCCTACCATCCTTACTGTTGAGGGGGTTGCCAAGAGAGAGTTTCCTATATGTAAATCCATTGAAACTCTGTTGTTTATCAAAAAGTTGTTATGACCCATGTATATGTCACTGAAAAAAATAACATGGACAAAGATAACTAATCGAATCGTATATTCATGGTAAAACATGGTACATAAGTAACCACGATGGCGAGATAGCAAAATGACGTCACGGCAAGGAAAAAGAAATTTATAAAAAATGAGAGTGCATACTCGAGAAGACGTCCACGTTAGAGAGGGAACATTCGAGAAGATGGTTACGTAAGAGACGTCATAGCCGTTACAAGAAGTCACGTGTGGCGGGAGAACGCAAAATATATCTCATTGTTAAAAAAAAAGCCAGTTAATGTTATTTCCTATTCTTTGTCTCCTTTGTGACTAAGACTACAACGTGTTACACTTATACTTTCTCATATATATGTGTGTGTGTGTGTGTGTGTGTGTTTTAATTTGTTAAATACATAGTTAATATTATAGGCATACTTGCAACACTACTGTTTCAGGCTCAGGCAATCAACAGTGTAGAAAGTGATAATTACTACTAGTCGGGAGATTTGAACACAGTCATAAAATTACCCTTGACTTCGAAGGCTTGTATTCTACTTCAACGTCACCGTCAATGGCTTAGACGGTGAGGAGGCTTATTGGCACCCGAATTCGAGTGACGATCCAGGGTCATTGCCAGCGAGAAGTAAATGGCAAGCAGCTGTGGGGATAACGCAAATTCATTTGTAAAGGTTATCGAAAGAGATGGAGAGTACTGGAAATCTGCGAAGACTTGTTGTCACCTAGACTCCAAGGAACACCGTGAGCAATCATAATGATGGCCAGTCTGAGAATTCCTAGTGACTACTACTACTAATACTAATACTAATACTACTACTACTACTACTACTACTACTAATAATAATAATAATAATAATAATAATAATAATAATAATAATAACTAGCGGGACCTGTGGAATTTCCACAGGCGACTCCTTCATATGTAATATATTGATGTAGGCATTCTGTAGATGTTCAGTGTAACCGGAGACGCTCTGATATTATTGTAGCTCTTTTGTTAAAACTGCAAAACTATTCATCTAAGCTAGCACGAACACCCGGTAAAGCCCGTAAGTAAACTTAAATATGATATTTTAATTCTTTGCAGATTTCGTCTATATTATTATAGAATTAATGTGCTATCGATTTTTATATATTATAAACTTGCGATTTCAAAAATAAAAAAGTGTATTCATATGACTTGGGCGCATTAGCTTTAATCGAAACCGAAATAAAAACTTATGAATATATATATATATATATATATATATATATATATATATATATATATATATCAACAACTTAAGTTCCTTCAGCCATAATCGAAACCGAAACAAAAACTTATGAAGAATTTTTGATAAAATTATTTATAAAAAATAGATGATTCAAGAGCCATCAGCTATAGTCGAAACCGAAATCAAAACTTATGAAAAATTCGTGGTAAAAATTGTTATAACAAGAAATAGAAGAACATAATTAAATGACCCGGATGTAAGCTTGACACACGAAAGAACATACACACTATCGTATTAATATATAAATGATGATGATGCGGTTAATAGCAATAATACTAGTAATAATTGTATTATACTAATAGGATTATTATTATTAATAATAAAAATAATAATAATTATTATTATACTGGTTGTTGGTTGTTTTTGTTTTACGGCATATCAACCGTTTTCAGGTTATCAAATGCCGAATCCAAAGACTTGGAAAAAAATTTTTTTTTATAGAATATCTTTGTTGTTTTCAAGTCGGTTTCTATTTAACCCATAGTTGGGACCCTAACAGGTACTATCACTCCGGGTCAGAGTGGACCTGGGAGCAATGGCAATTAAAGGGTGGCTCCACACTTCCCACAGCCTGCAAGCTGGGGCCTCACCACTGGATATAGTTTAAGGTCATATCCAGGATCTATTATTATTATTATTATTATTATTATTATTATTATTATTATTAGTAGTAGTAGTAGTAGTAGTAGTAGTATCTTAGGAAGTACAATATGATGATAAAATTATGAAGAGCGACAGGGCAACTAAGTAGGCGGATATGAAAACGCGTGAAGATCAGGAAAAAAAACAACGTGAATTGGCTTGTGATATTAGAAAACGAAGCAGAAGAAAACGTCATTTAAATTTCGAAATAAGTGCACGACGAACAAACAGTTTCAAATGACAAAAATATCGTGAAGACATATTTATCTCCCCTTCCCGCTTTTAGCACAACGCTACGTCAATTTTAAAATGTTCCGAACGAATTTTGGGTAAAATGAAATCACAAATTTTATATAATTTCATTTTTTTTTTTTTTCACTCGAAAATTGAAATAATCATGGTGGAAACGTGACGCTCATCCAATTTGTTAAAATAATTCCTTCGAGACATTTTTTTAAAGAAAATTATGGACAAAAAACGGTTATTCTTGAACTACGGTAATTGCGTTCGTTTTTCCTGAAAACATAATTCATCAGCCCCCGCACACCCGCACACACACTATCTATCTATCTATCTATCTATCTCTCTTTCTCTCTCTCTCTCTCTCTCTATCTATCTATATATATATATATATATATATATATATATATATATATAGAGAGAGAGAGAGAGAGAGAGAGAGAGAGATAAAGTTTACAAATAGAACACTTTTAATAATAAAATTATAAAAAATGACAATAATAATGAAATTTTGGAATGAAATAAAAATGTCATACGTAGAGATAAGATCCACTGCTTTATAACAAAGTCCAAGGTGTATTTATTTATATATAAATACATAAAAATTTGATACCTTAACAATTGAACCAGAAGACTAAAATTACTAGAAACCATACTAATTAAAAAAAAAAAAAAAAAAAAACTACAGCCCCTTATTAATCGGATCTCATTTAATATCGGGACAAATATACTAACCCTATTAAACGATTAACAATAAATAACTAAATAATTAAATTAAAAAATAAAAAAATCAAAATTTAAAAAATAATTCGCCTCTACCCATCCCGCACCCAGCTTTATAACTGTTATACCGGCCTTTCTATGCATAAAGGAAATAACACCGTTTCTCATTATATATAATAATGTCTACACCGGTGAGAAGGAGCGACAGTATACTCCATTGACTAGCTAAGCGCTAGTCAGTTATATACGTATTCCTACTTTTGTTCATGTGATGTTAATACACTTCGTTTGTTAAACCAACCTCGACTTGATTTTTTTTCTTTTACAATTGTGTTACGACACAACAATAACCAATATAAAAAGTAGAACAAACTATAAATGTACACCAAGCCTCAATAAATAAAATGACAACAACAATCGCTCCTGGCGACAATTTAAAGCGCTTGAGAAGAATCTGGTCAAACAACAACTATTGGGCGCCATAATATACAACATAAAAGCCAAAATAAAAAAATATGCTCGGCGAACTGAAAAAATTATCCAACAAACTCAGAAAAAAGGACTCAGTCCTTTTCAATCAGAGGTGCTTGAATAATGACTTGCTGCCAAAATATACAAATACACATAAACCTCTCTCCCCCTCTCACTTTACATATATATATATATATATATATATATATATATATATATATATATATATATATGCGTGTGTGTGTGTGTATATATATATGTATTTATATATGTATATATATATGATTACCTAATTTAATCACATAAATTAATATACGAAAGTATAAATTTATGCGTAAACTTTAAGTATTTACTGTAACAGTGCTCAATACGTAGGTAGAGCTAGGTAGTAAGTTATAAAATATATATGGTACAGAATAGTCCGCGTTTCATGCACGCTAGGATTCATAACAGAATAGTCCGCGTTTCATCCACGCTAGGATTCATAAGCCTGATGAATATATATATATATATATATATATATATATATATATATATATATATATATATTCATCAGGCTTATATATATATATATATATATTCATCAGGCTTATATATATACATATATATTCATCAGGCTTATATATATACATATATATATATATATATATATATATATATATATATATATATATATATTCATCAGGCTTATGAATCCTAGCGTGGATGAAACGCGGACTTTTCTGTGCCATATATATTTTATAACTTACTACCTAGCTCTACCTACGTATTGAGCACTGTTAAAGTAAATACTTAAAGTTTACGCATAAATTTATACTTTCGTATATTAATTTATGTGATTAAATTAAGTAATCATATATATATACACATATATATATACATATATATATATATATATATATATATATAGAGAGAGAGAGAGAGAGAGAGAGAGAGAGAGATTTAATTTATCACCTGCCTAAAGATGACGCATGGATGTCGAAAATGTTGGCGGCTATGGCCAATTTCTTTTTACAGCATGTTCGAATATTGCCCCGCCAAATGAAAAAGGTTGATCGCAATAGAAACAAACAGGAATTACCCCCGCTGTTTAATAAAAGAATGTATCAGAAAAAAAAGTGCTGCCCAAATATACTAATATAAGTTCATTTTATTAAGAATCCAATTTTAATGTATCAGTTTCACGCAGCAAAACTAGAACAGGTGAAATACCGTATTTTCAACGTATCAAGAAAATGCTTAAGTTTAGTGATAACAGTTCGATGGTGTGGATAATGGTTTCATCTGCTTCAGTTGGACCAATCATCGCATACATAGCAATACCAATGCTAACATTTATAAAAGACATTTTTAATAGCATGTGGTACCAATATTACATCAACATATTTATGAATGAATCTCCTGTTTCCGTGCAGAAAGATATGTTACATACGGGGAGCACAGAAGAGGGACAAGATGCTACGTGGAAGGAGAAATATAGAAGAAAGGAACAAAATAACACATAGAACCAATATGAGCGTATATGTTGGATGAAGTCTGTTTGTGTAATTACATTACATTCTAAAGTGTCGGTGTTTATGATGGGGAGCGCATATATGAAGGGTCGGACAATGTTCTTTGTGATGGTGATAACTAGACAAAATTACGTATCTGGGTTTATAAGACAAACACGAAGGCCATGTTTATAAAACATAAATACATGCATTTATTATTCACGGCCTGAGTATTTTTTTAGAAGCACAAATGTCACGTTACGACATCATGAAGATTTCCTTTGCGCCGCTTACAGCATCTCGAAGTCGATCATCTCTCTTTGATCCTCCGACCTGAACTCTCAAAAACTTAAGTCTATATTACACTAGCATTTCAGCCCGGCGTTGCCCGGGTGTTTGGAGGTGTATGTTGTGCAAAAAAAAAAAAAGCGGTCGATTTTTTAAAACTTTGTCCCCTATTATGACCCCTTAACATTTACTGTTTTGGATTCAAATCAACTTATTAGATTAGATCCATGTCCAAGGAACCTATATTTAAAATTTCAAGTGTTTAGACCCCAAATTGGCGCATAAGTTTGGTAGAGTTCTCAAAGGTCAAATCGTTGAACTTTGACCACTTAACAGCCAAATTTCTGGCCGAAAACCGATTAAAGATTTTCCCAAATCTCAGTACCCTGTATATCAAATTTTGAGTCTGTAGACTAAGAATTGACAGAGTTATTGCGTAGGGAAATGTACACACAGACACACAGACAGACAGATACACAGACCAACAGATACACAGACACATTCACTTTTATAGATATATAGATAGATTAACTTAATTCCTATGACGTCACTCATCACGCTCGCAAACATGTGAATACAGATTCACGTTGTTGCCAGCTGATTTGGTCCATAGATTTTCGAATTCCTTGCAGAATTGTTTTGTTAACCTCAACTCTAACTATAAGCAATATCCTTGGCTTCAAACCCAATCTTGGCTTGAAGGCTAAGATCAAAGTGCAGCATCTGTTCTGATGCTACACTTAAATTTTTTGTTCTCAGTTAGTGGAGAAATCCTTCACGACTGAGACAATTTTTATTTTTTGTTCGTTTTCTCCACATTAAAACACAACTCTTACGTCTAACTCTGCTCTCGTCGGGGGGCAAAGTAAACAGAAACAATAACAACCAAGAATTCAACATTCTTAAAATATCATTTACGAAATACAGTTTCTGACTTAATAATAATCAGCGATCATCATCAAATTCATAATAACCTTCGAGTATTCTTTCCGGTGTTTTCCGGTAGCTAACAACCTAACATGCACTTTCTCTGAAGGTTCAGAAGATTATGACTTTATTTTTAGAAGATGGAACCGCCCTAATGAAGTAGCGAGTCGAGAACCCCGAATCCAATATAAAATATTTGGAAGACATTTGAACAAAGAGCTCAGAAGAGAAACATTAAAAATTAGAATCATCTATGGGAGTTACTGATTTTTTACATAGGAATACCCACTTATTATGGCCCGGAGGCCACTCGAGGACAAGGGTTAATGAGTTTACAGTAGTCAATAGGACAATATCATAGTAATAGTCAGTAGTAGAGATTTGGTAAATTGGATTACTTAAGGCGACGGTTCATCAAGAACTTGTTTACGTTGGACTTGAAGACGTCTATGTTGTAGTTAGCTGGAAAGTAGGAAAACGAAAGAGAGTTCCACGGGCGTGCAGTTCTAAGAGAGATGCTTTTTTCATGGAATCTACGTTTAGGTTTAGGCACAAAGAGTGGGTGAAATTATTATAAGTGGTTTCAGTTGACGAGTGTTTTTCGTGAAAGTTTGGAGAGGGGAACTATAGATTGGAGCTCAGACCAGTATTTGGCATGTAAATAACGATAAACCAGAGACAGGCTCGCTCATCTTCTGTTGCAAAGTTTCCTAAAATGTTATTCAAATCCATGCGATATTCACGAAGTTATGACATTTTATTTATTATCACGTAATTTATACTGCCCATCGTTTTATTGCAGGTCTTTTAAAATGTCAAAAAGGGGCGATTAACAGTTTTTGAAAAGGAAAAGATTGTTACTGGACTCGCAGAAGGATTGTTCATCAAAGACTTAGCCATGAAACTGGAAAGGAATTGGCTTCATTCGTGAACAACGTTAACACCAAATCCAAAAGGGATAAGGGCACCAGGAGAAACCGTTCACATCGTGATATTCGGAAAGTTCGGAAGGAAGTCAACGAAAACCCAAACAGCACCAGTGCTTCTATTTTTGCAAGAGCTGGAATCGCTCCAAGATCCAGACAGGCCCGATGTAATGTGTTGAATGAGATGGTAAGGAACATCAAAACTATTCCAAGGTCTCCATTGAGCAAGCAGCATAGGGAAAAATGAAAGGCTTGGGCACAGAATTACATGAAAATGGATTTCCGACGTTTCTTATTTACAGATGAGTGCTGCTCTTGACGATCTGGATGGATGGGACAAAGCTTGGAACTCGAACACAACTCCAACCCTTTACAGAGTTCATCGCCAAAGAGGACGCGGAGGCATCAGTTTTGGGCAAGAATCATTAGGGATAAGCTGGTTGGACCATTCCTAGTTCCAGAGGGTGTAAAACTTACCAGCAATGCCTACACAGCGTTTTTGGATAAAGATTTGTCACTAAAGGATCTACCATTGTCATGTCGTTTTTAGATGATTTTTATGCATGAAATACACCATCCCATTCTGCTAGGGCGAATGCAGCCTTCCTAGAATCTATGAGCTTCTTTAGATAAACTCTCATGACCTGACCACCGTGTTCTGCAGACCTTAACCCCATTGAATATCTCTGGTCAATATTAAAAAGAGGAGTTTATGAGGGAGGAGAGCAATTTACTTTAAAGGATGCCTTGTGGAGAACATAGTTAGAACCATAACACCTTTTTGAGATCAAACAATTGACTTCCCCGGGCACAAAAGGTTGTTTTAAGTTATTTAAAAAATGGTGGATATGTCGATAAATAATTATTTATATGAGGCTTAGCACCTAGGATGTGCTTTTTCTAATTTTTCATTGACAGAAAAATATAACAAAAAATAAAGTTCGCATGAAAAAACATTGTGTTTTTGTCCTAAAACAACATTTTAAAAGGACTGCAATAAAGGGATGGACAGTGGAAATTCCACGATAAAGAATAAAATGTCATAACTTCGTGAATATTGCATGAATTTGAATAAAATTTTGGAAAATAATTAACCTTAAAGCAGTCGTTTGATGATAGAATTTTCATGTTGTTGCATATATTTAGTGAAATGTTGATATTTTATTAATCTGCAATACATTGACGCAGTTTAGAGACAATATTGCTTATACAAAATAATTTTAGACTTTGTATAAGCTACACCACCTGAAAATGTCCCTAGTTACTTGTAACTAGCTGAGCAAAACATGCTCATGAATGTGTAGCGACATATTAATGCTTATGTGAAACAAAAGGCCATTTTGGACTTTTGTATACGCAGCATCGTCTGAAGATGTCTCTAGTTATTTGTAATTGTCTAACTGAAACATGCTCATGAATGTTAAGTACTATTTTTTTATAATTCATCTTACTTCTAAGAAATATATCCATGCTCGTTTATTTCTGTTTTTCTTTGGTTTTGTTTTATTTGTATTTATTAATTGTCTTTATTTTTCTTTTTTCTTTTTTTTTTTTTTTTTTTTTTGCAAACCTTATCTTGACTAAAGCTGAAATTCGTTATCCCCCCTCGTTATTCATTATAGGCAAACTACTGTTTCACTCTTTTATTCCAAGTAAACTAGCGAAAAAATTCCTATGCAAAGCAAATCCCAGTAATTTCAGAAATCTGGACTTATTTTTTTTTTCCTACATTAGAAGAAGATACGACTTTATCCTAAAAAAGTAAATAAAATTAACAGAGTAACGAAGAATATTTTCTATAAATAGATAATACACGTGCACAAAATATCCGGATAACAGAAAGCACCCTTTCACCTCTAAAAATATAGCCAAATTCTCTTTTTACCATGCCGAACGGGCTGGCGTCCAGGATGCCTAAACAAATGTTAAGTACTATTTTTTAAAATTCATCTTACTTCTAAGAAATGTATCCATGCTCGTTTATTTCTGTGTTTTTTTTTATTTTGTTTTATCATCTTTATTTGTCTTTCTTTTTTTTTTTTTGCAAACCTTATCTTGACTAAAGCCGAAATTCGTTATTCCCTAACCCTAACCCTAACCCTAATCCCCCTTCGTTATAGGCAAAATATTGTTTCACTCTTATATTCCAAGTAAACTAGAAAAAAAGCCTATGCAAAGCAAATCCCACAAGTTTCAGAAATCTGGACTTATTTTTTTCCACACTAGAAGATACAACTTTATTAAGTAATATACTTAATATTTACAATTACTATAAACTAAACGACCCTGGTGTCTAACTCTGTTCCGTGAGGAGGCATTGTAAATAGGTACAATTACTATAAACTCGCTTGTACTGAAAATGGTGCTTCCTTTCTATCTATAACAAACCACGGAATATAGTTTGCCTTACTTTCAATTATATCTGTACCTGAAATATACAGTGATCTTAGATACGTCACTAAGACTATTTCTGAATAGATACACAATGCTTTGTGCCTGACCTAATTGACTGTCTTTAACTACGAATTCCGACGCGCCATGTACTAATAGTTTTTTTTTATTACGGTAGAAACACTCCTCTCTTGCTTGCTACGTATATTCAATTCTTTTTCTCCAAGACGACTGCCATTGTCTGATTTGCATGTTAAATAACTAAAAAAAAAAATATTAAAAAAATGTTGTTTTTTTTCTATAACGAAACTTTACTTGACTATAAATTCTAAAAATTAATTCTACTTATATTCTGTAAGTTAATCCTCTCCTAAAAACAAACAGTCTACTCTACTCCCAAACCTGCTACTAACACTCATGCATTACACACGCCGTGGAGGGAGGGTAATTAGCTTTCAGCCCTTAACCTTCGCACGCTGACCGATTGGAGGTCACTATCACTAAACATCTACACATTTCTACCGCCAAGGCATCCATTATTTTATTATTACCCATGTAGGTACTTACTAGCTATAGTCTGTACTTAGATTTACAGCTATCTACATTACATGGTAATAACTGTCTCTTCCTTAGTTTTGCAATGATAAATACAAAAACTGAACAGATGCTCTGTAATGCAAAATACAACTTCATGATTTTTAAACGAAAGCTGAAGATATCTTCATTAGAAGTGGAAGCATACTTAAAACTTACAACCTCCATATATTCGCAACTGCTGGAAATCTGCCAATATATCTATTTACTTTATGATACATACTAAACACGCCATAGCTTATAATTTTACTTCCAATTTATGCCTGTACTGTATTGTACTTCATATCTAAAATGACGTTACTTGTATCTGGCAGCATAGATACAGCACTTAACCCTCATGCCATCTACAATACACAGAACTTGGGTAACCACATTTTTAACTAAATCTGAATATCAAGCCATTCTGTAACACGTTATCCTATTCCTAAGCCAACACATAAAAAAATTCTAAATTTAAAGGAAAACTATTAAACCATAGCTTAACTTCTTCCAACTAACCTGTTGCAAATATAACTGCTTCCACTGCATGAACTTTTACTCACCCCCTCCTTCAGTAACAATGTAATAGCAATGTCCCTTAATCACTTTGAGGAGTGCATTTTCTCAGTAGACATATAACATTTACATACTAACCCAGTAACATTAACTACCCACGCGGGGTCGCAGAAATACCTGCATTAGGACCCAGGCGCGGGGCAAAGTCTTTCGGTGCTGATGGACCCGTAGATTTTCCCAGGTCATCCGCCTAGGAGAAGGAAAACTCTGAAACTAAACCCAAGATGGGTGAGGCCCCTCCAGTCTTGGAGAACATCCTTCCTAGAGCTGGTGACGCAAACAAATTACCGGTCTGCAAACCTAAACTGCTTAAATAGATAGGCACTGTCTATCGATCGGCTTACATACCTCTTCTTTGCCTATTAGCCAGGCGTAGAGGTCGAATCATAGGGATTCGACAGTAACACTCAGTGGTCAATGTTGTCTCCTTACTAGGGCAATGAACGCCGTTTTCCCCTCTCTCGACACATCCCATCCCCCTATAAACTGGACACTTGGGAGTACTTGAACACCATAATGTCAGTACAAGTAGATTGGGTTGACCATCGTCTGATGTGTTGAGAGTACCGGATTGACAGTTCCTGGCTGCTGTTCCCGACTGGTAGTACAGGTACCTTAACTCTTTGGTAGCGGGTAGCGCTTAGAGCTGCTGCTCTTTCAACAGTTGAATAATATCGGGATATTTGTAGTGCAATGTCGCGCATGGAAAGGAACCCTGCACTCATCCCAGTGAGCTTTCATGAGGCCACAGTCCTTGTAGATGGAATGTCAGCTGATGGTCTACTTGTGTTGCATGCTTGGTGTTCTGCATAACCACTTGTTCAGCGTCACTTACCTAAACTTAAACTCTTAAAAAAAATGACAGTGCAATCTAAAATTAAACTTAAAACAGGTCAAACGAAAATTAAACTTAATTAAATTGCCTCCTCCTTTGAAGCTTGCATCTTCAAACATTCGTGGGCGTAGAACTAATTTAAATGATGTTGAAGCATTTCTCCTAAAAACCACTCCGGATAGCTTAGCATTCAGTGAGATTAACTACCCTCCTTCATCCCCTCTAACGACTTTAACATGCCCGGATATCTCCCACTCTGCCGCAAGGACTCTGACAGACATATGCACGGGCTTGGAGTCTATATTCGAAACACTCTCCCCTTGACTAGAGAAACAAAACTCGAATCGGACGATCAAGCCTTTATGTGATTTAGACTTAACATGCAACATAACATTAGCTACTTTTATTTTCTCTACGGCTCTCCCTCAACCCAGGACTGTACACTAATAAAAAAAGTCTCTGACAGCATAAATACAACATTTTCCCTCGACACTAACGCACAATGCATGTATTTGGAGACTTCAATGGCCACCACACCAACTGGCTTGGATGTTCTACTTACACAGACGCAGCTAGTAACACAACACATAGCTTCCCTATCACAGATGGTTACGTTTCCAATCCGTTTCTCTGACCAGCAAGAACAACAGGCATAACTTCCAGATCTGTTTCTGACCACAGTTCCTGATGATTGTGTTACGAACACCCACGGCCCATTGGGAATGCTGATCATGTAGTGATAATAGTTGAAATTGCCCTAAACTCTAGAGCCAAAATGGAAAGCCATTGCTCAAATCAGCGAGATATTATAAAAAAAGCTGACGGAGAAGCCATTGGGAATCTCATCAGAGACGCCTCATGGCGAAATATCTTTTCACTTCCTGCTGAAAAGTGCGCAAATGAGACCACTGAGTGTTTCAAAACAGCAATTGAAGCACATGTTCCTACGCGGAAGTTTTATAGCAAGCTCCACTCTCCCCAATGGTTTACTTCCACATGTGCAGCTGCCATCGCGCAAAGACAGCAGGCGTACCGCAGATTTAATAGTCATAAATCCAGTTAAAATAGACAGAAGTATATAGAAGCCAGAAGTTACTGCAAGAAAGAAATAGCGACAGCTAAGAGAGAATTTACTGAAATCACCAAAAAACGCATGAAAGCACAAAAATTAGGGACCCGAGACTTCTGGAAAATCTACAACAGTGTAGTAAATAATGGGCAATCAACAATTTCCCCACTATCCAACAATCATGAAGTTGTTTGCTCAGCAACCGAGAAGGCTAACATGCTTGCCAGTTGGTTTGCATCCAACTCCATACTGGACCTTGCTAACCACCCTTTCCCGGACTTTTCTTTTGCGGACAGACGCCACACTAGACGATCTGAAAATCACCCCTTCTCAGGGCTATCATAAAAAAATTGTAAACCTGATCTCATCCGGACTGTGCTATTAAAAAGTGCTCCACCTAAGTAGCTCCAATCCTCCCCAAACTTTGCAACAAATGCCTTAATGAATCTTGCTTTCTTGCCTGCTAGAAAACTGCTTCTGTGGTACCAGTATTCAAGCGTATATACCATTCACTTGACAAAGCAGTGGAGGTTAGAGCGGTAGCTCTAGATATATGTAAGGCTTTTGACAGGGTATGGCATGAATGTCTTTTCAGGAAAATCAGATCATACGGCATCACTGGTAGAATACATAACATAATTAGATCCTTCTTAGATAAGAGAAAAATTCAGGTTGTCCTTGACGGTCGTACATCTAAACAATATGATATAAATGCAGGAGTGCCTCAGGGGTCTATACTTGGACCTCTATTTTTCCTAATATTCATAAATGACCTCCATGACAGAATTGTCTGTGAGATGGGTATGTATGCTGACGACACCAAGCTCTGTAACAGACACGACAGGAAAACAAATGAACACATATCTAAAGAAATGGCAGAAACACTAGAGGAAGCCCTCCGATCCGTAGTGGAATGGGGATGCTCACCTCCAATGCTGCCAAGACTAAACTTGTTTCCTTTAATAACTACAAGAAACCTTCTCTACCCCCAATAGCAATAGCTAAATACTCTTTTTTCTGAAAGCATATCTTTTAAACTCCTCGGCCTAACGTTCACAGGAAACATGAGTTGAAACAATTACATTGAGAGCATTGCCAGGACCGCTGCGAAAAAGGTAGGTTCTCTCTACCGCACTAGAAAGCTACAAACGCCCGAAAGTATCCTGTACCTCTATAAGGCCACCATTCGCTCATGTATGGAGTATTGTTGTCATATTTCGGTCAGTTCATCTGCTACTAGTCTCTCACCACTAAACAAGGTTCAAAAGAGAGTCGCCAACCTAATAGGTCTTGAACTGTCATCCAAGCCTCAGCCTCTGTCCCATCGACGAAATGTAGCATCCCTCTGTCTGTTCTACAAGTACTTTAACGGTGAATGCTCCGAAGAACTGCAAGCACTTGTACCCTCTAGGTAAATGCCCCGACAAACCGACAAGCAGCAAAATCCCACCCCTTCACAGTTGAGATCCCTAGATGTAAGAGAGCCTTCTACTCCAGTGGTTTCTCCCCCAGAACCGCTAGACTTTGGAATTCCCTTCCAGGTTCTTGCTTCCCCAACTATACTGACATGCAGAAGTTCAAGTGTAACGTAAACCGACATCTTGCTGCCCAACTGACTACCTAGTACCCCTGTAGCCTGTGTCCCTAATAGTAGCCCTCTACATCAAAGTGGCAATGTGCCTTGTTTGGGGTGAAAATGTAATAAAAATTAAAAATGTATAGCGACATATTAATGTTTATGAAAACAAATAAAAAATACACCTTGACCTACATCGATATTGAGCACTTTTGTATTTAACTTCGTTATAACCCCATTAGTTACTTCATCTCTAGAAAATATTAACTTGAAATTATATATATATGGAATTATATATAAGGAATTATAAGTGTGTGTGCGTGCGTGCGTGCGTGTGTGTGTGTGTGTGTGTGTGCGTGTGTGTGTGTGTGTGCGTGTATTGTTCAACCTTAAGTGATAGTTTTCTAATGATGTTAATTTGGTGAAACTCTTGTTGCGAACTTATTCTTAATTCTTAATATTTGGATACCGATCGCAATTAGGCTGATTTAGCAATAACCCGTTGTATCCGCCATTTTCTAAAACATAAAATTTACAAGAACGTGTGCAAATTGAAAAAACAAAAAAAAACAAAAAAAAAACATTAAAAGTCATAATTCTATTTTGCCAATCGCCCCGACATGTCATGTCGACGTCATACCTAACGATGTTCTATACAATCAAAACAAAGCATGCACACAATGTTTATCCAATTAATGGAATGCGTTTAACGCTGATATATGCATACTAGCAGAGAGACCCGACGTTGCCTGGGACTGAATGAAGATCACCGAATGTTCTACACTTCGAATACTTTTTATTGTCATCGAACTATGTGAAATTGCCCATTCGTCAATCAAATCGATTTATTTCCTTCTCTAATCAGGATACAACCGCAGTGCACTAAGAGAAAGCTCAAATGCCTCCAAGCTGTGACTTAGTCTGCAACACATACCAGAGATATCCACTGTTGATGTTGTGAAATGATTTTTGTATAATAACTTGAATGAACGTTTTCAATGCACACGTTTACTATCATGTTTCAGTTGTGCATTAGACAGATCCATTCATTTCAAAAGCGTCACTGACGTGTCAAAGAATCTACCGTTGATTTTATATATGGGACCCTTCTGCTTGTACTGTGATGACACTTCTTACATGCAATTGTAATGTTAGGCTGTAGTGTGTTAACTTTGATCTAGACCAGACTGTTTCTTTTTAAATGGGATTTAATCGGGTATTGATTTTCGATATTATCGGATGTATTTTGATACAAAACCTATTTAAGAACACTCCCAGAAACATACAGTACACTTAGGTGACATTTAAAAAAAAAAAAATCGACGTAGCCGTTTTAGAGTCTATATGGGACGAACTCACACGCATACAAAGTGTATTATATATAATAAATCTTATTAAAATTTATTCAAATTAAAAAAAAAAAAATAGGCATACAAAATTCTTAATTATCCGACAAGGAGTACAGTTAAACTTGAAAGACCTTATTCCGCGGAGTTTAGAAAAATGTAATTTTTCCTACCAGAGGAAAGAGCTTTGTCAAATATGCAATAAACTTTGCAGATTAATGCATTAAAGAAACTACAAATGTGAATTGAACATATTTGCAGAAAAAATGTTTTTAACAGTTAGTTTAAGTTTATAAAGTTTCATAATGATTATGAAAGCAGGAACAAGGAAAAAATGAAAGAAAAAAAAGATATGATAAAAATCCATTGAATAAGAAACTAAATTTCGGGTCAAACAGGATAAATCCAAAAAAGTTCATTGATAATTTATTGGTAATCCACAAGAACGGAAAAACGAGGAAATAAATGTCATTCTTAAAAAGAAAAAGCGATTTGAAGTTATTTATATTCTTTGTGTTTGCGACTGAGGTTACAACGTGTTGGCTCCCGGACAATGTTACACTCATTCTGTCAACGTGTTTTTGATAGCCTAAAATGTCTAGGTCTTTTCCATTATAACATTATGTGTTCTTCTAATGTCCTAGTTTTTAAATTTTGATTTTTAGCTATTCTTTAACTGAATTCGAGAAATGCGCTTTGTTTTGTTGCATTAGTTGTTTCTCTTGTGTACATTTTAAAACTAATTCTGAAGATGAAGCTCGAAATGTCCACAGCAACTGTGACATCTAGTTCAGTTACACATTTTTCCTGCGTGCAGACGCCATTAAGCAGTTTCCTTTCTTAAAGGTTAACGAAACAGGCTAAATACTATTCACTAAATTCGTCCATTGTATTTTGGGCAGCAAAGCGTAAAACATCCATTCATTACTGCAATGTTAGCAGCTGCAAAAAGGAGATAATCGAATCGACTAATTTTTTTATGAGAATTATCCAAATTCTGAAAGAATTTTCAATCACTTCGAAAATGCCTGGAATTCTCGACATCCAAAATATCATATTTGAAAAACCTACCACTACAGAGGAAAACAATATGTCCAATAAAATAGATACCCATATCTGTAAGTAAAAAAGCTGTTAGTGTTGGCATTATATATATATATATATATATATATATATATATATATATATATATATATATATATATTTCTCTACCCCGCAACCTCTCTCCCACAGAAGAGACGTTGCGAGCCTATCCTTGTTTTATCGTTATTTTCATGACAGGTGCTCGTCTGAACTCCAATCCCTCGTCCCCCCTCGCCAATCTTTCACGGAAAACACCCGTCTAGCTGAATCCACTGTGAAAAATTTCCCCAACTCTATATCTGTGCCGAAATCAAAACGCGGATTCCATAAACAAAGCTTCTTTCTTAGAAATGCACGCCTGTGGAACTCTGTTCCGTCTGCCTGCTTCCCTCCGGACTACAACTTGTATGTCTTCAAGTCCAATGTTAACAAATTCCTAATGAACCGCCCCCCTAATTAAACACTTCATCAAATCTCCACACTAACGTAATGTACTTGCAATAACCCTTATCCATGAGTGGCTTCCGGGCCTTGATAAGTGGTGATAACTGTGTAAAAAAAAACATATATATATATATATATATATCTGTGGAAATATATGTTCTTATAATATATACCACTCCTTATTTAAGAAGCTCAATGTAATTACAGAGCAATATCATGATTGAATGAACTAAAGACTATATTACAAAGTTCATGATGTTGGCACCTTATAATGCATTCCTTCAATTCAGTTGACATTTAAATTATTGATGGTGTCTGTTTCGTAGCGCAAAATAAATCACTTAATTATTATATCAATCAGTGAATCTATTTTACCCTTAAATCATCATCAGAAATAACAACAATCAATCTGTCAAAAGGAAATAATGTGCATTTTCACATCATTAAAATCCGAAAATGGGAAGAGAAGCTGTAAATATCTTATAATATGTTTCCATTATGCCATTTTGAATTTTAGAAATAAACTCACTAAACTGAACTATTCGTACTAACATGTTCTATTAATAAAGCAACATTTTACCAAAATGTTCTATTCTATAATTAGTAAATTTATTAATTATAATTAATGCATGAATACTTAAAAAAACAACATTAATATATATATACTTATATATATATATATATATATATATATGTATATATAATATAAAGTTGTGTGTGTGTGTGTGTGTGTGTGCGTGTGTGTGTGGTCACGAATAGGCTCCTATATTGTTTACTATTTTTAAAACCTGATTACATATTATGATAGAAGATGTATCGAGACACAGGAATGGGTATGTTTGATCTGGCAGAATGGTGGTTCATTAAAACTGTGGCTCTGCGTTCGCGCCTGGTCCACAAAGTATTTAAAGATTTAAAAAAAAAAACGTTTACATGTGTTTTTGATATAGATGTACATAAGAATACGTTGACAAGTATGTTTTAACTTAAATAGGGATGGTATAATAAAATTGTGGGGTCTTGTCTCAATAGAATGGAAATAGGCACAAACTTTAATACAGATTTTCATATCGATCTGCGTAAGTATACTTTGATAATTATGTTTCAGTTTGAAGAAATATGGTATAATAAAACTATGCGGTGTTCCTCCGCACCTGCCCGCCATAGAATGGGAATATGTCACAAAGTTTAACAAGTTTTTTTTAATATAGATCCACAGAATATTTTGATCAGTGTTTCAGTGTGAACAGGTATGGTATAATAAATTATGAAGGTTATGTATTTTATTTTTACTTTCATCATATTTTGCTTTGGTTTTGATACCCCCTAATTCAACCCAAATTTACAACCCTTCCTTTTCATAACCTATCATATTTTCATAAATCAGAGTCCATTTTCGGTAGGCCGTTTTTGAACCCAGTCAACGACGGGTAATTTTGCTAGTATATATATATATATATATATATATATATATATATATATATATATATATATATATATATCGGTATTGGCATATATTCTATATGACGTCTTTTTCAGGACATGTGCTCAAGTGAAAAATACGGCAAAAATATTCGTAGTGATGGCAGGGTACATACCTCTAATACATTCCTCCGAAAAAGGTACTTTTATAACAAGACTAAAATGGGTAGGTGCTAGGGTACCCCTAGATTCCACTCTTAGCCCTATCTCTAGATTTTAAGCTACATTTCAGAGTTGAAATAAACCAAAAATCCATAATTGTTCTTTAATTCCGCAGCCTTAATCCATCCGGGAATATCTTCTCTCTCTCTCTCTCTCTCTCTCTCTCTCTCTCTCTCTCTCTCTTTCTATATATATATATATATATATATATATATATATATATATATATATATATATATATATATATATATATGTTATGACTGGGACGATTTTTCGGAAGTTTTGGGTCATTGGAACCGGAAAAAAGTGTGCATATCTTCCTTTAATTTTTTTTTATTTGTTTTTGTTTTTTTTTAAACAAAACTTTCACTATTGGTAGTAATGATAAAATCATAAATATTTATTGATTTTAAACTAAATATATAGATCAACTGCCTCACGAAAGCTCTTTTACGAAAATATATGTACATTCAATATGTGATTTTACGGTACCCGCGCGACAAAATAAACATTTTGTAGTAAAATATTTAGAAATTTATAAGTAGTCGGAATCGAAATCAGTAATTGTATCGGAATTGGGAATCTGATACAGAATCGGAATTTGTATCGAAATCGGAAAAATATTGGAATCGTCCCATCAATATACATATATATATATATATTATATATATGATATATATATAATATATATAATATATATAATATAATATATACATATATATATACATATAGTTAGCAGGTTATAAAATGTATATGGCGATTAAGCTACACTGAATATTCCGCGTTTCATCCACTCTCGGATTCTTCAGGCTTATGCGCGAATTCTCTACGTATTGAGCACTTTTGAAGTAAATACTTAAAGTTTACGCATAAATCTATACTTTCGTATATTAATGTTATGTGAGTAAATTAAGTAGTTATATATATATATATATATATATATATCTTATCTTCCCCCATCCATTTATAATATATATAATGACTTAGGATAATCGGTGATTTCATAAGAATAGCGAGCTTGGAACTGAGAGTATCATGTTGATTCGACTTGATCTTCTGTAGAGCCATTAGCAATCCCGGGTTGTAAAATGTTTTAGTTTTTAAATAAGTATTATTATTATATTATATATACTCCATGTCTCACTGACTTTAGCAAATAGGGTGCATACCTTTATAACTATTTGCTAATATTTTCTCTCCTCTGATGAGATGGTAGACATCGAAACCCTATAGGTTAAGGAGATTAATTTTCTAAAGAATTCTTTGTCTTGCTTAGAATAATAAACATTCTTTGATATGAAACTCAACCACTTCATTTCATTTCAATAAGAGTTTTTTTGAAATTCATTGATTTACAATTTTAATATATATATATATGTATATATATATATATATATATATATATATATATATATCTGTTTGTGTGTGTATGCGTGTGCGTGTGCAAGATAAAAGAATTAAAACTGTAAATTAAATACTCCAAAGACAACTTTCAAAATCCGTATTCGGTGGAGTTTCAAAGAATGCCACTCTTTCTATTCTTCTCATCGGAGTACAGTAAGAAATTTGCAAATTATAATTGAAGCAAAGCTAGAAATTTGCTGGTTGATGCATTAGATGAAACAAAAATGTATGATATTTAGTCAGAAAGGTTAATAAGAACAGTAAATCAAACAGTTATACATATATATATATATATATATATATATATATATATATATATATATATATATATCGTTTTCCTTGCGTTGTCCTTTAGTCCTCACATTCCTTGAGAGATCTTTCTAACAAATGGAAAGAATTGCCATTTTCTAGGTAAAGGATCCATCAATTTCGCACTCATTGTTAGCTGTGTTTTTTTGTTTTTGTTTACTCTGGAGCAACTTCCAGGAGATAAAAAAAAAATTGGTTAAAATTATTTAAAAACTAAAACATTTTACAACCCGGGATTGCTAATGGCTCTACAGAAGATCAAGTCGAATCAACATGATACTC
Source organism: Euprymna scolopes (assembly GCF_053919585.1). Classification (NCBI taxonomy): domain Eukaryota; kingdom Metazoa; phylum Mollusca; class Cephalopoda; order Sepiida; family Sepiolidae; genus Euprymna; species Euprymna scolopes. The sequence continues at coordinate 94,224,501 of NC_136510.1, forward strand.
TCAGTTCCAAGCTCGCTATTCTTATGAAATCACCGATTATCCTAAGTCATTTTTTTTAACATGTCTATTTATTTGGTTTTTAGCTTCATAAATTTTATTTCTAATATACCCCAATAATTTTAATTCTCTCATTCTATTTTTTTCTTTAGACTGTTCCTTCCTTCCAAATTCAAATCCCTCAATTTTTATTCTGAGTACGTTTTTCAAGGCAACGGGGATGGATTGGTGGACGGAGAGATGTTTGTATCAATTTTGTTAATTTCGACAATTCAATAACGATGGGTTGAAGAGCAGACCTCCCGGGTGTGGCAGGTGGCAGCGACTTCATTAACAAACGCCGTTGGGTGAGAAGTAGTTGAAGCTGAGGGTAAGGTAGAGGAAGAAAATGGTAAGGAGGCGGGAGAACATGAAAAAAAAAGAAGAGCAAATAGCAAGACAGCATTGTATCGGTGGCAGACGATGAGGAGAAGGAAGAGGAGAAGGATAAGATATAGGGGCAAGAATACGTGTTTAGTGATAAAGATACGTAGAAGGAAGAGCAGCAAGATGGGACTAAGAATAAGATGGAGTAGTCGTTCGAGGATGAGAGAGGAGGAATTTTAGAAGTAAATAACGTAGAGGAAGGACAGAGGATACAGAAAGGATGACGAGATAAAATATCAATAGTCTCATGGCGAACTCGAGATAGGAATTTACATTTTAGCGATAAGTCCTTCACACACACACACACATACACACACACACACACGCACACACACACACACACACACAGAATCTATACACTGATAACATTGAGATTTTTCCCGCTCTGACATTGATATTAAAAGCCTACTTTTTCTATTGGTATTTATTGGGATTTATTTGCTTCCCACGAAATCAAAAATGTGACGCAAGACCGTTTTAATGTAGGAGAAAACCAGCCCCCCCCCCAAAAGGGCACTCTGATAGTAGGCAAAAATAAAAAAAATTGCTTAGTATAGAAAGTCTTCCCCTACATTAACCAAGAAAAAATAAACTTAAGTGTAGGATCAGAACAGATACTACACCGTAATTTTGGCCCGAAAGTCATATATACATTTTCTATTAAAAATTCTTAAAACCAAATTGTTAATGTAGCTAGCTATGTATATGCGAGCGTCTACATGAAAGTTAATTAATTTGAAAAACGAGTATTAATTAAATAATTAATCCTATTTTATTTTTTCTCGTGAGATGATCGATTCTATTTTACTATTACGCTACATTCTATTTATGCATAGTTTCTACATTCTGTATAATTACGTACTTCTTCGTGATCTGAGGGGTTTTCTAGAATCATTAATTTACCCTGGACATCTGTAATTCTGTTTCCCGTTCTTATGGATTATCAATGGACAATTTGAATTAATTTTAAAGAATCAGATTTTTTCTATTAAATATATCTAATTTATAAACCTTACTGTATCTGTGTGTCTCCATATTTTCGAACTCTATCTCTACCGAAACTGAAAATCGCAGAGCTGCCCTAGAGACCTCAAATGGTTGGTTTTCTCATGGAGCGTTCTTTTATGGAGCTTTAACCTGTTAAAATCGTTTTAAAGAGGTGAAAAATTGAAGAAATCATTGCACATTACGTACATTCATCTGAGTTTATGTTTAATCAATGTATATGTGGGTCATCATATATATATATATAAATATATACATCCACATACAGTTCTGTTTCGCTGTTTTTTTATTTTTTTAATTTTTTTATTCAATTGTCACCCCAAACAAGGCACAGTGCCACTTTGAAGCAGGGGGTTACTATCAGGGACTTAATTAGCGGGGTCATTATGAAGGGAGATGAGTAGAAAGATGTTTGTTCACATTACATTTGAACTTCTGCATATCGTTGCAGTTGGGAAAGCAGAATCCCGGAAGGGAGTTCCAAAGACCCGCGGTTCTGGGGAAGAAACTATTGGAGTAAAAGTCTTTCTTGCACCTAGGGATCTCTACTGTAAAGGGATGAGACTTAGTAGCTTGTCGGGTTTGTCGGGGGTAGTTACGTCGGGGAGGTACAAGTGTTTGCAGTTCGTCAGAGCATTCACCATTGAAGTATTTGTAGAACAGGCAGAGGAATGCAACATCTCGTCGATGGGACAGAGGCTGAAGCCTAGATGACAGTTCAGGACCTATCAGGTTGGCGACTCTCTTTTGAACCCTGTCCAGGAGCGAGAGACAAGAAGCAGATGCACCAGCCCAGATGTGACAACAGTGCTCCATACATGGGCGAATGTTGCCTTATAGAGGTATAGGATACTGTCAGGCGTAAGTAGTTTAGTGCGGCTAGACAGGCAACTGCCTCAAGGCGGGATCGAAACCCGACCGCCCAATTGACAGTCAATGCTTCTCACCATTACGTTATACGGCTGCTGCTGTGTGGGTAATTAATTAACAATATTGTGACATAAATATATATATATATATATATATATATATATATATATATATATATATATATATATATATATATATATATATATTAGTGGAATGGTTGCATTATTTTTCAGATTCCGAGACAATTCCCGATTTTGTTTAAAATTTTCAATTCTAATATAATTACCGATTGCGATTCCGATTCTTTTTTTTTTTTAAATATTTATAATTAAAATAATAATTAAACAGTATAAATACATTCTTTTAATATATTTAGCTATGGATTTTTTAAGTAGTGGCGAGCTTGATTACCGTAAATAGCCGTGTAATATCCGCATTAATTATTGGAAACGTAAAAATACATTCGTTTATGGGGGACTATACACATTCTAGTTTTAATTGATAGCAGAGTACTATATTAATATGCCAGGGAAACGCCAGATAATCCTGAACGATTATTATTGATAATAATGTTAAAATTTATGCAGAGAAAATATGTAGAGAAAATATTTCAGTAGAAAGGAATGTTAAAAAAAATATATATATTAGTTAGGAACATTTTATTTTTAAATAAACAAAACACGAACAATTTGCATCAGGTGACTTTGACTCTATAGTTTTGTGAATGGTGAGATAATAAGATAGAGAAAGAATTTAGATGTACACGTAGTTTTGAGCTGAGAGACGACACAGTCGATAATGGGGATTGCTAGTGCCAGAATCAAAGAGATTGTCTCCACAACCGGGAGCCAGATGACATGAGATTAGCAAGATGTAATCGTCAAAAACACCAGGGCATAAAAGAGTTAGTTCGTGTTTTGATAGTTTTGAAAAACGAAAGGAAGAAACCTAAAGCGTGGCAACATGTCAGAACCATGAAAGAGAGAATGGATGAACCGTCCAAATATAAAGAAAGTATGTGTTTAGCACAAAGAATGAATAAGTATGTGTTTCCGTTTGGTGGTGTAAACCAGAGAAATGGGTATGCTTCACTCAAAAGAACTGTCTGTGTCGCGGTAATTATCCCATTGGTGAACAGTTACTGAATATCTAAACACAGACACACAACGATACACATAAAAGAACCCCAGCTCCAACAACGAGCATTTAGAGACGATTACATAAATAAATATGTAAGTGCATTTCTTAAGACATACTTATATATATATATATATATATATATATATATATATATATATATATATATATATATATATATATACACACACACACACACACAGAAAAACGCCCGTTATAATATATTATATTAAAGTAGATAAAAATTTAGAAATATTTATTATTTCATCATTAGCTGGTTTCCCCTCATATTAAAAACGACCTTGTGTCACATTTTTCTTTCGTAGGGAAACAAATAAATACCAATAGAAAATGGGTTTTAATGTGAATATAAATACAAAATCTCTCTCTCTCTCTCTCTCTCTCTCTCTCTCTATATATATATATATATATATATATATATATATATATATATATATATCAACATGAAACTTGCATAAATGAATATATTATATTTAAACGTATTTTACGACTGGGCAACCACTTGATGACTGCTAGTATACACACACCCACATACACACACCCACGCACATATATATATGTATATATATATATATATATATATATATATATATATATATATAGAGAGAGAGAGAGAGAGAGAGAGAGAAAGAGAGAGACAACTAACACATACACACACGCATATATATATGTATATACAGGTATATATATATATATATATATATATATATATATATATATATATATACTAGCAGTTAACACGGCGTTGCCTAGTCGTAAAATACTTTTAAATTATATTTTCAGGTATTCAAGATTCGTATTTATTTTTGCAACATGCCAACATGCCATTGATAATAATAAACATAACTTGGGTGGTCAAGTTGTAGAACGAAAATGTTCATATAATATATATATATATATATATATATATATATATATATATATATATATATATATATATATATATATATATATATAAAACGTATTTCCACTTCATTCATGTTCGCAGTCATCTGGTAGCATTTTAGAATCGTTTTCTCTCTCCAAGTTTTGTCTTGCTTTAGCGATCGTATATACATGAAAGAATTATTCAGACATATATATATATATATATATATATATATATATATATATATATATATATTAGCGTTGTGACGATTAATCAAAATCGGAATTAAGAATCGAAAAAATCGGAGCATTTTTGGGTATCGGAATAGGTATCAGAATCGGAAAATTTTGAGTCTACTTTCCGATGCCAAAATCGATTCCATTAATCATCTTTTTTATTTGATTTTGGTTTAAGAAACATCTTCCACTGTTTGTAGAAATAAAATAAAATATTTATTGATTAAAACTTCCAGTAAGACTAAAATTTCTAGATCTACCCCCTCACAAGTATGTTTTTACGTTTGAGAAAATGTAGGCACATTTAAGAAGTATTTTGCAGTAATCGGGACAAAATAATACTTTTATAGTTAAATATTAAAGTTTTATAAAGAATCGGCATCAAAATCGGTAATTATATCGGAATCGGGAATTTAGTACGGGATCGGTAATTGTATCGGAATCGGCAAAAATATAGGAATTGTCCCATCAATAATATATATATATATATATATATATATATATATATATATATATATATATATATATATATAATTAGTTATATGTAAATGTGTGTTTCGATACGAGTATGCATATGGGAAGAGAGAGAGAGAGAGAGAGAGAGAGAGAGAGAGGGGGACCAGTGCATCATCATCATCACAATCATCATCATCAGGTAGTCTGTCCATCTTGACGATCACTAGTTAGGGCCTCAGTGCTTTATCCTTCGGTGTTGGCCTAGTCTCACTCCACCACAGGACTTTCCACATTGGCTCCAAACTTGCTTGTGCAGTTTAGATGCAGTATCTGTTGCACATCCGATAGACACCCTCTGAACCTCTAATCCTCATGTCCAGTGGAGCGAACCCGCGACGACTGGCAGCAGAGGAGGACGCAGCTTCTTGCTGAAAGTAATCTCAGCGAGGTAAACACTCGCTGCATCATGTCCGCTACTACGCCTTTTCTTTCTGGATGAGGTACCATAGTCTTTTAAGGAAAACTGCAAGGCAGCAGTAGGATTTGAAGTCAGCGTTCCCATCTCTTAGCCTTTTGTTGTGATAAGGCCCACAAGGCAGTTGTGTTTGATTTTGGGGTTGGTTCCCCTAGTTTTCGCCCAACCAAGGCAGCCACAAGACAGTGAGGTAGGGGTCGATACTGTGCCAGGGCATGTCCACACATTGGTAGGCCATAACGCACTACCTCTGGGTCCCCTACTTCTCCGAGATCTCCTACAAGTTTAGCCTAGGGTCGCAAGGCACCCAGTTACCGTGTTTGGCCAACGTGGAGACACTGTAGAAGTCTTGATGATGGAGAGACTATGTACTAGCAGGGAAGACTCATGCATAGTTGCTTTCTTTTCACCACGAGGTTAGTCAGTGGTGTTAGCTGTACGCGAGAAGGCATGCAAGCATGAACTTAACACTAACTTATACCTAAGAAACAAGACGCATCACATCCTCCTGCCGGATTAAGAATCCAAACGCACACACCAGTGCATAGGTAATACAGAAACATATAAAAGTGTCAGTGAAACATAGAAATCAGAGCTGCATATGTTTATGATATAGAAATGACATATAGAACCCTAAGAGATAAAAGAGAACGATGTAGAGAAATACAGGCATATATAAGAGATATAAAGGTGTGAGATATAGAAGTGGGAGGTATAGAAAAGACAAATATGGAATAAATGAAATCTACAACAATAAGACGTATATTATATATATATATTAATCAGAGATATTAAATAGAGAGAATACAGGAGTAAGATTTATAGAAATGAGGGAAAATGAAGAAAGCTGGAAATAATTGTTTGGTCAGTCGAGAAATAGAACGATATTTTGAAAGAAAGAAAAATAAATGTTCCCGAATAAAAGAAACGAGAAAGAGTAAAAAAAATGGCGTCGGAAAAAGATGTAATTGTCCAGAAAGATGAACGACCGTGAAACGTGGTCACCGAAATAAGAGACCTGAATGCTGCACAAAAAAAGAAGAGTTATAAATAAATGGAATAATATATAAAAAAAAATAATAAATAAAAGGTTGGGAAGCAGAAAATTGTATATTAATTGAATCGGCCGGACAGGACGATGATGGAATCACAAGAAACACATGACACGAAAAGCAGAGTTCTTGTGAAAAGCAGAGAGTGGCTTCTTCAGTGCGGACACTTCGAAGAAATAATTAACCTACTAAGTAGGACAATTATTTCGCCCCCATTTTTTTTATATTATTTGCAGAAACTAGACAGAGCTTAACAACAAGCACTTTAGCCCGTCCTTACTTCCCTTTCTATAGAATATCCCAGGGTTTTCTTCTTTGGTTGTGCCCGCAAGTTGTAAAGATTTAAAAAGTAGTCATTTCTTTATTTTCGCAAGAGTGGCTTGATGATTAGCAAGCAGGGTGCGCAGACCAATTAGAAAATGGTCAGAGAAGATAAATGACCAGCTGTAAAAGCGCGAACACGCGACACCACGCACACACACACACACACACACACACACACACACACACACACACACATATATATATATATATATATATATATATATATATATATATATATATATATATATATATATATATGGTTTTAAATAAAATAGTAGGCGGAAGTTTCTCGAGAGCTCTTTCGGCTATCATCTCTTCAGGAGCAAATCGATAGCAATCTAAATAGTATTGTGACGAAAATAAAGAGTTCTATAGGGGAACTTATTTAATGTGCCAACGTACGGGGGCATTAATTAAATTTATTTACGTTTAAAAAACGATTAAAAAATGTTGGCACAACGAGGGAGAAAAAAAAAAAAAAAAAAGGCGGGAGAAAAAATTCAAAGTTCCCCAAAGAGAAACAATGCGTTTGATGTTTCCTTTTGCCGGCACAAAGAAGGTTGTACCTCTAAACATTTATCTATATATATATATATATATACATATATATATATATATATATATATATATATATATATATATGTATATCATTATTATAATCATTTTTTAAATATCTACAGGCACTAGTATTTCATCCTTTTAGAAATCATCAGTGCAGGGTTACACGATTAATGCTGATCGAAAGATTCGAACCTGGCCAGAAAATGGTCAGAGAAGAGAAATGACCAGCTGTAAAAGCGCGCACACGTGACACCACACACACACCCACACACGCACGCACACACACGCATATATATATATATATATATATATATATATATATATATATCATTACTATAATCATTTTTTAAATATCTACAGGCACTAGTAATTCATCCTTTTGGAAATCATCAGTGCAGGGTTACACGATTAATGCTGATTCGAACCTGGCCAGGGAGCAATCTATGACTCCATGATCAAGGAACAAATTCACGATCAACCCAAACTGCGAGAAATATCGTTGAAATTTAAACATTAATATTTAAATGTCGTAACATCTGTCCAGAGGGATCTAATGATTATAACAATTATCTGGGCATGCGAGATTAAGAAACCTACTTTCCTTTCAACTTGAAAGTGTTCAGCAATAAGAACCGATTTCTTAAGGGGGTTGACATGAGTATTACTATAATAATTTTTAAATCCCTACGGACCCCAGTGTTACATCTTTTCGTGGATCGTCAGTGCAGGACAACACGATTACTGCCGCTCCGTAATTCGAACCAGGCCACGAAGGTATCTCTGACTACTTTAGCAAGGGACAAATCTCACAGCATTATATATATATATATATAAGAAAATAATTTTTTTTTTAAATTTGCATAAAGGAGGAAAACAGAAAATTTATTATCCAACAAGGAATACTAAATTAAATTAAAAATTAATTTGTAATTATTAATTCAGTATTTCTTGTCCAATAATATATTTTTTTGTCTTTTCCTTATAGGCAAATTTTTACTTTTATTTTCCTATATTTAAGCTCGTCTCCATTAATAACCGAGCTTATACCTTTGGTTTGGATTGTTTATTAAAAATATTTATGTCTTAATCTAAGTTTATTCTTGTACTAATCTAATTATAATTCTTATATATATATATATATATATATATATATATATATATATGTGTGTGTGTGTGTGTGTGTGTGTGTGTGTGTGTGTGTTTGTGTGTGTGTGTGTGTGTGTGTGTGTGTGTGTGTACACATTTAGTAAAGATAATATACAAAATGTATTATAAAATAGAATTGCATGGAAAAAGGTTGTCTAAATAGACAAAGTAGAAAACACGAGACCAGATTATCAAGAATGCATTGAGAACTGAATCTTTAACCTTTAACCTTCAATTTCCAGAGGTGAATCATTTACAGCGGCATTTTACTAAGTTCGTTGCGGAACGATAAAATTGTCACCTTTTAAAAGTCGCCATGATTCCATTTCTGTTTGATGAAAACCGGTTTTCATTTGTTCTTGCCGACAATCTACTAGTTGGCCAGTTGTGTATAAATCCCAAGAGGGATAAGAGCCTTCTATCATGTCTCAAAGTGACACAATTTTCAACGAGCGAGATCGGAGATGCGTCGCTGATCAACTCCTGTTCTTTGTGAAAACAGAACTATTTCCAGCATCCTCTAAATGCAAATCCGGACGGTTCAACGCGTGAAGGCACAGCTCAACGCATCGGACGACCCACGGATATGGTTTTTTGGTGTGATTTCAAGTGAGGGCCACATCATACCACCTCACATATTCGAAGTCGGCTTGAAAGCCAACACGAAGGTGCACCTGTATGTGCTGAAGAGTGTGGTGATCCCCTGGCGCAATCAGGTGGCTGCTGGCAGACTCTGTATGCGGTGGCTATTGTGGTTCATGCCAAGCTAACAACGCTTACTGATTGAATTTAAAATTTAGACACTCCTGTCTTTCGACCTGTTTGCCGAACAGATTTTTTAGGCGAGTGGTGAAATCTTACAATGACTCCTCTTGCTTTTGTGCCGCTCATTGATGATGAGTGGTTCACATGGATATCTTTAACTGTTTCTTCTTATTCAAACTTTTCTCGCAACACAGACACACACACACACACACACACACACACACGCACACACACGCACGCACGCACGGACGCACACATATATACATATTGTTTTTAAAATATAATTATCCACTGACACGTGTTTCGTCGTTTACGACTCATGAGAGTGGCTGAAAATATACATGTTGACCCAATAAAATGTATACACTCTAAAAATGACCATAACTCACAATGATTATGAATATTTTTTTATATGTGGATAATGGTTAAATAGGAACTAAACTTTTAGGAATAAAAAATCATTCTAAATAGCTATCGAAAACCCGAAAACATAAATGAAGTTCAAAGATGTTTTAAATGCAGCAACAAAGCTCACAATTACTTGCCGATTTTCTTTTGTTTGAAAGTATAATGTTCTACAAATAATAAATCGATGGAATACCGTTTATACATTAACTAACGAATTAAGTAGAAGACCGATGATGATTCAGAAGGAAGAAAGAAAGGAGAAATGAAGTTTTATAAAAAGAATATAGTTTCGAAAACGGTTTTTTTTTATTATTAAATAAATATGCTTACTTTCGTAAAGTTACTTAAATACGAAATATTGAAATTTCAGTAAGCGTTCGTGTATAAAAGGGAAGAATTGGATGCCGGAATAGAAGAATTGTCAGAGCTCAGCCAAGCAGAACAGACGGAGTTTGCCGAGGGAGCTTTTTTATTTATGAAACATAAATTGGAAAGATTATGTTACATCTATGCATTAGCCAGTTTCAGTCGGTGGAATCACAGAATTTGTGGAACGTGTAGAATTCGTCCCGGTGACAATTGATAGCAGTGGTAGGACTAAATATTAAGAAAGGAAAATAATGATTCCTTTCTCTGTGAGTGGTGCGATAGTGTTGCTCCTAGGATGCAATCTAGTATTTTAATATCACAACTGAATGTGTCTAATATTGTACGCGAAAGCTTTATAAGATAGTGGCTACTAGATATATATACAATTTTATGATGAGTGGTTCTTATGGATATTTTAACTGTTTCTTCTTATTTAAACTTATCTCGCAACACAGACAAACACACACACGCACACACACACACACACACACACACACACACACACCCGTACGCACACGCACGCACGCACTCGCCTGCACATATATGTATATATTGTTTTTAAAATATAATTATCACCTGACACGTGTTTCGTCGTTTACGACTCATAAGAGTAGCTGAAAATATACATGTTGACCCAATAAAATGTATACACTCTAAAAATGACCATAACTCACAATGATTATAAATATTTTTGTATCTGTGGATAATGGCTAAATAGGAACTAAACATTGGGGAAAAAATCATTCTAAATTGCTATCGAAAAACTGAAAACATAAATGAAGTTCAAAGATGTTTTAAATGCAGCAACAAAGCTCACAATCCAATTTTCTTTTTCTTTGAAAGTATAATGTTCTACAAATAATAAATCGATGGAATACCGTTTATACATTAACTAACGAGTTAAGTAGAAGACCGATGATGATTCAGTAGGAAGAAAGAAAGGAGAAATGAAGTTTTATAAAAAGAATATAGTTTCGAAAACTGTTTTTTTTATTAAATAAATATGCTTACTTTCGTAAAGTTACTTAAAGACGCAATATTGAAATTTCAGTAAGCGTTCGTGTATAAAAGGGAAGAATTGGATGCCGGAATAGAAGAATTGTCAGAGCTCAGCCAAGCAGAACAGACGGGGTTTGCCGAGGGAGCTTTTATTATTTATGAAACAGAAATTTGAAAGATTATGGTTCATCTGTGTATGTATTAGCCAGTTTCAGTCGGTGGAATCACAGAATTTGTGGAACGTGTAGAATTCGTCCCGGTGACAATTGATAGCAGTGGTAGGACTAAATATTAAGAAAGAAAAATAATGACTTCTTTCTCTGTAAGTGTTGCGATGGTGTTGCTCCTAGGATGCAATGTAGTATTTTAATATCACAACTGAATGTGTCTAATATTGTACTCGAAAGCTTTATAAAATAGTGGGTACTAGATATATACAATTTTATGTGGCATGTGTTGTTGCAAATCTACGATGCTTTGGTCCAAAGGGTACGTTCTGCAGTAATTTTATTATATATGGAGATTATTTATTTATTAATTAAATGTGTACTATATATTGAATTATATAATTTATTTACAATTTACTATTAACATAAATAATATTTCAGTATAAAGTAATCTATATTAATGAGTTTTATTTATCAATAATCTATGTTAAATTATAATATTTAAATGGACGATTAGCTAGTATTCCTATTAGTAATCTTGCCATAATTATATTTCATGTACTCTAATTTATTAAATTCAAATATACCACAATTTTTGTTGATTTTAATTGTATGCTAATGTACTGAATTTAGCTCACATATTTAATTTATTTTACATTTTATTCCCCGACAATTGCTGAGGACCTGCATAACGTCATCAGTATACGCAACTAAGATTATCACCTGATGTTTTTACGTGCCATTATTCTAAGTTGTCAACTGAATTGCTATGATAACATTTTAAAGTTACACTCCTAAATTAATGTAAAAAAGAATTTATTCTAAATTGTTTGATTATTCTTAAACATATTTTAGCTGACAAAAACTTTTGGCTTGAATAATCGTCGACTAGTACAACTTTTTTTTCTTGTTTTTTTACAAGATAGTCACCACTTATCAAGGCCCGGAAGCCACTCGGGGATAAGGATACAGTACGTTAGTGTGGATATTTAAAGTGTCTACTTAAGGGGGCGGTTCATCAGGAATTTGTTTACGTTGGACTTGGACATCCAAGTTGTAATTAGGAGGGAAGCGGGCAGACGTCCACAGGCGTGCAGTTCTAAGAAAGAAGCTTTGTTCATGGAATCTACGTTTTGATTTTGGCATAGATAAAGAGTGGGAAAAGTTTTTGACAGTGGGTTATTCATGAAGTTTTTTTTTTATTTATTATTAAAATGAATTGAAAAAAAAATTGAGAATATTCTGTATTGCATCCGTGTAAGGATTGTTCTTCTAATGGTTATTGTAGCTGCGTATAGTTTGACAATTGGGAATGTGACATTTTACTGTAATGCATTTGTTATTTACGATTCTAAAAAGATGTAACACAAGGTTATTAAATGTGGGAAAGATAGGAAGTCACTCTAAACACCCAAAACATAAAACAACAAAGATCCTTATTATTTCGAAGTAATAATAAAATCATTTGGTATCATTTAAGCTATTCTTTTGTCTTAGTATTATTTAATTATTATTGATTATTATATTCTACTTATTATATCATATATTCATTAATTAAGTTGTATATTTTGTTCAATTTTTTTCGCTCTCTTTTCCATTCTCTTTTCTTCTACATTTTATTTTTATTTTCTTTATAAATTGATTTTGTTTTAATTTATATCCATTCATTAAAATAAAATTTATTTTAATTTGTATATTATAACCATATCAGCTTAATATTAAATTTTATGACTTTCATTACTATTATTTTATTTTTATTTATTTTATTTATCTATCTTTTTATTACAATGTTTGGGAAGTTTTACTTAAAAAAAAATTACTGTTTCCTGTAATTGTCATATTATAATATTCTTCAATAAAGTATAATTAATCATTTACCCAAATAATTAAATTCTTTAGTTTAGTTTTTATTTATTTAATTTACGAAGACAGGAGTGTATCAGTAAACGAGTGAACTTTTGTTCTCCGCAATTTATATTTTTACATACTTGTACTTACCATAATACTTAATTCACTTTTAACAGGAATTAGATGATGCACCTGCGCTAATGTGACGTACATCCATGAACGGGGTTTCTTTTTTAGAGTCTCACACCGTCAATATCTGAAACAGAGTCATTAAACGTTCAAGTCATGAATGCATAACTTCAGTCATTACAACAATGCAATTTGCAATCCCCGCTAATCCATACGGGTGGAATAAAAAATAGAAAGCATTAATTTTAGAAAACCCACTGTATACACACACATATATGCATGTATATATATATATATATATATATATATATGTATATATATATATATGTGTGTGTGTGTGTTTATGTGTGTGTGCGTGTGTGAATAATTACATTTCATTATTTAACACTGATCAACACCTTAGTAAAGCTAAATACTAAATAGTATACTTAGAGCAAGGAAGTTACGTACGGATATATATATATGTATATATATATATATATATATATATATATATATATATATATATATATATATATATATATATATATATAAAGCTACACGTCTGTATGTGTATGTGTGTGTGCGTGTGTGTGTATGTGTGTGTGTCTGGTCACGAATAGGCTCCTATATGGTTGACTATTTTAAAAACTGATTATATATGGTGATAGAAGACGTATCGATGATCAGGAATGGGTATGTTTGATCTGGCAGAACGGTGGTTCATAAAAATTGTGGGGTCTGCGTTCGCGCCTGGCCCTCCAAATATGGAAATAAAAAATGAAAAAAAGTTTACAAGGGATTTTTATATAGATGTACATAATAATACTTTGATAAGTATGTTTTAACTTAAATAGGGATGGTATAATAAAATTGTGGGGTCTGCATTCGCGCCTGTACTCCATGGAAATATGGCACAAACTTTAACAGAGACTTTTGATATCTATTTGCGTAAGTATACTTTGATAATTAGGTTTCAATTTGAAGAAATATGGTATAATAAAATTATTGGGTGTTCGTTCGCGCCTGACCGCCATAGAAATTAAATATGTCACAAAGTTTAACAAGGTTTTTAAAGGGTGAGGATCCACAATAACACCTTATCTTAATTCACGTTAGCTTTTATTTATTTTTTTGATTTGAATCATATTGTGTCGAATAAATGAAAGCAAAAAAAAAATCGGAACTTTAGACAATTCTCGACACAAATTTTGCATAACTCTGTTTTTTCCTTCTCCACTTACACGGTGCACTCTTTCGAAATTAGATAAATAGATAAAAAATAAAAAATAAGAACGTTAGTTGTTATCGTGTCAAAAGAGGGAAAAATCCTGCTCGCGTGATTACGTGTCTTTTTAAAAACATTTACATAACCTTTTTATTTTTTTTATATATCTGTTTAATCTTTTTTCTCAGTGTACTAGAAAGAATTCAGTTGATTACAAACCTTTCTGCGGTTTTCTTTACATTGCAATAGTACAATCCTGAATCCGACGGTGCAACACTAAACCGTTCAATACTGTAAAACTGAAACGAAGCTGTTCTGCTTAAAAAGGGCGACATTTTCTTCTCATTCATATTTATATTGATTCTTTGCTTTAAAAACTAAAGTAATTACGTGTTTACTCTTTTAATATCCCATTTTGCTGTTTCGGATTATTTTACTAAAATAAGTGAAGCTTCATTATTTTTCAAAACTGTTTTTGTTTCTTTGTTTTTCGATATTTTATCGGTATTATTTAGTAAGAGTGTTTAGCAGAAAAGCCAACAAACGACTACGCGAAAAAATAAATATAAAAGACATAAATGTTACCATAGTCAATAAAAGTTCAGTTCATGTTTTTGTTTTGTTTTGAAATAGTTTTTAATGTTCTTTACTTGAAATAATTACAGCGAACCGAAATTAAAACGAAATTTGAGGTGATAACTACTTAAATGAATTTTTTATATAAACTACACATGTCATAATCGAATATTCCTCAAACACAAAATAGCGGAAAACATTAAAATATGTTTATAAATATTCCTTACGCTGACGGAACTCTCTTAAATAGTTAACACAGAATGCTCAGGTGCCCCTCCTTCAAATTGAAAACGGGGCTCTCCATTTCAAAGTCGCTGCCATTTTGATTTTTTTGAACCGGTTCGTGAATTAAATTTTTTTTTTTTTATAAACTACTTAAAAATACAAACCAATGAAATTTTCTACCATAAAAGTAACTTTTATTGACTATGATAACATTTATTTCTTGTATATTTATATTATTATATTAATATAATATTTTCTCTTTGTAAGGAAACATCATTTTGTTGGTCACTCTTGGCTACGAATGGAAACAAAGTTGATAAAAAAATATATTTTCGCGAAAATTATCTTTACTTTCATCATATTTTGCTTAGGTAAAATTTTAGAGTATCAAACCCTATCTCTTTACACTCCCCCTCCTTTTCATAACCTATCATACTTTCATTAATCACAGTCCATTTTCTGTAGGCTGTTTTTTAACCCACTCAACGACGGGTACTTCTGCTAGTATATATATATATATATATATATATATATATATATATATATATATATATATATATATATATATGAAATGTATAAATCTTTCTCGGATTCTCTGTTTTTAAACTATTTACTCTTTTATGTCTTGGATATCGTCCACCCTTATACCAATATATCTGTTTTAATTTATTCCTTTCCAGTATAATGTACTAATCTCCTTCTCTCAATTTTTTAAACTTGCCCAACACAATGACGCCCCATCAATCATTCAATCACTTTTCAAGTACTTTACATGTATCCATACTTCTATTTCCCAGATATTTTTCTCAACAAACCGATGACAAAAATCAAGATGGCAGAAATGTTCCGGTTCAGTACGTCAATGTCTTTTCTTTTTACAACCTGCACCGGAAGTTCCTGCCACGCAAGCGTCATTATACCAAACATCCGGTTGGTCCCACTTTAACTTGGAAAGACGCCATATTTGAATCAGAACAAGAATTAGACTAATAGAACAAAATAAAGCAACTAGAAGTATCCATTAATTTGATGTTAAATGAACACAATTTTCAATTTAAATTTAAAATGTGGTAGGGTTTTTTTGTTTGTTTCTTTGTTTGTTTTTTGTTTTTTGTTTTTTGCCTAAAAGGCAATGGTAGTTTTTAAATGACGCCATTATGAAATTGATTGAAGGATGAAGACTAAACCTCTTAAAAAGTGACCAGTGCATTCAAATCGAGGAGAAATAAATCGAATGATTAAAATTAAGCAAGAATATAAAAATACTAACATAATTAAAAAAAAAAAAAAGATTGAAAAACATTAATGAGAGCATTTTCAACCAATGCTAATTCGCCATCGGGTAACATTTGAAGTGTTAAGAATGGATTGAGATCGTAAATCGTAGCCTAAATTGCAGGTTCTGTCTCACAGAAGTAGAGAGTTTGAACAACCTGAAATCAAGTTGTAAGGTTCTGCCAAGAGGCAGCTGCTATTCGACGCTAGACAATGGAGTCTATAAAACTCTCTCACTATAATATCTGTAAAAAGTTGAGGTACTTAGGCAGAATACAGACTGTGGAGACATGATAATGATTTTATTTAAAAACCCATTCTTAGCAAAGGAAGAAGAAGGCGTTTCTTTTTAAACTCTTCTGTACATTCTCCTAAAAATTTAATAAACAAAATATACCTGCGAAAATTACATCCAATTTGAAAATCCTATTAAAAATATCATTGTTCCTATTACAAAAAATAATTCAATGAATAAATAAATAAATAAATAAAAACGGGACTAACTCTATGTGGGTTTAACCGACTTTCTCCAAAGAAGGAAGTCTCATGGGAGTATGAAGTTAACAAGCAGTCCCAGTCGCATGTATATCCCCATTAGGGGAGATGACGATTGCAACTCTTGCAGGGAAGCATCGACATCCTTCTACATACAGCGCTTGGAAATTCACAAATTGGTCAACCACATCGAGGAAGAACTATAAACTCTTAATAATAATGTTTGCACCCTGGTTATCGTTATATCACGGAAGTTAAGCGATGTTGCGCCTTGTAAGTACCAGATGGGAGACTGTTTAAAAATATCTGATGCTCTATGCGTATGCTCAGCAAAAACATCCTGAAAAAAATATGTAAAATGTAATAATATTAAAATATCTCACTTGATCATTGGGATATTTAAATCAAATATGTGGCGAAAAACTGGTTGGCTTATTTCACCGTTTGTCAAAATAGTTTCGGACGCAATCTTTAATCTGCATGCCCCCCCTCGCCAAACATTCTCAAGAAACACTCCTCTAGCTGAAAACATTACCAATAATCCCCCCACTCTTTATCTGTGTCTAAACCTAAACGTAGATTCCATGAACAAAGCTTATTTCTGAGAACTGCACGCCTGTGGAATTGTCTTCCGTTTTCCTGCTTTCCAGCTGACTAAAATATGGCTGTCTTCAAGTCCAACGTAAACAAGTTTTTGGTCAGCCGTTCCACTTAAGTAAACAAATTTACCGCATTTCCATTACTAACGAGTACTATATTGTCCAATTGACTACAGTAAACTCTTAACCCTAATCCTCGAGTGGTCTCTGGACCTTGATAAGTGGTTATGCCTTTGTAAAAAAGAAAAAAAATCAGATTCTTTGCAATGCTTTTACATGGGAAGACGAGGAAACTATCAGAGTATTTTCTTTTTTTTTGTCAAAGTAAGAAAATCAGCTTCGTAATCTAGTAACGAGATGATATATTATATTCTCTACATCCAAGATCTCACCGTTGAGACCTCTTGAGACTTTATCTGCTGTAACATTATTATAACCCCATAACGTAAGGGTAGCACAATAGAGCAAGATACACTGAGTTGAAGTATCCATGTTTCGTTGAAAAGCAGGGATAATTCCCGTTTGTTTTTTCTTGCGGTCAATTTTTTCAACTTTGAAGCAGGGGGCTACTATCAGGGACTTAATTTGCAGGGGCATTATGAAGGGAGATGAGCAGAAAGATGTTTATTCACATTACACTTGAACTTCTGCATATCAGTACAGTTGGGAAAGCAGAATCCCGGAAGGGAGTTCCAAAGACCTGCAGTTCTGGGGAAGAAACTATTGGAGTAAAAGGCTTTCTTGCACCTAGGGATCTCTACTATAAAGGGATGAGACTTACTAGCTTGTCAGGTTTGTCGGGGGTAAATACGTCGAGGAGGTACAAGTGTTTGCAGTTCGTCAGAGCATTCACCATTAAAGTATTTGTAGAACAGGCAGAGGGATGTAACATCTCGTCGATATAAAAGAGGCTGAAGCCTAGATGACAGTTCAGGACCTATCAGGTTGGCGACTCTCTTTTGAACCCTGTCCAGGAGCGGGAGACAAGCAGCAGATGCACCAGCCCAGATGTGACAACAGTACTCCATACATGGGCGAATGGCAGCCTTATAGAGGTACAGGATACTTTCAGGCGTAAGTCGTTTTCTAGCACGGTAGAGGGAGCCAACCTTCCTTGCAGCAGCCTTGGCAATGCTCTCAATGTATCTATTCCAGTGCATATTCCCTGTAAACGGTAGGCCGAGGAGTTTAAAAGAAGTGCTTTCAGGCAATGTGTTCTTGGCCATTGCTATAGGTGGTAGAGAAGGTTTCTTGTAGTTATTGAAGGAAACAAGCTTAGTCTTGGAAGCATTGATTGTGATCATCCATTTTTGAATGTTCGAACATTGTGTGCTAGTGTAAAAAGGCATCTGTCATAGTCGCGAACGTTCGACTTCATGAGTCTTCTTGAGTTTTAGTATATATATATATATATATATATATATATATATATATATATATATATATATATGTAGTAATTTAAAAAATATATATGGTGATTAAGCTTAATCGCCATATATATTTTATAAATTACTAACTAGCTCTACCTACGTATTGAGCACATTTGAAGTAAATACTTAAAGTTTACGCACAAATTTATACATTCGTATATTAATTTATGTGAGTAAATGAAGTAGTTATATATATATATATATATATATATATATATATATATATATATATATATATATATATATATATATATATATATAAAGTTATGAGGAGTTCTCACGAGGATTAAACGCGGAATATTTTGTGTAGTTAATTGCCATATATATTTTCATAGCTTACTACCTAACTCTACCTATGTATTGAGCATCAATCAGAAGAGTAGAGAAGGTGCTAGGTAGCATGGGGAAGGTGCGGCGTCTAGCGTAGGGTTAATTAGGACGCAGAAGATTAAGAGGAATTATAGAAAGTTGGGGAAGCTTTATTGAATTCTAAATAAATAAGGAGAAGCTTGTTATATATAGCATATATATGTACTGTTGCTGCGTGGTAATTTATTTTAACGGTTTGTGGTGTGTCTATTTTCTATGGAGTGGTATTTTACTTCTAATTTATTTTCAATTTTATTATTAAAACTATTATTATAATTATCATTATTATTATCTTTCTCACTATTATAATTACCCTACTATTATTGGAATATTTTTACCACTCTTATAAGTAGTAATGGTCTCCTTACTCTTCCTCCTAGTCATCTATATGTATCCTTAACCTTTTGCATCATAGTCATTGCCATCCTATCCTCCGGCCGCCCCCTTATAATCATACTCCCTATATCATAACAGAAGAAACTTAAAAATATTGACTCATATTATCTTTCAATTTTACAACCTTGCATAACCCCCCCCCCCCCCCAACAAAAAAATTATAAGCGATTTTATAGCCGCCATTTGCCGTTGAGGTTGCACCAGTCAAAAATACCACTCCATGGAAAATAGACACACCACAAACCGTTAAAATAAATTACCACGCAGCAACAATAAACCCTCAATTTAACCCTAATACATATACCCATTTATCTCAACACTATGTTAAAGACCATATACAATCTTATATTTCATACTATATATAACAAGCTTCTCCTTATTTATTTAGAATTCAATAAAGCTTCCCCAACTTTCTATACTTCCTCTTACTCTTCTTCGTCCCTAAGGAATATATATATATATATATATATATATATATATATATATATATATATATATATATATATATATATATATATATATACTATGCTATTCCCCGACCATTGAAAACTCCTTGGCATTCCACTTATAATGCATTAAAAAATAAAGAAGAAAACCCCCACATAAAAAAAAACATTCTATAAAAAAAAGATAAGAAAGTCAATTTCTGTTAATCGTGTTAAAATGCATACGAAATTCGCCATTGGAAGTGCATCTTAAATTATCCACACTTATTAAGGTTGTCTACTGAAAATGTTATTGGAAGCTGTCATCCGCGGACATTTTTTTTACTCGGAGATGTTGGATGAAACACATTTTTGAGCTGCATCACATCTGGGTGACTAGGTCTGTCGGTCTGATGATGTTTTACGTTAGTTTCCATCAGCATATTCCTTAGTCTGTTTAACTTCAGTTTGAAAATAGCATCTTCTTTGTTCTGGCGTATTGATGTTTGAAATATCGTATTCCATCAGCTGTAAGATTTTAGTATGAAATAGCACATTTTTGGTCTCTTATACTGACGCTATGAAGAACATACTCTTTAGTTTGACTTACTTATGCGTAGTTATAAAAGACAGTTGCGTGCCACACTTAAGTTTGAAATTGGATCTGCTATTTACGCATGACAAATAAGGCTGCACAAAGGGACGACAAAGCAGGACACTTGCATGAGCTGATTATTTAGTCATGGTGTATTTAAGCACGACAAATTTGCTTTTTGTTGTTGAAAAATCTTTGCCAATTTTTTTTTTTCAGATTGTGGTTAAATATTTATTATATATAAGTCAAACATATTTTTTTTTTCACACAGTGATCACCACTTCACCACTTATCAAGGCCCGGAAGCCACTCAGGGATAAGGGTTATTGCAAGTACATTACGTTAGTGAGGAGATTTGCTGAAGTGTTTACTTAAGGGGGCGGTTCATTAGGAATTTGTTAACATTGGACTTGAAGACATCCAAGTTGTAGTCCGGAGGGAAGCACGCAGACGGAACAGAGTTCCACAGGCGTGCAGTTCTAAGAAAGAAGCTTTGTTCATGGAATCTGCGTTTTGATTTTGGCACAGATATAGAGTGGGGGAAATTTTTCACAGTGGATTCAGCTAGACGGGTGTTTTTCGTGAAAGATTGGCGAGGGGGGACCAGAGATTGGAGTTCAGACGAGCACCTGCCATGGAAATAACGATAAAACAAGGACAGGCTCGCTACGTCTCTTCTGTGGGAGAGAGGTTGCAGGGTAGAGAAAAGGGCATCCCCCACTAAGCCACGGAGTCTATTTTGTACTCTGTCAAGGCAGGATAGGCTGTTTTTAGCAGCTCCTGTCCAGATATGGCAACAGTATTCCATCCTTGGGCGTACTTAGCTTTTATATAGATAGTAATATTATGTTATAATGTTGACGATGTGAGACTCTAGAAAAGTAATCCCTGTCATGGACGCGCGTCAAAAGCAGAGATGCAACATTGAATTCCTTGCAAAAGTGCATTGAGAATAGTTAAGCCTATGTAGAAAAATAACTTCTCGAGCAAAAATAGTTGCTCATTTTTATGGTACCCCTCCGATCTTCGTAACTCTTTAACATTCTGAGTTTTTAAAAATAAGAGGCTTTAATTTTGGAACGATTCTCATATTACAAAGTTCGCGCTAGACGCTCATGCACAGACGTAGGGTAATTATTTAATAAATACGAGTCAAAAAGAAAAGGAGAAAAACGTTCTGCTAATAAAGAGGAAAACTATATTTGTTTACTGTTTGAAACTTGTAAATTATTGGTTTGTTTATAGTAACATTTTTATATTGAACGTTTACTAAAAAAAGGGACAATGAAATGTATATATACAAAACAATATTTAATTGCCCCACATCTCAGCGGTCAACCTGAACCTCACCCCACCCAAATAATTGTAATTCTTTACAGAGTTTCAGAAAAAAAGTTAAAACAGCATAACAGTCCGTCTAAATTAAAATCGAATGCTTGTTCTTGTTCTTGGCATAAGAATCCCAGGTTGCCCGAATGACGTGCATAAATATACCACGAACAGAAAATCAGCAGGAACAGTTATCGTGCTTTATCGTACATTTGTCATGCTTTAATTTGTCGTACATAATAATTAAAAGTCGCTTGATATATAATTTTCATCGATAAACGCATAGATCAAATGGACGTATATGAAACATGTCTGTTCTGTTAAAAATGTTCTTATTGAATTGAAAAAAAAATGAATGAATTACGGACTTGTTCGACTTAAGCTCACATGCTGATATTTGTTTGCAGAGAGGCAGAGCCCAGGACAGGAATTTTCACATCACGACAATAGCAGATGATTACAAGGGAGGCTGACAGCTAAAATTATTACCTATTTATTAGTAAAGTGGGTCCCTCTATTCAAAGAGGCCCTGATTTTAAAATGGCTACTAAATGATGGCGACCGGGTAAAGTGGACCGAATGAATAGATTCATTATTCGTAACTATCCAATTTAATGAAATGTAGTGAAATTTCATTAAATTTCATTAAAATAAAAATATAAAAAAGTGTTTTTCTGTTAAGTTACATTCTTTTAGCATTTATATATATATATATATATATATATATATATATATATATATATATATATATATATATATATATACAGAGTGTGCCCTAAAAAGATGTTTACACACTTTAAATAATTTAAAACCGGGTGTTTCTTTTTTCTTTGCTGGTTAAACTCATCGATTTTAATAATGGCAGCAAAAAAAAAAAAAAAAAAAAAATTAATTCTAAAATGCTACCGGAAGCAGGAAAACTCTGTTAAAGTGCAAAGACAGTTTGAAGTGTGTATAAACCTGTTTGGGAGACAGTGTATATACATATAGTCTGTTTATTTTATAAGCATTATTGAAAAAAAATTTCAATATCGCGTTTTTTTTTTTTTAGAATCCTAATTCAAGACTACCTCATCTGACCAAAAAACAAAGGTGATATTGATTTTTTTTTTTTTTTTTAGAATTCTTATTCAAGGAGACCACCTCATCAGACCACTCCCCAAAGAACCGATATTGAAAATTTTATTTTTTTTTTTTACTTTTCAGAATCCTAATTCAAGGAGACCACCTAATCAGATCCCCCCCCCCCAAAAAAAAAACGATTTTTAAAATTTTATTTTTTTAGAATACTAATTCAAGGAGAACACCTCATCAGACAGCCTCTCCCTAAAAAGAAACGATATTAAAACTTATTTTCTTTTTTTTTTTAATTCTAATTCAAGGAGCGATATTGAATAGGTTTTTTTTTGTTTTTGTTTTTTGGGGGTGAAATATATATATATATATATATATATATATATATATATATATATATATATATATATATATATATATATATATATATATATATTCAAGCACGTCTTATAAAACACGACACGATTTTTTTTTTCCGATTTTTCTGGTCACAGGTTTGTATTCTGCTACTACCGTCATCGGACCTCTTCAATTTGGGAGGTGATATATATATATATATATATATATATATATATATATATATATATATATATATATATATATATATACATACATATATATATATATGTTTTCAAGTAAGATCTTTGACTTACTTGTTGTTTCATCAAATACTTTTGTATGCAAAATCCGATCCCGCATTTTGCTAATTCCTACCCTCTGATGAAAAGGAAAGTATTTCTTCGAAACTCTATCTAGTGTTTCCTTTTCAGATTAAATATGTTTTTAACTCATTTCAAAGTGTGTTTTAACATATTTTATTAACTGTTTGCTCATATATATATATATATATATATATATATATATATATATATATATATATATATATATATATATATTCAAGCACGTCTGATAAAACACGACAGGGTTATTCTTTTTCCGATGTTTCTGGATATTTTTTCCATTCGCCGAGCAGTCTTTTCTATTTCAGCTGGCATGTTGTATAAAATGGCGCCCAAAAGTCGATGTTCTTCAGCCATATTCTTCTCAAGCGCTTTCTATCGATACGTCCGATTATCATGAACGATCGTTGTTGTTTTCTTTTTCTTTTTTCTTTTTTTCTTTGAGGCTTCTTGTATTTGAAATTTTTTTAAAAAATTGTTTATAAAGGTGGGTACAGGATGGTTAGGGGCAAATAATTTTAATTTTTAATTTTGATTTTCTTATGTTATAGTTTATTTATTTAATTTCTTGTTTGTTATTAACTTGTTTGTTATTAACTAATGTTAAATGAGATCCGGTTAAAAAGGGGCTGTAATTTCTTTGATAAAAAGGACCTCTAGTAATTTTAGTCGTCGTGTGCAATTGTTAAGGAATCGAATTTTCCTATTGTTAGTTAAGATATTTTAATGTTTATTACTAATAAAAACAATAATATAAATATATAATATAAATAATAATATAAAAAAAAACTATAAATACACAACACCTCAAAGTAAAAGAAAAAGAAACCAACAATCGCTCCTGGCGATAATCGGATGTACCGATAAAAAGCGCTTGAGAAGAATATGGCTAAACTACAACTTTTGGGCCCTACTTTATATAATAGACCTGCTGAAATAAAAAAAAAGACCGCCCGGTGAATGGAAAAGATATCCAGAAAAATCAGAAAAAAAGAATAACTCTGTCTTCTTCAATCAGACGTGCTTAAATAATGATTGCTGCCAAAATATACAAACACACACACATACACACACACACACACACACACACACACACACATATATATATATATATATATATATAGTTATCCACATACAGTACTATTCGCTGTTTCACAGCTCATCAGTGTGGCTAGACAAGCAATTATCTCAAGACAGGATCGAAACCCGATCGCCCAAAGAGTCGCAGCTTCTAACCGTTGCGTTATACGGCTGCTGCTATGCGGGGCAGTTAATTAACAATGGTTTGCCATTATCCAAATATCTAAGCTCAATTTCTTTACACAAAGAGCATCGCTTCATGGGCTAATAATAATCTGTGTATCACTTCCCAATATGCTCAACCTACGATAGGAATCATTATAATCATCCACATACGGTACTGTTTCGCTGTTTCACAGCTCATATATAGGTGTGTGTAAGCGTGTCTATTTATAGTCTAGAAATGGTCTGATCTGAAGTATTGTACTATTCACCTTCTGCGTTTGTGGTTACTCAAGAGATCGAGATAGATTATAAAAAGAAAATGAAGAAAGAAAGGAAACCGACGTGCACAAACACTCACGGTCACCTAACACATCTTCTTTATATTCCAATGCTTCGGTTATCACTCAGAACCAAATTGACATTCACTTTTTTAACAACAACAACAACAATAAGCTGTGTCCGGTTTGTCAAAACAAGAAAAGCAAAATGACCTTGGTGAACCTATTGTCATTCAACGTGACGTATGACTGAACAAGTGCGCCTTTTAAAGATGGCGGCCTTGCGGGTCGACCGGCCGAAATTTGGTTGGTAAGTCATGCGAAAAAGAAACGCCAAAAATAATCCCGGTTACAGACAGCACCGGCACGATATCCGCCAGGACAGCACGTACGTACCTGAAGTTATTGACCAAGTATTGATTAAATAAAAAAGACATAGGAAAACCAAACAAGTAAACACGAATGACACCTGGTTGATCGAATATCTCCACCAAAGTTCAACCTGATGGCAACTAAAGGATAAAGGATGCAAAATTGTATGTGATTTTGTGAACATATAGTTTGAAACAGTATTTTTCACGTAAGGTAAAAGTAATGAAAAGTTGCATCAGACATGAAGGCGATGTGTCGAGATAATACGTTAGACATGAAGTCGCTAGTGACACGTAGCGGATTAGATAATAAAATCAAAGTGCGTACATACAGTATGGACTGTGAGAAAAGTAATAAATAAATAGTATATGTGTTCATTTATACCATATATATATATATACACACACACGCATACGCACACCCACATATTACGCGCACACACGCACACACGCACACACACATATATGTATAAATTAATAAAGAGAGAAAATGAAAGTATAAAAACTAGAGAGAAAATGAAGGTATAAAAACATTTATTTAATAAGGGTACACATCAATTAAGAGTTTTGGGTACGTGGGAACACTTTATATCATGGCATTTCGAAGCGTAATGCTTCTCATCAGAAGAGTAGAAAAAATGCTAGGTAGAATAACGGCGTCTAACGATAATTACGTTAGAAGCGAATAAAATTATTGAGGCTGTTTGGGGAAACTATATTAATCTCTGTGGTAGTAGTCCGTAATAAATTATAAATTGTTTGTATGCTTTCAGTTTCCTTCTTTATTGACTTCTATATTAGTTCCAAAACAATTTGTTGAGCTTTGTATTATCCCGATAAGTAAGTCTCCTCTTAAAGAATTGATTTTATTTTCTTCCTTTAACTTTAACCACACACACACATACACACACACATATGTATATATATATATATATATATATATATATATATATATATATATATATAGAGAGAGAGAGAGAGAGAGAGAGAGAGAGAGAGCATTCTTTGAAACTCCGCGGAATAAGGACTTTGTAAATTGCTTTTTTTTAAATTAAGGACAATAAATTTTGATTGTAAATTTCAACTTACAGTTTTCATTTCTTTTCTCCTTCTCATATATATATATATATATATATATATATATATATATATATATATATATATATATATATCACAGCTCATCAGTGTAGTAGACCATCACCTTTTCCTAGCCAGGGATTGAACCTACAATCATCGAGTTGATAGTCGGCAGTTCTACTCGATTATCCATTTAAATAGACACTCGCCACCGTATTACAGTGCTCGAACAGCTTGTTTTTTTACAAACAAACAGCGATCCTACACACACATATGTATATACACATATATTTTTAGTCTGTTTAAAATGGGCAAAAGTTATAGCGAGTTGACTTAGAATGAGTGCTTTATGCCAAATTAATACGTGATTATGGTTTAGTTTTTCCTTATTTTTGCATTAAATCGTAAACTTCATTACTCCTAACTGTACATCGTAAGGATACCCTCATATTTACTTCTCTGTACCTAATAATAATAGATTAACAGATCAGCGCGGCCTCTATTCTGTCCAAATACCGAGTGTTCAATTTTACTTACAGGAGAAACTTGCTTTAAGCTTAAGTGGTGCGTGGCTCTTTGTATGTGTGTGACAGAAAGAGAGAGAAAGAGGGGCAGAGAGACGGCTTCGTATCCGGAATATTAAACCCCAAACAATAGCAAATGACAAGACTAGAATCAGGGTCTTTAAACTACATCCGGTGGGTTAAATCTGGCCAGACGAATCTTTAATCAGTCCTGCATAGCTCTTACGGAAAATGTAAACCGATGAAAAAAATATTTTTAGTGAATGTGCGTGAAAATAATGTGGTGAGTTTTTTTTTTGGGGGGGGGGGTCAGAGAATAAACAATAAAGTTTTGCAGCATCACTTTCGCTAAAAATCGAAACGCTAATGAGAAAAGCCGTAAAACAGTTCTCAGACATTTCTATTTTTATTTTGGCCCGCATAGCCCTAAAATATCCGCAGTATGACCCTACGTTGGAAAATTTTGGAGACCCCTGGAATTGAACATTCAATCAGTAAGTAGAAATCAACAAAGAAAAGAAAGATGCACTGAGATTTATCGGGATGCAAACAATAGAATCAGAGGTCACGTGTCGATGAGCTTTTCTGACAAGTAGGATCCTCATCCCTTTTCCCACCAAAACAAAAAGAAAATTGAATGGTTTGACGATGAATCAAACCATTAATCTTTGTCACCTAAGTTCCTAAACCTTCGATCATCCGATCGAAAACCCTGTCTCTTCCATTCCGTAATAAAAGGTTGGGAATGATATAAAAAGAATTAAAAATAAACATATAAAAAAACTCGGATCACTCATCATTGGGTCTGAAGTAATGTCCATTACATACAAACCCATGAGCTTCTTTCATTAACTCGCTGTGATGAATCCTTCCTATTGCTTTGTCCGACACACGTGTCCTTCACGCACATACTCAAGTCAGAGAGGAGCGCAGATTATTGTTTTTGTCCGTTTATTTTAATTTATTTTGTATAAATACCTTCCTATCCCATAAAAACCAGCATTGCCCAGGAGAAGTAACTTTAAATGTAAACATCTTTCGTGTTCTTCTAGATACAGTGTGGCCCACTTAACAGTAGCTCGACCCTCTAATCTTTCTCTAATCAATTTATTTTTTCAGAATAAACGGCTCACTTAAGAAAAGCCGATCTCTCTTATCTTTCTCTTACCGACCAACTGACACCACAAGACAAAATGCAATTTTTTTCCAACAAGGTAGCGCTACATGTACACGTCTCACAGATCACTGACACAAGTTCATTACATGTTGACGGAAGAGAGAACAATAAGCAAAGGATTATGGCTACCATGATCCCCGGATTTTCATCATGTGATCTTTATATTTGGGGGGACTTTAAAACGAAAATGTTATGCAAATAATCCTCACAATCTAGACCAACTAAAGGAAAACATTACCAACACTACCAGAAGAATCGCCAGAGATGATCTACAAGCAGTATCTGCAAACGTTGTTAAACGTGTCCAGAAATGCATAGATGTCAACGGAGAGCACTTCCAGCATCGTTTATAACACTACAGGTAATTTAAACAATAAAAGAATGTTACTCCTCTCTACTACATTTTCCGGGCCTTTTTTTTTTAAGTGGTCCACACTACGTATACATATACGATGTGTATTCAATAAGTTTCCAGATTTTTTTGCACAGACATTTAAAATTGTCGTAGACTCTTGAAAATTCAGTATGTTGCTACTATACCTCTTATGAGATGTCTGAACAATTTTTATGACTTAGTTTCAAATACAACAGCTCCAACAGAAAATGGAATACATTCTACTAAAGTCTGATAGTCACAGCGGGGGAATTTGACCAAGGGGATCATAAAAAAACAATTCCTTATAGTCCAGACTTGCCCCCTGTGACTTTTGATTAGTCTCAAAACTCAAGGTAAACTTTACAGGATGTCGTTATGAGACAATTGAGGAGATAAAAGGGGCTGGGATAAGGGTCATCGACACACTCACACAAGGGAACTTCTATCAGGCATTATATAAGGTGTAGGGACGACACAACAAGTGCATTGGAGCCGAAGGAGATTACTTTGAAGGGGATTAGAATGTAACGTGTGTAATATCAATAAAAGTGCCAATAAGCAAAAAGGGCTGGAAACTTATTGAAAGCACCCCGTATGTACGACATACCGGTTCTCGTTAGATCACGAAGTTAAGCAATGTTGAACCGAGCTGGTACCAGATGGGTGACCATTTGGGAATTCTAGACGCTGTCTGTGCTCTCCGTTTATCTCGACATTATTTCTAGTTGATATGAACCTCAACTTGCCACTGGTATTTAACAACGCCAACTCAGAAGAAGTGTGGGTGGTGATTGCTCAACTCTTGTCAAACAAAATTTCACGTGGATATACATAGTCTGTCAAGACATAAGAAAACTACCATATATATACAAAATAAAAAGACTGCCCGTGTGTATGTGTGTGTGTGTTCTTGTGTTCTCTGTAGAAAGAAAGGATAGAGAATATGCATAAAATATAAAAGAGTATTCTCATGTAAAATTTATCGGGAAGACAATGGAAGTGGTCGTGAATCTCTAACTTCACCTAAGGAGTCTTTAAAAGCCTCATAACTTTATATATATCTCATATTTTATAAATCGTGACATAATTACCCCGAGAAACCCGACAAGCAGAAAAATTACCCCCCCACACACTGTAGAGATCCCCAGATGCCAGAAAGTCTTCTACTCTAATAGTTTCTTCCACAAACTGCTAGACTTTGGAATTCCCTTCCGGGTCTGTGTTTCCCCTACTTTACTTACATGCAGAAAGTCAAGGGTAATGTAAACAGTCATCTTGCTGCTAAACTCCCTACATAGTGTTCCTGAAATTATGTCCCAGGTAGTAGTTCCTTTACATCATAGTTGCATTGTGCCTTGTTTAGGGTGCAAATGCAATTAAAAAAAAAAAAGACAGATTTCTCGTAGAGGCAGTCGGAAGAGTTACATGGAGATCATAGCAAGATTGAGAGTCCATATTCCTTTGAGTTAGCGAATTAGAGGCGCAAGTTTGACGTGGTGACATCACTGGCGTAATTATATCGCATTTGTCAAAACGAACAAAAAAACATAGAGACGTGTGTCTATTAGTGTTTAGAAAGGTATGTTTCTAGAGCCGAAAAGAAGAGAAAAGGACACAGGCGGCTCTTGGAACGGACACACGGACGAAATAAAAAGTACCTCATATTTTATTGCAATGAGCACAGTATTCAGTTCAAATACTGTAAACATAAATAAAATAAAATACGCACCAAGTCCGCTTGAAAGCCAAATAACAACGCAATTTTACGAAAAAAAGTTTTTTTTTTACTTGTTTGAAATTTATAATTTAAATATATTTCGGAGTCAAACTCCATCTTCAGTATGTTGTTTCTTTTTTCTTTTTTATTCTTGCCATATTGTAAAGTTTAAGAAAGAAAAGTCAGTATTAAAAACCCGCGCGTTGTCCCGCAGCGGTTGCATTTTATAATGTCGTCGGTTACGCGAGATTAACGTTAGAAGTGTGAGTTCCATTATGGAAGCGTTGATTTAATTTGAATAAAATAAAATACAAACCAAGTGCGCTTGAAAGCCAAATCGCAACGCAATATTACGAAAATAAAGAAATATTTTACTTGTTTGAAATTTATAATTTATTATTATAAACAAATAACGTCAATGTATTAACGAGACGTGCCAGGAAAAATTTACTGCCACAATGGTGAGCATAGTTGCATTATGTTAGAGAATATTACGAGTTATAAACATTATATGTAGAAACACAACGAATTACTTCAAATATTATGTTAGAGGGAAAAAGGGATGAAAGGGGCAGTGAAAACAAAGAAAGTAAAATTGTTTAATGTGTATAGTTGAAAACTACATAGCATTCATTGTTACTGAATACCGGGAAACGTTAGCCTCTTTTGTTATTTATTTGTTTTCGGCGTTTTCTTATTTACATTTTTTTATAATATTTATTTTTTAGGTTTCTGAATATTTGAAATGAAGGTTGGTTTTCGCATTATTTGAATTCTTCGGACTACTGTTCTCATCTTGAGGGCCATTCTCACGTGACAAATATGAAAATGGCACTCAAGGTGAGAATAGTTGTCGGAAGAATCCAAATAATACGTTTTACTTTGCTATTTACGGTGTACGTTCCAAAGGTAATGCCTCTTTTTTTTAATTCCGTTCGAATGGATGAGAGGGTGTCGCAAGTTGCCTTGTCATGATGACTAAACTAATCCATTCATAATCTAAAAGTTTCATCTCTCCACTGCAGGTATTTACAGTGTGAAACTCAAGAAACGAATTTTGGATCGGATGTGCGTCAGAAGCAAAGAATTTCTCAATGCAGGAAAAAAAAAATAATTTGATCAATTTTAATCGGCGCCTGTTTATGAAGCACAGTTAGGAGATGGGTTTGTCGATTTCAGAGTGCCTACGGAGATGTGAGTGACAAAACGCGCTCCGTACTTTACGACCGGGGCATCAAAAGGGGCAGGCAAATTTGTATTTAGAATGGTGGAGACTGTATAGAAAAATAAATTCTAGAGTACAAGAGGTTGCTTGTTTTTATAATACTACTTCCGTCTTCGAAACTCTTCAACTTTATGAGTTAAACAAATAGGACTCTTTAGAATAACCTACGTATGACAAAGCACGCTACAGACGCTTATGCAAAACCATCGTTCACACATGCAATGTGCATTAGGTATGATGGAAAAATAAATAAACTTCTGGGTTTGACCTTTACTCCTGATCTGAAATGGAACACGTACATCAAGTCTGTTGCCAAGGTCGCTGGAAAGATGGTGGGATCCTTCTACCGCTCCAGAAGATATCTCACTACTGATGCAATTCTCTATCTATATAAAAGCCAAGTACGTCCAAGGATGGAATACTGCTGCTATATCTGGGCAGGAGCTGCAAAAAACAGCCTATCCTGCCTTGACAGAGTACAAAATAGAATTCGTGATTTAGTGGAGGATGCCCTTTTCTCTACCCTGTAACCTCTCTCCCACAGAAGAGACGTTGCGAGCCTATCCTTGTTTTATCGTTATTTACATGGCAGGTGCTCGTCTGAACTCCAATCTCTAGTCCCCCCTCGCCAATCTTTCACGAAAAACACCCGTCTAGCTGAATCCACTGTGAAAAATTCCCTCCACTCTTTATCTGTGCCTAAATCAAAACGTGGATTCCATGAACACAGCTTCTTTCTTAGAACTGCACGCCTGTGGAACTCTGTCCGTCTGCCTGCTTCCCACCTGACTACAACTTGGATGTCTTTAAGTCCAACGTTAACAAATTCCTAATGAACCGCACTCTTAAGTAAACACTTCATTAAATCTCCACACTAACGTACTGTACTTGCAATAACCCTTATCCCTGAGTGGCTTCCGGGCCTTGATAAGTGGTGACCACCGCGTAAAAAAAAAAATAAATAAATAAATTCTGGAACATAAATAGTCGCTCATTTTAAATTTTACTATTTCCGTCTTCATAGATTTTCAAAATTTTTGGTTTTAAAAATAGGAAGCTTTATTTTTTGACCGACCTACGTAGATATAATTTTCTTTTTGATTGGCCAAACTTTATTATGCTTCCTTTTATTCATTGTATGCGAGTGTTTGATATACTATTGTCAAAGTTTCGGCTATGTTTTTAAATAGTTCCTATTTTTTAAATTCATTCATGCACTCCTTCAGTTTTTGACTTTGCCGTTTTTGCCGGACCATTTTTACCGATGCCGTTTTTTAATAATTCATTATTATGATCGTAAGTTTTTAGTCTGATTTGACGCTTAAATTCCATAAATATTGATTATTTAATCTTTAGTATTAGCAATAGATTGATTTTTAAGCAATTAAACTAAAAATATTTAAAGAATCCTCTTTGGAATCGTAAAGTCTGACAGATATTTTTTCAAGTTTGATATCGATGTAGGTTTCACTGAAAATTCCGATATTTTCGAGTCCTGATATCCAACACTGATCTCTAGCGAATATATCTTATTATAGTTGAGCGGGATTAATCAGAAATTGTTTCTGTAAACATTTTCACTGTCATATAGAATTCACGCTTAAATATTCGCGTCGTCAAGGATTAATCTATGTTCAAAAAACGTCTAATTACTTACATTAGTTGTAATTCGTAATTAACTGTCTACTCCCTCTGGTCTTTCCTCGTCGCTCATAATCCATAGTCTCTCATTACACTATCTCTTTCTTTTTTTCTCTCTATCCAACACACACACACACACACACACACACACACACACACACACACACATATATATACATTCATTCTTCATTTTTCATATTAGTTCAGTTTCTCTTAATTTGCGCAGCCTGAAAGCGGTTTTATTTTATTTTATTAACAATTTGAGATTATTTTGGTGTGGAATTTGAAGCTAATGTTCGAAAATTATAAAAAATATTAAATAAATTAAATTATATGTTTATAAATTAACAGATCCACCGGACCTATAATTTTTTTTTTACCGGACTCATTATATAAACAAAGAAAATTGCTCCAGGAATATGCCTACTTACCTTGTGATGTGGATTACTCAAAATGCAGTTTGGATCACTTTACCACACTGCTATCAAAGACATTCACTTCTTGTTGACATATATATCATCGATTCTCTTTTTAGGATCGGGTACTAACTGAAAGGGATAATGTTGAGGTTGTCAACAGCTCTAGTGACGAAAAAGCCCCGTGGACTCGAACGTGACATGTCGAATAAAAGCTTCTGCCCCATTTGAAAAATTGAATATGGCAAAACGTAAAGAATAAGAATTTTTAAAATAATATTATGGTGGTGTTTCATTTACCTCCCTCTTAGGAAGTTAAGGTTAGGGTTAGGTGTGGGTTTGAAGAAAACGTTTCTGTGGAACGAAGTCTATTTGAACTCCGTGCACCGAGGATTCTAGCCCGTGTCGTTAACTACTTAGTCGCTATCATCTCAGCTGGAGAAGGTTTTAGAAAGACAACAAAGAGGCAATCGAGAGTAAGGAACTTCTCGTATATCGAATTACCCGCCTGGGAGGAGGATATTATTTTATATTAACTCGCTATTGAACGGAAGTGGATCTGACGTTCGATTTAAGACCAGAGTGTAGTATATGTTCTAATTCTACACTCAAGTTAATTCGTCCTTAGTCAATGTAAGGGACACCCTTCTATACTAAGATAATCTTTATTTTTAACCACTGCACGAGTGCCCTTTTTTGGGAGCTGGTTTCCCTCACATTAAAAACGATCATGTGTAACATTTTACTTTCGTGGAGAAGCAAATAAATACGAACATGCCCCTCTTTAGGATTCTTGCCATTGTTTGTGACACTCGATGTGCTGCCACACGCGATTTAGAAGCGAATTATTATTGCACTTAACATTTTGTTAATATCAATAGTGGCCAATCTCGATAAACGGAAAGATATCCGTCATATATGTCGAATGCAAACTAAGGAAATTAGCGAGTGAATTGGAAAAAATTGTTTTTTTAATTGTTGACTAAGTGTCATCACTTCGCCAAGGAAACTGGTTAACTTCCGGTTTGCACATGTATTCTCGTTCAACACGTGTTTACTGTTTCCTTACTTAAAACGAGACAATCAATTCCATAAACAAAACAAAAAAATTATTTCCGGTTTTCGTTCATCAATAATTTATAAAATTTAATCAGATGTCAAAATGACACAGCAGGGAGCGTTTTTATACAATATACTTGCAGGCCTACTCGCCGTTACGTGGTACCATGCATAATAGCAAAGAGATTATATTGTACGTCTTGGTCTACAGGCCAAGATCAAAGTGTAGTCCTGGCCGTGGCGAGAATGGTGATTTGGACGTCGCGTCTGCAAGGTGGACAGTGTATGTTGTCTTTTTCTGATCAGGATCTGATCGCCTTTTTTAAACACCAACTACGGGTGAAGATCAGATGTGATAGAAGAAGGCTGCATCGCGCAGCATTTGACAGAAGATGGATACATGCAGCAAGTCTGTGTGTACAAAAAGGAGCCAAATTCGAATACGTGTTCCTACGTGCCTAGGTGTGGAACGCGCAGTTCCGTCAAGTATAACTTAATCTTAAGCCTCTTAGCTAGCCGAGTGAGTGCTACATCCCTCCCCGATTAGGAAGCCTCCAAGATCCCTACTCCCTCCTAACTGCAATTTTTTCTTTTCACCCCTCCCTGTAAGTTTCATCTATCTTGGAGAGAAAGAAACCAATAACTAAACCCCATCCCTCATCCAAAATTTATTTCTCCATTTCTTCCCATCTAGAGGGCACCACCATATAGAGACTGTCCCGCAAGAGCTGAGGTATTTTACAAACCAAAATGGAACGGGCAGTCTATCAACTAGACGGGTTGGGAGGGTCCTACTAACACTGCTTATATTTTTCTCCCCCCCCCCTTCGACACAAATGAATTATTGTATTACCGCTATTGTTATCTTTTTTGTTTTTACACGCTAATAAACATATTTTTAAAATTGGGTGCTAAGAAGGACGTCTCCAAGCACAAAATGGCGAATGTGGTATTATGGTGGAAGAAGATTCTAGCTAAGAGAAACTTGTGTTTAGTTCTAGAGAGACAAGGATGACCAACGGCCCCAACCTCCTTTTGAGTTGGCCTTGTGCCTAAGTTTTTTGTTCATGTTTATTTTGACCTGAATAAAAGATTTAATATCTCAAAGTGTAGTATCTGTTCTAATGCTTCATTTAATTTAATTGGTCCTTGGTCAATGTAGAGGAAACCCTTCGTACTGAGACAATTACTATTTATTTGGGTACTGCCAGAGTGCCCCCTTTTGGGGGAAGCTGGTTTTCCCCCACATTAAAAAAAAACGACCTTGTGTCTAATCTGCTTTTGTGGGGAAGGCAAATAAATACCATCTATTACACGTTTTTGTTCTCGATTAGTGGAGGAGAAATCCTTCACGACTGAAACAATTTTGTTTTGTCCCTTTCTCTACATTAAAAACCCACCTTGGTGTCTTACTCTGCTCTCGTGGGGAGGCAAGTTAGCAGGTGCTCGCAGGCCTACCCGGCGTTACGGGCAACCCTGCATAATAATAGAGAAATTTTAGCAAACTGTGTAATAGTTCTTTTAATTTTTCTCTTTCCTCTAAATCAGCCAACAGTTACTTTTAAATTGAAATTGTTTGTCTACTCCATATATCGCTTATTCACACAGAGGTTTTTAAACATTGGTAAATTTATTCTAAAGGGTAAAAATTTCTGTAATCGGAGGTAAATAATTGAGTACTTGATATATTTTTTATTATATTTTCACCCCAAACAAGGCACAGTGCAACTGCAGGGGGCTACTACCAGGGACATAAATTGCAGGAATACTATGCAGGGATTTGAGCAGCAAGATATATGTTTACATTACACTCGAACTTCTGCATGTCAGTACAGTTGGGAAAGCAGGAGCCAGAAAGGGAATTCCAAAGTCTACAGTTCTGGGGAAGAGAAGGCTTTCTTAGATCTGGTTTTTAAAAAAAATCAATTTAATATTATATAATCAATTATCAACTCTGCAATATTTTAAGTTATATTTTGTCTTTTTCTTTTCCAGTTTTTAACACTAGTACTCTTACTTTTCTAAGCTTAATCAAAGCCATATTACTTTTCATGCTCGTATTTTTTTTTATATAATCCATGATTTTTTAAGTCTTTGCTTTAAAATAATATTTTCTTTTTGTATTCAATATCACACGCATTGTCAACAATCCACAAATAAATTATTACTAGCTTCTTAAATTGACTAAATAAAAGAATCAAATAAAAGACGAAATTAAGTAAATAAACAGAAAGAAGGCGGAAAAAGAGAGAGAGACAGAATTAACGGGCGACGTTGTAAGCGAAATATTATCAACGCTAGCACGGCAAAAAACATCACATTTCTATATAAACCAAATAAGATGGTATGCGAGCGACAATCCTGCTATGATTTATGACTGCGTCGATGACAAAATAGTTGCTATGGTAACCAACAGCTCTCAGAAGAAATCGTCTCTCACACTTCTTACTAATTCTGAGGACTTCTGAACACCAGTAGTTTTATTATAACTATGACTTATATATGAATGAAAACTGACAGTTTTTATTTGAAAATATAAGTAAGAAGGTGACATATGAACTGTAAAAATTGTAATAAATTTGGTTTCAAATTGAGTGAGCAGTGAATATTTCAAGCAGTTCTAAATGAATAACACTGACACTTAACCATATATCAAACTCAGTAGTGTCTGAATATAATGTTAAGTCTTTTTCTTACCTTGACATTGATATTAAATGCCCACCTTTTCTATCTAAAATCATTAAACAGAATTTCTTAATATACTCAGTCATGAATATCTAAACAACTCCGTAAAAGTTAACTGCTTTGCATATTCCTGTAAAAAACGAGCGTTCACTTAATTATTAATTTCTTATGTTTTTAATAGAGTATTGGTTTTATTAAACTATTATTGTCGATGCGTGGAGTTCAAAATCGTGCAACATTTCGTAGAAATAAGGATGAAAACGTTCTAGCATACGGACATGATTATATATATATATATATATATATATATATATATATATATATATATATATATATATATATATATATATATATATATATTTGGTAGTCGGGAGTTCTCCGGCAGTTGTCTTGTTTTGGTAGTCGGGAGTTCTCCGTTCTGTTTACGTGCCCGGCCCATCTCAGGGTTTTCCGGGTGAGCAGGTCATACATGCTTGGGAGGTTGGCTTGTGATAGGATCTCCCTGTTGCTGACAAAGTCATGCCACTTGACATTTAAAATCTGCCGGGGGTGTCTCATCATAAAGGTGTTAAGCTTGCGGGCTACCAGTTTGTACACTGGCCAAGTTTCTGCACAGTATAATATTGACGAGAGGACGATGGCGCGGTGCACCAAGCATTTAGTTCTGAAAGTCAGCTCTTTATTTTGCCAGGCCTTCTGTTTGAGTCTCCCATAGGATATGGAGGCGTTAGCCATTCTTGTAGAAATCTCCTCGTCCATTTTGTTGTTGTTCATGACCGTGGTACCTAGGTATTTGAATCTGCTGACATTGTAAAGCTCCTGGTCTTTAATCTTAATTTGCTGGCTTGTTGCTGGTGATCCAGAGGATTGTTGGTACATCATTTCGGTTTTCTTCAATCCGAAGGCCTTGCCTGACCCTGCGAAGCGAGTTATTATGTCCTGAGCATCCTCGTGACTATGCGCTACAAATGCGGTGTCATCAGCAAACATGAGCTCCCGTACGAGTATCTTTGTTGTTCTATTTGCGGATTTGTATGCATTGACATTGAAAAGGTCTGCTCCCGGACTAGATCGTATAAAAAACGCCATTATCACAATGTCTAAAGGCATGCCGAGGCACAACCGACAGGAAGAGTGAGAAGAGGGTTGGAGCGAGGATGCAGCCCTGTCTGACACTATTCTGCACGTCGAACAGATCGGAGAGCTCGCCCTTCAGCTTAACTGTGGCTTTCATGCCTGAATGAAGGGCTCTGACAAGGCTGATGAAGTATGCAGGAAAGCCAAGCTTCAGCAAAACTTCACAAGGAGTGCTTCGATCTACCGTGTCGACAGCCTTCGTAAAATTCACAAAGAGCACGTACAGCTCCATATTTTGCATCCCACACTTTTCCTGGATCTGTTTGAGTCAGAAGATCATATTCGCTGTGCCTCTGTTTGCACGGAATCCACATGGTGCCTCAGGTAGCAAGGTGTCAGCGTGCGCTGTAAGCCTGCTCAGGAGAACACGAGCAAACACTTTCCCAGGGACTGAGAGCAGTGGTATACCCCTGTAGTAACCGCACAGCCTGCGATCTCCCTTTTTGAATATGGTCACTAGTTGTGCGTCTTTCCAATCTTGAGGGACAGTTGCAGTAGTCCAGGCACTATGTATGATTGTGCATAGAGTGCTAAGTAGTTATTGTCCTCCTCGCTTGATGATCTCAGGGTATATGCCATCAGACCCAACTGATTTGTCATCCTGTAACATCAGCACCGCTTTGCAGATTTCATCTGAGTCATGGCATCTGTCTATCTGGTTGATTATTGTTTGTTCGTCAATGTCTGGCGTCTCGTTTAGCAATGTTTTTAAATGCTCAGTTCATCGTTTTAGAAGCTTGCATTTGTTAGTGAGGAGAGTAGAATTGGCGCTTGCAAGTAGTTTACCAGCCTTAGCCATCCACCAACTGTTCTTAAGTTCCCTACATCTGCTTTGGAGCTTGCTGTTTTGCCTGATCGGACTTTGCTTTGATTAATCTAGTGTTCCTGGATAACATTGAACTTCGTGCAGCGTTTCTCTGGTTGATAAGTTGCTTGATTTCTTCGCAGTTCTCATCGAACCAGTCCTCATGCCGTTTCCCGACCAGCCCGGGGCACTCTTTGGATGCTTCATAGACAGTTTCTTTGAAGGACACCCAATCTGAGTTTACATCTCCGGTTGGTTCAGCAAGTCTCTCATTGAGAGCATTCACCAGCTCTTCTCTTACATTTTGACGTTTCAAGCCGTTGACATCAAGCTTCTTCGGGAGTGGGGGTTCTTTATCTTTATTTTGCGTCTCAGTTTGAATCTCGTTTGTGTCCGGATCATAATATGGTCAGTGTTTCAGTTTTCTCCCCTCGTTGCTCTTGTGTCCAGGATATCTGGGAGGTCACGTTGACGAGTGATGACGAAGTCAATGAGGTGCCAATGTTTACTTCTCTGGTGCATGCAGGAGTTCCTGTGAACAGGATTGTGTTTAAAGAAAGTGATGTGATGCAAAGCTGATGCTCAGTGCAAAGTGAAAGGAAGAGCTCCCCATTTGAGTTGACTTTCCCGTCAGGTCATGTCATATGCTACTGATACCATGTAACCTGTCGCATGGTCGGGTTACCGGCGACTAAACCGGTTTCCCCACCAGCCTGTCTGGTAAGGAGGGTGGCTAGTCTCCCAGAAGGATTAAAAACAAGACCTTTCATAGGGCGTACGGATCCTCCTTTTTTTTTGGGGGGGGGGTCAACGGCC
The DNA here is from genome assembly GCF_053919585.1 of Euprymna scolopes. Lineage (NCBI taxonomy): Eukaryota > Metazoa > Mollusca > Cephalopoda > Sepiida > Sepiolidae > Euprymna > Euprymna scolopes. The sequence goes on from NC_136510.1 coordinate 94,264,984, forward strand.
AACTAGCATCATGCATATATATATATATATATATATATATATATATATATGTGTGTGTGTGTGTGTGTGTGTGTGTGCCTATAAGCACCGGTCGCATGGGTGGTGTGATTGTTTATTACTAAATGTTTATAATAGGAAGTTTCCCTGGATCTGTGGATGTATATGTTGTTTGGTGGGTGTTTGTAAATATACAGGTGCATCTGCGCATCTATGCGGGTTCATGGAGGCTTTTAAGATTTGTATATCTGTTTATGTATATATTTGTACATAGGCGTATGCTGGTTGGTGCATGGATACGGATGTGCTTTTCTGTGTGTTTATTAATATAGGTGCTTGCGGGTATACGCATATACATATGCGTGTGTGTATATTTGTGTTGTGTGTGTGTGTGTGTGTGTGTGTGTGTGTGTGTGTGTGCGCGTGCGATCGGTTCCCTAACGCGATCCAGTTCATCTCTTGGTCTGTCATCCACCTCCACTGCGGAACCGATCACCCAAGGGCTTGACAGATATACAGAAGTGTAGCTGTCAGTCAAGACTCTGTGCTGGCCTCCAGGCGGGCGCCACTGGAAACTGAACTTCAGCCTAACAGTGCAGGGATCTATGAGAAGCTCAACCCAGACAGAAAAACCAGAAACTGTGAAGCTCTGCCGACTCGTCTTGTGCAATCCTTGCCAGTCTGGCGTACCCCATTGGAGGAGAGGGGTGAAATGGCAACTGACAAAACCCACTTCATCCTTAAACTATCTTGTCAGAAAATTTTTTAGGAACCATTAAATGAAAATAGGAAAAGAACTCATACTGGCAGGGCGTCGCCCAGGATAATAAGGCCCACACTGCAAGTTTGTATCGTGGAACATACGAACGATGCTTGACAGATCTGATTCGGCAAGACCAGAAAGAAAAGTGCGATTATATCGTGCAAATTAGAAAAATATGGCATCGATATTGCTGCCCTGAGTAAAGTCAGTTTTTTTTTACAAGGTGGTCACCACTTATCAAGGCCTGGAAGCCACTCAGGGATAAGATTCAAAGAGAGCGGTTCCATTAGAGAGTCCGGCTACACAATTTACTGGAGTTGCAAGGCCTCTAGTGAGAGAAGCGAGTCCGGTGTCGGATTAGCCATCAAAAACGAGCTAGTAACGAAACTGATAGAAGTGCCTTACACGATAAATGACAGACTGGTGACACTCAGGCTACCTTTATCAGACCGTGATAGCTATATATGCTCCGACTCTGACAAACTCTCAGGAAACTATTGATATATTCTACCATCAGTTAGACAGTACACTTGCATCCGTACCAAAACCGGATAAGATCATACTCATGGGAGACTTTAACGCCAGGGTAGGACAGGATTATATCACCTGGCCCAGAGCACTAGGGAAGTATGGATGCGGGAAAGTTAACTCAAACATACAAGATAGAGAAAATAAATCAAATTTTAGTCCTTTGTCTTACATAGAATAATAAAATCTTTTGATTTGAAATTTAAACATTTCACGTTATAAATTTTTAAATTTATTGAATGACTAAAATTTGATATATGTATATATATATATATATATATATATATATATATATATATATATATATATATAATTGACATTGTGTGTGTGCTAAACGTATCTATCAAACTCTATCTGAATATTTGATCTGCAACTTGAAACTTATATTTGAAATGCTCAGTCCATCGTTCTAGACTTAGATTTCAGAAACACTTTACATTTAGCCTGTAAAATAGTTGCTAAGTGGTCAAAGTTGAAAAAAACGTACGGTTGTGCTTGCTAAGATGAAAACAGCTAACTTCTAAGCATGCGTAAATATACATTTTTTATCTGGAATCGCTTAATTGTTAGCCTTTACTTTTTTCATCTGTCGACATCTAAAATGGTAAGAACGAAGGCTGAAACGCTACATAACGACTAGGATTGGAGCGCTGAATGTTTTGATTTCGATTCAAGATGATGGCACCGTAGTCGTATTTAAAAAGCACCACTATATTATATTAGGTACAATATAATAATCAATAGAGAATTCGCTGTATAATAATAAATACAAACTTTGCATGATTTAAAATGTCAACATAAATGGTCTTTTATGACTACGCAACGCCAGGCGGCCAGATCCAGTAGATATCTCACTGCTGATGCAATTCTCTATATAATATATAATAATATATCTATATAAGAGCCAGGTACATCCAAGGATGGAATACTCTTGCCACATCTGGGCAGGAGCTACTAGAAAGGACTTGTTCTGCCTTGATAAAGTTCAAAATAGACTTCGTAACATCGTAGGAGATGACCTATTCTCTTCCCTAGAACTTCTATATCACAGAAAAGATGTTGCGTGTTTGTCTCTGGTTTATTGTTATTTTCATAGCAAGTGTTCGACTGAGCTTCAATCTAATGTACCCCTCGCCAAACTTTCACAAGAAACATTCGTCTAGCTGAAAACACTATCAATAATTCCCCACACTCTTTATCTGTGCCTAAACATAAACGTAGATTCCATGAACAAAGCTTCTTTCTTAGAACTGCACGCATGTGGAACTGTCTTCAGTTTTCCTGCTTTCCAGCTGACTAGAATATAGTTGTCTTCAAGTCCAATGTAAACAAGTTCTTGATGAGCCGTTCCACTTAAGTCAACAAATTTACCGAATTTCTATTACTAATGATTACTACGATATTGTTCCATTAACTATTGTACACTCTTTGGTCCTTAGCCTCGAGTGGTCTCGGGCCTTGATAAGTGGCTATGCCTATGTAAAAAATATATCAATAAGAAAGGGATATAGGAAGAAATAAACCGAATTAGAAAGAATTAAAATAAAGAGATCCACAATAATCAATTTCTATTCCAAAATATGATTTTAGAATATAGTAAACTAGCTGGACGGCCGGCGGTGCCCGGTCGTACAATACGCTTGAACATGATATTTTATTTTGTGCAGATTGTGTAGTATTATTATAGAATCAATCCTCTATTGATTATTATATACTACGAGGAATAATTTGCCCGGTGGACAAATTCGGGGAGAAAAAATAAAAAAAATAAATTAATTAATTAATCAATTAATTAAATAAATAAATAATGATGATAATGTCGTCCATCAAATTCCGTCTGTTTGTTTACCATATCACGTCAGCTGATACTCGGGCTTGACGAGGAATTTCCTGGAAAGTCACTCCTGATATTTAGTTTTAAAATATGCAAACGAAAGAAATGATTTGCGGCGATTTTAAATGATGCCCCATCTTTTATCTTAAATTGAACAGGGAAAAAAATTTGAATAAGGAAAAAAAGTTAAAATAAAATGGTGGAATACACCCGGGTTTGAACAGGGGATCATTCGATCTGTAGTCGAATAATCTACCACTCAGCTGTCTCTCCATATATAATAAATCTGTTTTTTTTTTCTTCTTCTTAAGAAATGATTTGCTGAGTTTTTATTATTTATCTTGGCCGGTGTAACGCAAAATATTTTCCTGTAAAAATTCATCTGTTTTTTCTATAAGAGAGAAAGGCTATTTTTCTATCGGATTGTTTCGATTTTCAATAATTATATGAATTCCTGTACAAAACGTATCTAAGAACACTGCCTGACACATACAAATTATCTTTGTGTGACATTTGCTAAAGATAGGCTCAGCGGTTTTGGAACCTATGAAGAAGGACCCCCCCACACACACACACACACGCACAGTGACTTTTGTATGAGTGGAGATATAATTACCAAACTAAAAACTACAATTTGTGAAAAACCCTGTCCATAATGAAATTGTGAGTACGTGAAAAAAACAACCGAGGAAATAATTATAAAAAAAAAGCATAATTACTCCCAATCAGTCAACCATCTGTCATGCTCCGGCTAAAAACTTTTTTTTTCCTTATTTGCTTGCTTAAATCTCATCGACATTAATATTTTTTTCAATTCTTAATACATCCTCCATTTTTTTTTTCGATGCCTTTTGACCTCTTTTGTGTCCGGTCGCGAACTATCACCTGGTTCACACAGATGGACGCTTACTTCAATTATCGCGCATCCTTGACTCTGCCCCGGTCAACAACTCTTGCTAAATAAATTATTAAAATTTAAATACGAATCATGTCCGGAAATGGGATGCTATTTAACAAGCGCCCGACGGTAGCATTGTGTGGCATTATACTTATTTCAATATCTTTCATGCTGTGATTCTCTGGTAGCTATGTACACGTCATCTTGTCAATATGTGGATCTCTTTCTGACTATTGTCAGATCTTCCCTAGAGATTATATGCATTTACTGTCGTTAGTAAGCCTAAACAGAACCCATATATTAAGATCGAATAATTAAAAATTCATAGATACGAACAAGAGCCGTTGAAAGCCCACTGGATGAGAAATATATTTACCGTATATTTCGGCGTATAAGGCGACCGTCAGATAAATCGAGGGACAAATTGGAGCAAATTTTCATAAATTTATCATACATCGGTTGTATAAGACGACTGCTAAATCACGAAACCATGTTTGTTTAGCCTAGGCTAGAGATTGCAACACCTTGAAATATTTTTTTTAAAGATGATTTTTTTTAAACTTTAAGGGGCGTCTTATGCGCCGAAATATACGATAATCAACAAATATTTTCTAATAAAGCTGTTATTTTTCTGGGTAGCTACAAAAAATTAATTTTTTGACAGAAAAAAATGACGCACAGTAAATATTCGTTTTTTTTTTTTTAACATTTCTAGGAAGATAATGCCACTTACATTTTAAACTAGCATGGGTACCCTGTGTTGCCCGGGTCGACATAAGGTTCCGTTTTGAACACACCTAATATACTAAGAATATTAACCATTTTCTTCGTAGGTAACAATTTCAAAAATAAAAGAACAAATAAAAACATCTAAATGTAATCGCCTAAAAAAAAGAAGTACGTGATACCCTCTCCACCAGGTGAGATTCTAACAATAGTAAAAAATCTTTTATTTATGGGCGTCCGAAATGGCTACCCTTAAAAATATGCGAAGGGAATGCGGTATTATATCGGATCACACTTACACATTTCCTTTACCTTATCTCCTCCCTCTTTGTCATCGATGGCCGTTCAACAGTCGACACAAGTAAAAGATTCCTAGGGAAATATCCTTATCTCGAGATAGTTATTCCACCGGCAATGGACAACCGTAAAAAAAAATAACATAAAATAAAAATATTAAGTTTTCTTGAAAAAAAAACAATAATTTTTTTCCTGAACTTTCATCTAACAATTTACGCTTTTTGTAAAGATATTTTTACGTATTTTCTTTATATATATATATATATATATATATATATATATATATATATATATATATATATATATATATATATATATATGAAATTTTGTGTGACCCCCCACAAAAAAAAAGCCATGGCTGAACAAAAAGTCTTGAAAAAAAAGCTTGTACTTACATCTAAGAATTTACGGTGGAAAAAGTAAAACTTTCGTATTTCTTGAAGGAAATAAACAAACCTTTTGTTGATAAATATTTTGCTCAAAAAAGAACAAACAAAATATATAAAATAAAATAAATAAAAATTTTCAGTCCTTTAAAGGTAGGTGTTTGTTATTTGTTATTATTTACATTTGCATTTTTTCCGGTTTGTTTGTTTTTAAAGTGTCTGTTACAACGCTCAGCTTAAACCAGTGATTGCCGGTCTCGCCCGACCAATGCTTGACGGGAATACCCGAGAATCCTGGTCAAATTATGCAAGAGTATCGATAATTTAAAAAATAAAGCAAAACATTTTTCTGTCTACACGAAATTATTTTTTTCACGCTAGAAACGTCATGCGATTACCAAATTAATTCATTCTAACGTAAATAAGTTCTTGATGAGCCGTTCCATATAAGTTAACAAATTTACCGAATTTGCATTACTAATGATTACTATATTGTCCAATTTCTACTGTGCACTCTTTAACCCTTATCCTCGAGTGGCCTCTTGGCCTTGATAGTGTGGTGATGCCTGTATAAAAAATCGCATGCAAACAACGTTATCATTCCTGCTTTATAATCACTTCTGTGCTTGGCATGCCTTTGCTTAACAATTCACAACACTTAATCATGGCAAATGCTCGACTGAACTACACCCTATTAATCCCCCCTTGCCAAACTTTAACAAAAATGCTCGACCAGCTAGAACCATTGTATATGATTTGTCTCACTCTATACGAACAACAACCTCTAACTCAAGAATTTAATACAAACAAGACAATCAAGATGCATGATTTTCGTGAGTTTTGTAGAAAACTCCGATTCGCTTAAAAAAACATCTTGTTTTTAAGAGAACGGTACTTCATAGCAATAAAAATAATTTGTATTATTATTCATCGGACCACTATTCTAATCTTGAGCGTGATTTTCACAACGTTTCGGTCGATATAACCTCCGACCTTCTTCAGGTGTATCTTGTCGAACTCTTTTACAATTGATTTTTCGCAGTACTCTAACCACTGCGCCACGGGTCCTTGCGGTCCGCAATGACCCGTGGTGCAGTGGTCAGAGTACTGGGAAAAATCAATCACAAAAGTGATATTCTCCTGAAGGTTGAAGGTTCAATCCTAAGTGTGGGCAACCGTAAAATACATTTGCGAATTACTTAGGATCTCTATCCAGTTATGGCTGACGGAACAAGAGCACGCTATCCCCGTGAAGTTAATAAAGGGCTCCGCTCGAAATTTCGTCCAAATTCCCGAGTTCGACAGAAACATTCCCGAGTTCGACAAGATATACCTGAAGAAGATCGGAGGTTATATCGAAACGTTGTGAAAATCACACTCAAGATGAGAACAGTAGTCCGATGAATAATATTACAAATAACCAATCCTCATCTCAAAAATTCAGAAACGTAAACGTTGATTTTTTTTCCTTTTATATTTCCTTTGTTCATCACAATCATGACATCTTTTTCATTCGTGTTATAATAATTTAAGCAACAGAAAATATCAAGCTTATTATTTGCTTTGGGTTACGTAAGTATTATTTTTATGAAACCTACTGGGTCGCTGGAGTCCGGGCTTGCCTTGTCGTAAAATGCGCTTAAATATATTTTAATTCATACAGATTTCGTATTTATTATTACAGAGCCAATTTTAGCATATAGTACTGATTTCAAAAATTTGGAAAAAGGACTTAGGTGCCATCAGTTTGAATCGAAACTAAAACATTTACCGCTGCGGTCACGTTCAGTGCAGTTTGCGTTATCGGTATGTATATAAGGAATGCTTAAAAAAATAAACCAATTCAAGCTATAAATGGATTTATACATGGAAAAAGGAATGAAAATATGTCGGCAAGTTGAAATGAACATGTAAAATTTCCTTACATATTTTTTGCGCGTTGTTTTACCATCCAAACAACATTTCTACTCGTTATAAACCATCCTTGACGTATGATTACTATTTCCTGTTCTATTTAGTGTTATTTGACTAGTGGTTTAAAGGGTTATCGGTTAAATATTTTCATACAGACAGGTATATGCATGTACTGTTTTATTTATATAAATTTGCATTTTACAGCGAGTGCCTTTCTGGCCGTCTTTAGTAGTGGCGACGAAATAATTTCGAAAAAAAAAAACGTCCAATTGGTTTGGGGTTGAACACCTATGGGATAGCACGTATCTAACTCCTTTATCGCGTGACTTCCTTCCATGGCGAAATTCTGCTTAGTTTTCACGCATGTATAACTTACGTTACTTCTTTAAGCACGTTACTTCTTTCAATTTTTAATTGGTTCCCTGACAAAAAGAAGGTGAACCTGTAAATTCACCCTTGTCCGTTCGTCTGTTCGTCTGTCCGCACTTTTCTCAATAACTACGCCTTGGATTTTTTTTTTTAAATTATGCACAAACATTCGACATGTTATGAGTAAAAAGTTACAGAACGGATTTTCCAGTAAAACACCGGTTGCCTTCTCCCTCCCCCCTCCTCAAGGATGCCTTTTGGGTTAAAATGGCTAAAATTGACACTTTTGTGCTTATTAAAAAAAAAAAAATTGATGCCTTGGATTTTTATACAACTTTCTGGAAAGTTGTAATTAACTGATTTCTATATAATTTTGTCTTGTCTATACTTCGCAATAAATCTTGGATGTACCCCAGGGGCTCTTTTACGGCTAAAAAAACACTCCATTTATAAGACTATTTTATCATAGTTGTCCAAAATTTTCTGGACATGCCTATTTAGCAGATTTTCATGTTGTTGATCTCGAATTTAAATATGTTAAGGCCTTGATGACGTTTGGGGCTAAATGGGAGGGCGCAAATGATGGACTTTTTTTTGCATGGTGCAGAACTAAAATTTACATATCTTAATTAAAATTATATATGTCCATTAAAATAATTTTATGCACCGTTTGTTCATTTTAGCAAGAATTTGACGTCCCCTGGGACTTTTGGTGCTAAATGGGGGTTGGCAAATGCTGAACTTAGTCATTTTTATGCCTCGTTGACTGTTCACTCATGGGGGAACCATGCATACTTCACTTGTTTTAATTATAAATTTTCATGTATAATCGATATAATTATAAAACTCAAATGACCATGTAACGAGTGATGTAACACACTTTCCGGTTTACGACATACGGTTGCGCATGTGCGCATAGACATTAACTCATAACAACGTAAACAAATAAACATAAATCGCTTCTTTTGCAGATTTTGACCGGCTCACTGAACTATTAACGTTATTATTTCGAAATTATTATTTAACATGGGAAGAATGGGATGTTTTGCAACTATTCTTTATTACAACTATACTGTCGCTATTTTCTTACAAGTAAACAACTTTAACCCGTTGACAAACATAAGAACAATTGTAGTAAAGCCAAGACTACTACTACTACTACTACTACTACTACTACTACTACTCTCTATTTGCCCCTTTTCCTTCCTTCTTTTTTATTTTTTGTTTACATTTCTAGATACAAAATAGTTGTGTGAGAACGGTGAATTTGCTGACACATTTACTAATCCGTTTTAATATTAGTTTTATTTTATTTTATTTATTTAAGTTTAATTTTTTCTTCGGGCTTTATTAATTATTTTTTTTTAGATTTTAAGTTTCTATAACTTGGTTGAAGGATTCCAATATGGGTTTTTCATTCTTATATTTCTCATCGGTAGGTTCATGCGCGTTTTTGCAGCTAAATGACTTTCCTCGGCGTTCGATTCGTAGGTAAATCATGTTTAATTTTCGATTTGTGAACGATTGCTCGGAAAATAGGTAACTTTACACGAATAGGGAGGATTGTTTTTTCATGTTTGAGTGATCCGTCCGTGATTTTTCATTTTAATATACTTTCATAGAAATGTTTCTGTTATGTCAAAAAACAAACTATTTTCTTTACGTCACAAGTGTCACGCTCATACATGAATTCCATAGCTAGTATAACATACTGACTCAACGGGTCACGGGTAGTCTAGTTAAATTTTAAAATGAAGATTTCCTAATCTGTTACGTGTAGCACACCCAACATCGCTACAATTTCTAAACTGTTTTGTTTTAATCATTTTAAAAATAGTGGGCGGTTTTGCGTGTAATTTAAATATGTGTTTCCCAATTATTGCTTCATTCTGCAATCGTTTAGCAGATGGTTGGGTTGGTTTTGTACCCTCATCTTGTCATATTAATTTTTCCTTGTTGCATCGGTATTTTATATTAAAGTCAGGGTGTTTCTAGATGAAAAGGTATAACCTCAGGAAGGGAAGACTCCTATGACAGTAAGAGAAGGGCACACTCTCTAGTCGTCTGGTGTCCCATCTACTTAGTAATTTGAACATATGTGTAGAAATAAGAAAGACGCACATATTATGAAGAGAAGCGTGTCTTATATATGTTGTATATTTGGGACCTGCAGTCTAGATTTCCAGTGTTCCCATGAAATCGCAGGTATCGACGGACGATCGCCAATGTTATAGAAATATAAAATATTTCAAAATCAAACAATGTTAGAAAATAAATATAATGGCAAGTGATCGACTGAGCTTCAATTTATGTCCCCCCCGCACAAAATTTCACAAGAAACATTCGTCTAGCTGAAACCACTGTCAGTAATTCCCCCCACTCTTTATCTGTGCCTAAACCTAAACGTAGATTCCATGAACGAAGCTTCTTTCTTAGAACTGCACGCATGTGGAACTGTCTTCAGTTTTCCTGCTTTCCAGCTGACTACAATATGGTTGTCTTCAAGTCCAATGTAAACAAGTTCTTGATGAGCCGTTCCACTTAAGTTAACAAATTTACCGAATTTCTATTACTAATGATTACTACGATATTGTTCCATTAACTATTGTACACTCTTTGGTCCTTAGCCTCGAGTGGTCTCGGGCCTTGATAAGTGGTTATGCCTATGTAAAAAAATAAATACATTAAACAACAATTTAGAAGCTAAGTATGTTAGAAGATAAATATTTAAAACTATAATAGTCTGAAATGAGGTTCAGCAAAAACAAAACAAAAACAAAAGAAAACATTACGATTGACCTGTTTACGCAAACTGCTTAACTAAAGAGAAATGTTTGCAATCTCCGAGGAAAGCGTGGGTCCATTAAAATAATTTTATTTAAAATATTACTTGTTATTTGTGTTTTCTTCGGATGGAGATTTTTTTCGTTATAGAACCAAACGTCAGAAGAAACAGTACAAGTAGATGTGTCTACCTTTGTCTGGTGTGACACGCAGATGATGATGTTTAAATAACTGTCTCTAAAATGCTTATACATTATTGGTTCCGTTACATGACGTGCCTGAATAGAGTCCGTTATCGAACAGTCTTGGGGTAATTATATTGTGAACTATTTACTTGAATATGTGTGTACATCTGCGTGTACACACGCATTCTCTCAATGAACATATTATTTGTATTGCGACTTGAACACGTTTACATAAATATTACATGTACTGTGACAAATGTTTATATACACGTTATTTATATGGACACCGTATGTACATACGAAGACAACGGTTGTATATTGTATATAAATTATAAGGAGCGTATGCATACACTAGACGATAATGTCGTTAACGATTAAACAATTAAACGTTTGCAATAACGCGGTTATATAGACAGCTGTTCCACGAAATACGCACACAATTATACAAGAAAGTAATTGCGGTTTTAAATAAACATATCTCGGCTTAAAGAGACATTTATTGGTCGAAATAAGCACCATCAGAATGAACACGCAAAATAAGTGTATTTATGCCAAGAACGTAAAAATCTTGCGTTCAGATCGCGATGAAGTCGCTGGGGGAGTTTTTAGATCGCTTAGGTTTTTAAAGCATTTCTCATGCATAAAGTTGTCGAGATGCTTGAAAAAGTGGGAGAGGTCTTGAGAGTATGGGGGATGAGGCAGAGATTCGTAGCCCAATTCTTTCAACTTCTGCAGGATCGGTTTAGCAACCTACGGCCGGGCATTGTTGTGGAGGAGAATTGGGTTTTTTTCTGTTAACTAATGCTGTGTGTTTCATTTCATCCATGTGTTGACAGTACTTCTCCGCCATAATAGTTTTTGCCTGCATTCAAATTTAAAAAATTTTTAAAGGATAAGACCGGTCGCAGACCACCAAACAATAAGTATGACGTTTTGGTGAAACTCTGGTTTCGGGAAGTGTCGTGGAGATTCATCGGCGTCTAACCACTGAGTTGAGCGTCGTTGGTTTTCGTAAAAAAACACTTGTCATCGCAAATTAAAACCCGGTCGATAACGGTTTGTTCTTGTTGCGTAAATAAGGGAAGATAACACTTCATAACGGCGTTTCCTTTGGTTGTCAGACTTGAAGCAGAGATGACATAAATGGAGATAACGAGATTGGAGCATTAAAAATTTACCGTGATGAAAGGAGCACTCGATTGCTGAGCAGCACGGTAAATATAGCATGCAACAGCAGTTAGGCGACGGTAGCTATGTGATTAACGACACAATCTGAAAAATTGGATGTGCCGAGTTCGAATTCAGTTCAGTTCACAGAAACACTTTCATATTTTGGTAATGCTTATGTAGTCCCTTCCGTAAGTAATCGCTGGCTTTCTAGAAAGAATTCTTACTTGAAAGATATCAGAAAAACGAATGCTAACAGCAATTATATGATTCATACGAAAGAAATGAATGATGCTCCACTGCGGTCTACAGCATCAATGCACATCCAATAATGTTATGCCATAAACAAAGCACATTATTTTTGATAGTTAGACATAATATAATCGTCATTTTTTGGTTAATGCTGATGAAAGTTTTCCTAATCGGATGCATCTCTTTCTGTTTTTTCTAAACATTGCGTCTCATTTTATGTCGAAATGTGTATGTACGGTTCGTCCCTAAAACTAATAGAGTACTAAAAACGAAAGAAGTAAAGCAAAAAAGAAAACAAAAAGAAAAGCAACAAAGTTTGTAATATCCTTCTACGCCGTGTGCCTAGTGATATATGCCATAAAGCCGAGTCTATTAAATGTGGATGCAATCGTATTGAAGTGTAAAATATTGCTTCCTATAATGGCGTCTTTTCAATTGGACAAAACAAGATGGCGTCCAATTTGCTGTTTTGGAGATAATATATAATAAAACCTAACGCACGTTCGGCGTGCATCAAAATAGACCATTTCTCGGGTCAAAACGGCAAAATGATGCTTCGCATATACTACTGCATTCCTTTAACTTTTTCTGTTGCTTTTATTTTTGTCTTTTTCAGTTTTCCGTTCCGTAATTTTTATCGAAGCATATTTAATAACGCCTTTCTGTATGCCTGTGTTTAATATGATACTAGGAGGGCTATGCGGTATTGCTCAGGGTAAAGTGACATATTTTCTATCTGTCTTTCTTTTGACTCTCCGTACTAACTATCTCCTTTCCTAATCCAGTATTCTTCTTCGACTAGTCAGTTACTCTCTTGACATACACGCACATAGCTCGAGTCGGCGTAAGGGAAATATCTCCGTCAAAAAATCAGAGTTACCTCCCTTTCTGCAATAACATAAAAAGATGTATGTAGTCTTTATAATATTAAATAATGTAAATGGTCATTTGACGTCCAATGATGAATCTTGTTGTTGTTGTTGTTGTTCTTGTTGTTGTTGTTGGTGGTGGTGGTGGTGGTTGTGGTGGTGGTGGTGTTGTTGTTATTGTTAACTCCAGATATTGTACATCTAGGTTTACGTCGATTAAATATACCAACTTTTTGGTTGCGTCTTATGTATTTTTTAAAAAGTTTTAGCAAGAAACGCAAACAGACATCTGCCCATTATTGTTCCTGCTACATTTTGTCTCACTTTTATCCCCTTTCTTTTTTCTTTATATTTTTTCTAATTTATTAGGCTGAATTATTCATTACCTTATTCTTTTATCGATGATTGCTGACTCATTAAGGCTACATGCACCGCGAGGATAAAGGTTACTTATTAGGGTAGATCGTCAGTCTACTGATGATGAATTCTGCAAGCGGATTGAAAACGATGAATTGAATTAACAAGGCCCAGCGCGATGCACCAGTGAGAACCTTCTAGAGATTTCTAATATTTTCTTTTTTTATCAGTTACAATAAGAGAGACCTGGTGTTGCCCGGGATTGAATAGGGATCAACGATTGTCCCACACTGTCAATACTAGTATTCTCATCGAAATCAGTGAAATCGCTCACTTTTTAATCATATCGAATAATTGTCTGCTCTAGTCGGAGGCCCAGCGCGATGCACCAGTGAGACGCTTCACATGCCTCCACGCAGTGACTTAGTCCATGATACATTATAGTCTACCTTGCATTGTGGGGAACCTAGTGTTGATTTTTAAATTATTTTTATATAATAGCTTGACTTAATGCTTAAAATACAAACGCAAAGTATTATGGTTCAATTGTTGTCAACGCAGAAACATTCATTTCGAGAAGCGCCCCTGTCTTGTTAAAGAAACTATTGTCGATTATATATATATCTATATATCTATAAAAGTGAACGTGTCTGTCTGTCTGTCTATCTGTCTGTGTGTCTATGTGTCTGTCTGCCTGTGTACATTTCCCTACGCAATAACTCTGTCAATTTTTAGTCTATAGACTCGAAATTTGAAATACCGGGTACTGAGATTTGGGAAAATCGATGTGACGGGGGTCAGCCAGAAATTTGGCTGTTAAGGGGTCAAATTTCAACGATTTGGCCTTTAAGAACTCTACCAAACTCCTCCGACAATTTTGGGTCTAGACACTTGAAATTTTAGATATAGGTTCCTTGAACATGGATCTAACTTAATAAAGTGATTTGAGCCCGAAACAATACATTTTAAGGGGTTATAATAGGGGTCAAAGTTTTAAAAAATTAACCATTTTTTTTTGTTTTTGTTTTTTTTGCTTTTTTTGCACAGCATACACCTCCAAACACCCGAGCAAGGGGTCAAAGTTCAACGATTTGACCTTTGAGAATTCTACCAAAGTCCTCCGCCAATTGTGGGTCTAAACACTTGAAATTTTAGATATAGGTTCCTTGGACATGGATATAACTTAATAACTTGATTTGAGTCCAAAACAATACATGTTAAAGGGACATAATAGGGGTCAAAGTTTTTAAAAAATTGACCGCTTTTTCTTTTTCTTTTTTTTTCTCAACATACACCTCCAAACACCCGGGCAACGCCGGGCTGAAATGCTAGTATATTATATAAAGCGTTAACCTTCATAAGAATTAGACTGTTTTTTTTTCTTAATTGAATTTTATCTATTTTTGAGTTTTGATACTTATCGTAAGCATTCCGATACAAAGCCTATCTAAGAACACTCCCAGACACATAAAAGACATTTAAGTAAAATTTTAAAATTTGGTCCAGCCGTTTCGGAGTTCATAAAAAACGAACTAACACACACATAACTATTTTGGTAATGTCGCTAACATTCAAAATATTTCTTTTCTTAAACATTATTACATGAGGAGTCATTTCATGTAAATAGTTAATTTATTTTACCCATCGAAACTCGAAAAGTGCACAGTAAAAATGTGTAAACATTCAATGATTAAAAACTCAACATGGCTGCCAGTTGCCATCTTGTAGACGTGCTATTTACGGAAAACGCCGAAGGTTTCGTGATTTTTTTTTTTTACGCAAAAGCTGGCCAATACTTTTCAATAAAAATATATTTCTGTCTATAAGAAAAAATGAATACAATTTCAATGAAACAATAATTTTAAAAAATGTTGGATAATTTTTGCGAAACTTTTAGAAAATGAACATTCAATTCACAAAAAATCACCATTCAATGTTAGGCAATTTTATGAATATATTTATCTTTTAAATAAAAAAGATTAACAAATTACTTTTTTGGATTTATATATATATATATATATATATATATATATATATATATATATATATAAAATTTCTACTTTTATGATATTTTAATAGTTTTTTTTCTCTGAAGTGAAGATAAATATTTCGATTTTTAAAAAAAAAAAATCAAAGATGACAAACATGCTTTTCTTTATGATTTTTCGTATTAGGATTAAAACTCAGCATTTCATCACTTTCCGGCGTTTTCCGTAAATCTTCCGGGCAATTCCGACAATAGAATGGTCCTAATGCTGTACAAGAACTGGTTATTTTTGTATTTTTATTCAGCAGTTAACCGTTCCTCATTTGGGCTCATCAGTTAGACAAAATACGGCATAATAGCGTTGACACACCGGTTCTCGTCAGATCACCAAAGTTAAGCAACGTTGAGCCTGGATAGTACCAGACGGGTGACCATTTGGGAATTTTAGGCGCTGTATGTGCTCTCTGAATATCTCGCCATTTGTTTCCACTCGCCCTATACAGACACTTGCCACTGGTATTTAACAATGTCGACTCAGGAGAGGTGTGGTTGAAAATTGCGCACCTCCTGCCACAAAAATTCACGCGCAGGCACCACTTCGTGAGTATCCATAGTCTGTTAAAGACTGAAGGAGCCCCTTTTAACCGTTTCTTTAAAAACCATTGCGCACAAACCGCTAAACATCGACGCCTGACGTCATCACCAACTATAATAATAATAAAAAAAAACCCCACAAAACAAACAAAAAAAAAGGAGAGTTAAGCAGGAGTATGTTGGCATGTATTTCGGATCGGGCTTATCCGTGCATATGATTTTGTTCCATCGATAAAGCCGGCCGCATATTCTGACATCTGACATTCTTTTTCAAACTAATGTTTCCTTCATTGACACAACCAACATTATTCACAATGTATCCCCCTTATCAAAACAACCCATAATGCATCTGCAAGAGTCGTAAGCTCGGCGATTCTAAGGAAGAAATTCAGCAGAAACAAACAAAAACATTTTATCACAAATTTTACCACAAGCAGGCAACGCCGGCGTTGACCCGAAATTAATGAGGTCTCCCATGCACCCTCGCATCGAACATCACTGTTGTTCATCTTCTTTTTGATTTATTCCTGTAATTTTCAAATTTGAAATACAAATAAAATGAATGCGCGAATGAATGTGCGACACCAACGCAAACACAGCGAAGTTATTTGCATCGAACGGCTCTAATAATCCAAATTAATTACCAATATTGGATTACTCGTAAGAATATGCTCGAGAAAATATCGCGTACATATATATATATATATATATATATATATATATATATATATATATATATATATATATATAATTATTTTAACAGCCAGACAACGTCGCAGCTCACAAGAGCAAAGAAAGCCAACAAATAGAAAGTATAGGGATTGATAGGAGCGGGAGTTACAGTATATTGCACAGATCCATAAATAAAAAGAATACACTTGTATATCAATATACGCGCATATATATATATATTATGTGTTCATCAACGTTTCGTCTTTATTTCGAGACTTCCTCTGGATGAAATAAAGACGAAACGTTGATGAACACATAATACGGTTTGTTCCTTTTTATTTTCTCTATTTTGTCGGAATACTATTTCCATCATTTTCATCATATATATATATATATATATATATACATATATATATACATATATATATACATATATATATATATATATATATATATATATATATATATATATATATATATATATAATTATTTCCACAGCCGGACAACGTCACAGCTCACAAAAACCAAGGAAGCCAATAAACCGAATCCGAGACTCGAGTTTCGCCCTCATTTGGGCTCATCAGTTAGACACATCCGAACTCAGAATTTGGAACCTGAGCCTCTTGCAGGGAGGCTAGGCGAGTACTCTGCCAACTGAGCAAACACGCCACACACATACCAGTATAAATTCCTATTTGTGAGACGTCGGCTTGGGTTATACCTTACCAGTTCACATTCAAGTCTCGTTTTTCTGCCCAACCTAAAATTCAAATAATAAAATTGTTAAAAAAACCAGGTCCCTTTAATGTTTTGGACGCTAAAGAAAACAAAATGAAAAAGAAAGGGCGAAAGAAATAGAAAAAGCAAAGAAAGAGCAAAAGAGTATTTTATATGCTTAAATTTTTTCGTAAATTATCATTTTAATATATTTGAACTGTTTATCGCGTCCTTAATGGAAAATATGTTTATTTTATTCAATCAATTTTTATTCTTTTCGGTTCCAAACAGAATCTTTTCTAAATATATCACTGTAAGGGAGATAATCTTGCAAGTTCTGAAAGCTATTACAAAATTTATAATAATTATATATATATATATATATATATATATATATATATATATATATATATATATATATATTTATAATAATTATATATATATATATATATTTATAATAATTATATATATATATATATATATATAATTATTATAAATGTATAAAAGTGAACGTGTCTGTGTGTCTGTGTGCCTGTGTACATTTCCCTACACAATAACTCTGTCAATTTTTAGTTTACAGACTCGAAATTTGATATACAGGGTATAGAGATTTGGGAATATCGACGTGATATGTTTTTGGCCAGAAATTTGGCGATTAAGGGGTCAAAGTTCAACGATTTGACATTTGAGAACTCTACCAAACTCCTCCGACAAATTTGGGTCTACGCACTAGAAATTTTAGATATAGGTTCCTTGGACATGGATCTACCTTAATAACTTAAGTTGAGCCCAAAACAATAAATGTTAAGGGGTCATAATAGGGGTCAAAGTTTTAAAAAATTGACCTCTGCGGTCTCTTCCAAATTATTCAGACAATTTCTGGTCTAAATATTTGAAATTTTACATAAAGGGTATTCAGAGATAGGGCAAGCTTTTTCACCAGTTTGGGTCGAAAATTTTTAGTTTCCAATATATAAATGTATGTATGTAGGTCTGTGTGCATGTCTGCCTTAAACTTTCAATAGAGACGACGGATATTTCCAAGATATTGTTTTAAAATCCGACCTTTCATACGACAAATATAGAAAAATTGGCTAAAAACATTAATATCTTCCCCTTCAACTAGGCACTTTTCTACAGTTAACTTTTTTCGCCGATATTTTTGAAAGTTATCCTCTCCTTTAGATTGTCTAGCCTTAATTTTTAAAAATGTCGCCTCCGGTTTGGCGGTGGTCGTACCAGCATAAACATTAGGTTTACTCCGTTCTTTTCCTTCTCTGCGGTACGGGTTCGAGCCTGCATTCCTACTATCACTTTTTTTTTTTGCTCAACATACACATCCTAACACCCGGGCAACGCCGGGCTGAAACGCTAGTAGAGAAATATAGATAGATTTAAATTTAACTTTATTCCTTTTATTATATATATATATCTTATATATATATATATATATATATATATATATATATATATATATATATATCTTATACAATGTTTAAATTCTTTCATACGCCATATTTAATATGGGCAAAATGTGAATTTCTTTTAATTAGTCTGTAGCGACCTATTATATATAAATTTCATTGTAAAAGCCTATTTTATCAGATAAAACAATTTTATTAAATTTAAAGCCTTGCTTTAATTAAATTTTTAAAAAACTTTTAAATTAATTACAATTTTAATTTTTTTTATATATAAAGCTGAATGTCTATGTGTGTATGTGTGTGTGTCTGGTCACGAATAGGCTCCTATATGGTTGACTATTTAAAAAAAAAAACTGATTACATATAACGATAGAAGATGTATCGAGACACAGGAATGGGTATGTTTGATCTGGCAGAACAGTGGTTCATTAAAACTGTGGGGTCTGCGTGCGCGCCTGGTCCACAAAGTATGGAAATAAAAAATTTAAAAATTAAAAAAAAACGTTTACAAGTGGTTTTGATATAGATGTACCTAATAGTACCTTGATAAGTATGTTTTAACTTAAATAGGGATGGTATAATAAAATTGTGGGGTCTGCGTTCGCGCCTGTCCTCCATGGAATGGAAATAGGCACACACTTTAATAAAGACTTTTCTGTGGACGTATACTTTGATAATTATGTTTCTGTTTGAAGAAATATAGTATAATAAAATTATGGGGTGTTCGTTCACACCTGACCTCCATAGAATGGAAATATGTCCCAAAGTTTAACAAGGTGCTTTAATATAGATCCACAGAATATTGCGATAAGTGTTTCAGTGTGAACAGGTATGGTATAATAAATTATAGGGTTTATCTATTTTATTTTTACTTTCATCATATTTTGCCTTGGTTTTGATACCCCCAAATTCAACCCAAATTTACAACTCTTTCTTTTCATAACCTATCACACTTTCATAAATCAGAGTCCATTTTCTGTAGGCTGTTTTTTGAACCCAGTCACCGACGGGTACTTTTGCTAGTATATATATATTACAATAGAAAAATGCGAGCATGAAAAGTTATATGGTTTAGCTTAAACATGGAAAAGTAAAGGACTATTTGTTAAAACTGGAAAAGGTAGAGTCAAGATATTCTAGTAAAAATATAATAAATTCATAACTTTAAATATTGTAGAATCAAGAATTTATTATATAATGTTATAAATTGAAAAAAAAATTTTGCAATATTTTAAGTTATAAATTTATTATATTTTTTTTACTAAAATATCTTGCGTTTTCTTTTCCGGTTTTAACAACTAGTTCTTTACTTTTCCATATTTAAGCTTAACCATATTACTTTTCATGCTCGCATTTTTCTATTGTAATCCATGCTTTTTCCAGGCTTCCAGTAAATTCACTAGTTCTTTGTTTAATTTCAGTCTTTTATTTTGTCCCCATAAACATAACATAGACAATATTTTTTTAACATATTAATAAGACGAACCTAATAGATCACATTACCGTAACGGTAAGTTGCAATAATTATTTATTAAAGTGAATATATATTCAGAACACACGAAAAAAATTAAATAGGGGAGCATATCTAATAATCGTACAAATAAAAAATTACATATTTTTACAAAGGACTTACCACTTATCAAGACTCGGGGCCACACGAGGATAAGGATTAATGAGTGTACAGTAGTCAATCGGAAAATCTAGTAATCGTTAGTAGAAGAAATTTGGTAAATTGAATTACTTAAAGGGACAGATAATCAAGAACTTGTTTACATTGGACTTGATATCGACCATATTGTAGTTAGTTGGTAAGCAGGGAAACGAAAGAGAGTTCCACAGGCGTGCAGTTCTAAGAAAGAAGCTTTATTCATAGAAACTACGTTTAGGTTTAGGATCAGGTGCAGAGTGGGGGGAATTATTGATAGTGTTTTCAGCTACATAAGCATTTTTCAGATTATTATTTATTTATTTATTTATTTATTTATTTATTTATTTGTATATTAATTTGATTATACAAATGAAATTAACAAAAGGAAGAGGAGAAACGAAAATTTAAAAAGAATAGTTATTTGTTTCGTTAAATAAAGCGTGATTTTTTCAGAAATCACAGCGGACGGCTGTATGGAATTTTCATTTGGACTTCGCTTGTAATTCCTTTGGATCCGAAACTCAACCATGAGAAAAAAAATAAACCATGTTAAACGCGAGGCTCACATTCTAAACGTTAGCAAAAACTGATATTAAACAATTCTAAAAAAATCAGAATTGTGCATTTCCTCTTCCCTCTCCCCTCTTTCCCTTCCTCCTTCTCTCTCTCTCTCACTCTCTCTCTCTCTCTCTCTCTCTGTTGCTTCTTGGCCTTCGGGACAACATCAAAGTGTAGTATCTGTTCCGGCAGATACTGCACTTAAGATAATTTGTACCAGTCAATGGAGGGGAAACCCTCTATACTGGGACAATTATTTTTGGTAACCAGAGTGACCCCTTTTAGGGGAGCTGGTTTTTACCTCACATTAAAAACGGCCTTGTGCCTAATTTGCTCAGTGGGGGAGCAAATAAATACCATCTGTTCCGGCAGATACTGCAAGTAAAGGCCATATGTGGGGGCAACTCCACATATAAGACCTTGGTCAATGTAGGGGCAACCCTTCATACCAATTTTCACTATCCAGCTCCCCTACTCCCCGGGGAGTTGGTCCCCATTTCCCCTTCACTCCTCACTTTAAAAATCGGCCTTGTGCCTAATTTGCTCGGTGGGGGAGCAAATAAATACCATCTGTTCTTCAGATGCTGCACTTCTATTTCTTGTTCTCTTTCGGCGGAGGAGAAATCCTTCACGTCTGAGACAATTTTTATTTTTGTACCTTTTCTCCACGTTAAAAAACGACCCTGGTGTCTAACTCTGTCCCGTGGGGAGGCATAGTAAATAGGTATATATATATATATATATATATATATATATATATATATATATATATATATATATATATATATATATATATGTTAGTGTTTGGACGATTAATCAGCATCGGAATCGGGAATCGGAAATATCGAAACTTTTTGGGATATCGGCATCGGTATCGGAAAACTTTTAATCTATTTTCCGATTCCAACATCGATTCCTTAATTTTTTTTTATTTAATTTTGGTTTAAGAAATATCTTTCACTGCAAGTAGTAATAAAAGAATAATAAATATTTTTTGATTTAAACTTCCAGTAAAACTAAAATCTATAGATACCCCCTCACAAATGTGCTTTTACGTTTGAGAAAATATATGCAAATTTTAAATGTGTTTGAACCGACATCTTGCTGCCCTAATCCCTACATAATACCCCAGCAGTTGTTGCCCCTGATTGTAGACCCCTACACTAAAGTGGAAATGTGACTTGTTTGGGGTAAAAATGTAAAAAAATAATGCAGTAATCAGGACAAAATAACACTTTTATAGTTAAATATTTAGAGATTTATACAGAATCTGAATCGGTAATTGTATCGGAATCGGGAATTTAGTCCAGAATAAGTAACAGTATCGGAATCGGGAAAAATATTGGAATCGTCCCATTACTAATATATATATATATATATATATATATATATATATATATATAAAGATGAGAATAATAGAGCGGCAGTCCCAGATATATCTAAGTCTTTTGACAGGGTTTGGCACGATGGTCTTCTCAGGAAAATCAGATCATACAGTGGACAAATACTTAACATAATCAAATCCTTCTTTAATAAGAGAAAAATCCAGGTTGTCATCGACGGTCGTATAGCTAAACAATATGATATAAATGCGGGTATACCTCAGGGGTCCATCCTTGGACCTTTATTATTCCTAATATTCATAAATGACCTTTCTGATAAAATTGTCTCTGAGATGGGTATATTTGCCGATGACACCACGCTATAGAATAGACACGAGGGGAAAACAAATGAACACATATCTAAGGAAATGGCAGAAACACTCCAGAAAGAAAATGGATGGTCACATTCAATGCTGCCAAGACTAAGCTTGTCTCCTTCAACTATTACAAGAAACCTTCTCAAGCACAAAACTTTATGGCTAAAGATGCATTATCTGAAAGTACTTCCTTCAAAGTTCTAGGATTAACGTTCACAGGGAACAAGAGATGGAACAGATACACTGAGAGCATTGCCAAAGCTGCTGTGAAGAAGGGGGTCTCTCTCTCTCTCTCTCTCTCTCTCTCTCTATCGTGCTAGAAAGTGACTTACGCCTGAAAGTATCCTGTACCTCTACCAGGCCACCATTCACCTATGTATAGAGTGTTGTTGTCACATTTGTGCTGGTGCATCTGCTTCAAGTCTCTCGGTCCTGGACAGGGTTCAAAAGAAAGTCGCTCACTGATAGGTCCTGAACTGTCATCTAAGCTTCAACCTCTATCCCATCGACGAAATATTGCATCCCTCTTTCTGTTTTATAAGTATTTTACCAGTGCATGTTCTGAGGAACTACAAGCCTTGTACCCTCTCGATGTAAATATTCCGGACAAACCCGACAAACCGCTACATTCCACCCCTACACCGTAAAGATCCCTAGATGTAAGAAAGACTTCTACTCTAATAGTTTCTTCTCCAGAACTGCTAGACATTGGATATCCCTTGCGGGTCCCTGCTTTTCCAATTGTACTGACATGCAGAAGTTCAAGTGTAATGTGAACATACATCTAGCTGCTCAACTCCCTACATAGCTACAAAGTACCCCTGCAGCTTATATCCCCGAGAGTAGCCCCTCTACATCAAAGTGGCACTGTGCCCTGTTTAGGGTGAAATTGTAATATATATATATATATATATATATATATATATATATATATATATATATATATATATATATATATATATATGAAACCCGCCGGTACGTCGCGTCACCCAGTAAGCCCTTCTTCAGTGCGTTGGTGGAATCGTCTTTGCTGCAATGTCCACAAGGCCTGATCTTCTGTGATCGTCTAGAGATTTCGTCTTCGGAGATACCGGGTGCCCGTTGACGGAAGCAGTTTCACAAGTATAAAAAAATAATAATGAAAACATTAGCACATCAGCAAATCGAAGAATTTTGAATAAACAAAGACTCCGG
Source organism: Euprymna scolopes (assembly GCF_053919585.1). Lineage (NCBI taxonomy): Eukaryota > Metazoa > Mollusca > Cephalopoda > Sepiida > Sepiolidae > Euprymna > Euprymna scolopes. The sequence continues at coordinate 94,288,803 of NC_136510.1, forward strand.
AGATTGGATTATATGGAATGTATTAAAAGAAAACCATAAAAGAAATATATACAAACACATGCACAGCTTGGAGTATGAATTTGTAAGCAAGCATTTAAACTTCTAAGTGGGGCTTCCCCTTGCTGGAATTCACAGGTCTATTAATTTAACCATTTTTAGTTATCGGGCAATAGGCGAGAGGGGGGGAGAGGAGAGGTGAAGTGGCTTGACTCTCGGACTCGCTCTGTTTTGCTCCGAATTCCCAGACTCTCTCTGTTTTGCTCTGGTCTTTATATAGTAGAGCACTGGGCGGGGCGGCAATTCCCAATTCCTTCCCGGCCAATCAGAATGCTCGATAACCAAATCGTCTGATTCTCTCTCATTGGATAATTTGACTGATGACAGAAATTGGCCACCTCCCACAATCCAAGAATAATTCTAACTCCTCCCCGATCAATCAAAAACGCCCGATGGAAACTAACCAGTTTTTTCTCATTGGATAATTCCCAAAACTGCGTAATACGCAATAACCGCGTAAGTAAGAAAACTACGTCCAAAAAAATGCTTCGTTAATTCTGCCCTTAGATGTGACACGTGTCATTATCAAAGGAAATAAACAATTTATTATTCTGTTAACATCTCGACAAAATATGTTATTGAAAATTGTCAGGGGGAAAAATATCTTGATCTATATTTCAGAACTGCGATTCGGTTTGAGAATGAAAACAGTTGGGAATGTTATTTTGGGTTCAAATGGTTTTAATAGAGTCATACAAAATCATTTAATATTTGATTCGACAAACATTCTTTGAAGCCGACAAATGCGTGTGTGAAATTTTAATTCCAAAGAAATTATTTATCCTTGTTTTAATTTGTCACAAATATATTTTGGGACGCCAACAAATACGTGTGTGTGTGTGTGTATGTGTGTAGTTTTTAGTTCAAAGCAAAAACATAATCTATCTGTTGTTGTTTCTAGCTGACACATGAATTGTGTTCTTGAATTTGTCAACAACAAACGGTCGGCGCATCCTTTGAACCTGACCCATGCGTATGTGCGACTTCAAATCAGAGAAAAAACATCAACAATCGAATCATGCTTTGAAGAAAGAAAGAAAAAAAATCCTTTGGCAGAATTGAAGCCAGCAAAGTTCTTTTTCTTTTTCGATGTCGGCCTGGAACAAAAATATTAACATATATCTTTTAGTTAACCGGTGTTGCCCGGAATAAGATCTTAACATCTATTTTTCAATCACCCGATTATGTCCAGGATAAAATATTAACGTTAAATAAAAGCGCCACATTGACCCTAATGGTCTGACGCTGCCTCTCTTTGGTGTTACATATATATATATATATATATATATATATATATATATATATATATATATATATATATATATATATACAGGGTGACCCCCCAAAAAACAAAAGCTAAATGGAGGCCATCTAGAACATATGCTGTAGAACGGTGAAAAAAAGGCCAAATACCCTACTGTTTTGATGTGATGTTTTGAATATAATAAACTAGTTATGACCAAAGTTTCATTTCATTCAAACAAAACACTAAGAAACGGGACCTAATTAGAGTTGGGGCCCGTTTTTTTTTTTGATAGGTTCACCCTTTCTTATCTTTGAGCACTTTCAGTTGAATTAAAAGTCGTTCAATTTAGCTCTTATGCATAGATCATCGTATAACGATTAGATCACTGTCTGACTGACGTAAATGAACACTTAAATTTAAGATGTTTAAAATTCAACGTTATTTCAAGCGATTATTGGTAGCCGAATGGATTAGGTCTCCGCTAATCGAGCCAGAGATGTCTCGTGATACGGGGTTCGAATCGTTCGACTGGTAGTAATCGTGACACCCTGCACTGAAGATTCCCGAAAGGATGAAACACTAGTGTCTGTAGGTATTTAATCATTATAGTAGAAAATAATTATATATATATACATATATATAATAACTGTAAAGCTGCATTCCAAGTTATATATTTTACTATACACTGCTATTATTGTTTATATATGCTCTATTGTATTTTTAACACTAACATTGAGCTGCTAAACTTGAAGGATTGGTATATACAAAGAGTGATATAATGGAAAAAGCATATTTCATCAAAATACACACACACATATATATATACATATATGTGTGTGTATGCATTATATAAACATATATATATATATATATATATATATATATATATATATAGTCTTGTAAGTTTTTTTAACCTATAGAACTACATAAAAAACTTATTTGATTTTTATATTTTTATCATTTGTTGGAAAACTATTTAGTCAATAAGTCATTTAATCACATACATTCGTTGTATCAACTTGATTTCTCGAATTCACAACACGCCTAATGTTATTTCAGGGATCATCAGTTGTTTACCATAAAAAAACTGTTTCGGAGATTTAAAAACAAAACAGTATATTAAATCATGGCTCCCAGCAGTGTTGATCAAATACCACCTCCCTTAATCACAAAAACAACAACAAAAAAAAGAAAATGTTCCAGATATTGGATCTAATTCTCTGCTGCGGATTCATTTGGCTAACCTATCCATGCTATCAAAATAATGTCTTTCTAACCTGTGAGATATACACAAAATTTTCCGCAGTAAAATGTATGTAGCTTAATTCCTATACAATAGAACCCCGAGATATGGTAGCCTAGGGATACGTTTTTTCAGTCTATAGTATAGGGATACGTTTTTTCAGTCTATGGTATAAAATACGATGTTTTTCCACCCGCTGGTTACGGTATTTGCCACGATTTATGGTGTTATTTATAATGTTATTTGATTATATACATGTGCATTATATATTGTACTGTATTTTGCTACTAATTTTTAATTCCCGGTTGTACTGTATATATTTTAAACACTTTTTAGCTAACTCTACTCTCGTATTGAGCATTGTTAAAGTAATTACGGAAAACAAATTCATATAAATAAAACACTAGATTCATGCGTCTGTGTGTGTAAATATTTAACCGATAAACTACTGGTCACATAACGCTGAATCAGGAATAGTATTCATACACCCGGGATGGTTTATAACGAGTAAAATATCTCTTTAGATGGATAGATAACGCAAACTGATAAACTTTTACAAGTGTTTTTTTTTTTTGGCGTAGTGGTGAGAGTACTTGGAAAAATCAATTGTAAAGTAATATCCTCTTGAAGGTTCAATTCTTAGTGTGGGCGACAGAAAAACACAATTGCAAATTGCTTAGGACCTTTATTCAGTCATGGCTGACGAAACGAGAGTATGCTACCTACACGAAGTAAATACAGGGTTCCGTTCGAAATTCTGTCTAAATTCCCGGGTTCGACAAGATACGCCCGGAGAAAGCCGTAGGTTACATCGACCGAAATCTCGTGAAAGTGATACTCAAGACGAGAACAGTAGAATGAAGGATCCAAACAATACGAAACTTAATGGAAATTTTACATTTCGGGACGTGTGTGAGACTTTGTCTGAGAAACTAACCAAACTATATGGGAAGGTAAACGAATGACCAGTGCAAACGAACAGAGTTTGAGAATAGATGCAGTGTGGGGAGCGGCACCAACTGTGAACGTGGAGAATGTAGTTCGACATTACCTGAGTACTAGTGCAGTTTATGAACCGGACTATGTAAGCGCCCGCTCGGGTTTGCTTGGAACATGTCGGAAAACGCTGAGCGTCAAATAGATCAACTAATCAGAAAGTTATAAACAGAAAAATATTTAAAAAAAGACAAAAAAAAAAAAAAACGAAATAAACGGTTGTTCATCACCCCAGAAAAAAAAAGTTAAGAAAGAATAGGTTGCCATTGGTATACAAAACATGTATAAAATATGAAAATAACATTTATTAATAAAACAAATATAATATTTATTTTTTCTTGCTTGAAAAAAAAAAAAAAAGGATTGAAAGATTTTCGTGAAAAAAATAGAAACAATAAATCACTATTACAATAAGTCGTTGTTTTGCTACGTTTGCCATTTATTTCGTATTAGTTGTATCTTTTTTTTTTTATTGTAATTCGTATCCGATAGATTTTTCCTATTTTCTTTTTCGGTGGCGTTTGTAAGATTTGCTTAGCGACGCTACATATAATCCGACATTTTTCGTCATGTTTCGGGAAAAACCCGTGCGAACGCTTAGATATGTGCCAGTTCCTACACTGCACTAGTAACAAAATGTGAGGAACGATGCAAAGTGAAGATTATTCCAAATTTGAAACCGACACCAAATCTAGACTGGCGTAAAATGGTGATTGGCATAGACTAGAAACTTTCACTGATTGTAAACCGAAGCACAGTAAAGTGTTACAAAAACTGAAGATGGGCGCAATCATAAAACCGATACAAAATAGACATTAACACAGACTAGAGACCGAAAACAAGTACGAACTTTCAATAACTGTGAGCCGAGATGAAATAGAGTTCGACACAAACTGGAGATGGCTACAATCGGAGAACTCACAGAAAATTAAAAACTGACACAAAACGGAGACCGACTCATTTTGAAAACGTTTACCAACTATAGGTCAAAAAACTGTTTTTTTACCGGAGTTGGGTGTCATCGCTTACGAAAACACGAACACCACTCGAGATTAAGGGTTAGAGACCGAGGGAGACTGGAAACGAATATAAAAGTGAAGTTGACACACATTGGAAACCGACGGAAAGCGAAAAATGCTAACTTGGAAATGACACAAAGTGGAGAGATATAGAACATTGAGTGAAGAAAACAACAATTCGTTTGGAGGGATATAAAATATCTACAAAATAAAACAAAAAAAGCAAAAAATAACACAGTAAAAACATTGCATTGCGTTTCTTTGTCCGACACTTATAAAATACGCATATTCACAATAGTAGAAATATATTTATATATTTATTTTAAGAGGGTCATACTTTCAGAATTACACACATTTTTTTAAAATAATTCTAAAAATAACGCAGATTAGAAAACAATATAAACTGAAAGAATGTTAACTCTCACATTCACTTTACGAAAGTTTACAGCTTATCAAGGCTCAAACGCCATTCGAGGATACAGATATAAACTGGAGACGAATACGAACGGGGAACAGATGCACATTGGAAACCGACAAACTGAGACTAACACTAACTAAGAAATTACACAACGAGCAAAGAAATAAAAGTTTTGTGCGCAGAAAACAACAAGTCATTTTGTAGAGATAAAAAAAATATCTATGAAAAACAAGACAAACAAAAAAAGCTAATCACATACAAACAAAAAGTAAATAAATAAATAAAAGCATTGCGTGGTGTTTTTTGTCAGCATCCAAAAAGCAACGCAAACATTTTGCGCGCAGCCAAGCGTATTGTAAAGTAATTTTCTTAATATGCTTCCACCCAGAAAAAAAAAAATTGCATAAACAGTAATAAGAAACACCCCCCCAAAAAAAAAAAACAAATATATTATCTCCGACCATGCACAGGATATGGTTATTAGTTTATTCAAACATGATTTTTGAATCATAATCTATTTTATTCTTTTGCTTTCAGGACGTCTGACATCATTCATATCACATGAAATGATAGACAATGAACACTGAATGGTCGATTTTTATATGCGTTTTCTATAGTGAATCAAAAATCAATACATTCTGGTCACAACTTTTTAAACAAGTTCTTTTTCTTTTTTTTATATCCATACTATTCATATGATACTATTCATATGATACCATTCCATTTCATTCATAATCAAATTATATTTTTTTCCATTCATTATTACTTCAACAAATATGTGTACCTTATTGTAATGGAAATCGGTGTCTGTTTATAAACCAAACTTTGAGGCAGCGGTGACGTTGGTTACGAGTTTCCTTTAAAAAGTTTCCAAACTTAGTTCGTAAGGATACTGTCATTGATACTACGCACATAAAAATCTAGCCCTCTTCGAAGTAATCTCCACCGGCTGCAATACACTTGTGCCGTTGCAAAAATTTATAGAATGCTCCATGAAAGCATTCTGGTGTGAGCGTGTCAGTGAACCTCGTCACACCATCTTTCATCTCCTCAATTGTTTAATGAAATTCTTTATTTGGCCAATCAACTATGGTATTCTGATATCCTTTCTCCTCTCACACTTCCAATCATCCCTCACAAGCTCCCTTTTCTTTCTTTAATCTCTTATGCCACTCAAAATCTAATGCTCAATCCATGTAAATGGTCCAAAAAGCAATCTGAATTATTCCATCCGTTTCTGTGGCATTTTTTTTTTCAAGCTTAAAACATAATTTTATTGCATTTCGTACTTTTGTAGTATCCTCACGTCCAGATTGCACTTTTGAAATTCACCAGCTGTGACAATCAGGCTTTAGTAGGATTTATTCTAATTCCTGCTGTAGCTGTTCATTTAAACCTGAATTCAGAAAAAAATTGGTCAACCATCTCGTAAAATGTATAGCAAAAAACATATTGAATTTTCTAAAGTCTACGGCAATTTAAATGCCTGTACAAAAAGGTCTAGAAACTTATTTAAGGTTTCTCGTGCGTGCTTAAGGATGGAAACTGGGAACTAACCAAAAGCGATTCCACTTCTTTTCACATAAATTCTTTCATCAAACTCACGCTTAAAGTTGTGTCTAACCTTCTGAAAAAGAAGGTGCACCAAATAAACTCAACTTAGAAGCTATTTGGAGATAGTGAGTTATAATTATCCTAATTGTTTTCCTTTCGGCTATTATATTCATCATCATTTTATTTGAGGATCATCGCAGATCAAGGCCTGGACGTCACTCTAGGATAAGGGTTAACTTTTAGGTTGATAGTGAGACAACATGATCAGTTATGGTGGAACTTGGGTAGGACTTAATTATTTAAGGGGACAGCTCAACAATGACTTATTTACATTAGATATGGAAATGGCCTAGCCCCCTTTGAAGTAATCTCCTTCGGCTGCAATGCACTTGTTGTACCGTTCTAATAACTTCTCGAAGACCCCATGGAAGTTCTCTTGTGTGAGCGTGTAAATAATCCTCGTCACAGCCTGTTTTAGCTCCTCAATTCTTTCATATCAACAGCTTTTAAGATTTTCCTTGAGCTTACGGAATAACCAAAAGTCAGAGGGAGCAAAGTTTGGACTATATAAAAAGGGTGAGGAATTTCTTGATGCCTTTCTTGGTAAAACAGTATGCGACAAGTATGGAGTTGTGGGCTGGTGCATTTGTTCAAATCTTCCGCATCTTCAGTTCAATCGCGAATAATTGTGTGTACAGTTCCCACACTGACACCAAACTGTGCATTTATTGTCTCTATAAACACACAACCTTCCTAATTCATGAAATTCTTTATTTGGCCAATCAACTCTAGTGTTCTGACTTCATTACTCCTCCCGCACGCTCATCATCCCTCACAGGAGCATTCGCTTGTTTGAATCTCTTATGCCACTCAAAACTGATTCTCTATGTATGCAGGATAGTCCAAAAACAGTCTGAAGCATTCCATACGTTTCTGCGGCCTTTTTTTTTTCAAGTTTAACACAGAACTTCATTGCATATCGTTCTTCTAAAGTGTCTTCACGTCCAGAGTGAAACTTTGTAATTCACCAGCTGTGATAATCAGGCTTTAGTAAGGTGTATTCCAATTCCCGCTGTAGCTGTTCATTTGAACCTGAGATAAAAAAAAAAATATAGGCCACTCATTTTTTAAAATGTATAGCAATAACATACTGAATTTTCAAGGTGTACGACAAATTTAAATGCCTGTACAAAAAAGTCTGGAAACTTATTGAAGGTACCTCGTATTATCCTTTTAATATTAGTGATGAAGTAAAGTGTTCTGTTAATATTAAACACATATGCTGATCTGATCTGTGATGCAGCAGTTTAATGTATTTACTTGTGATGGGACGATTTTAATATTAGTCTGGCCCTTGGTGTAATAAGAAATCGATCGATCGATGCCTCCGTTTAGTCTCGAAAGACAAAGTATACCCCCTCTGGGGGCAGCTGCGTGTGAATTTTGTGGCAAGTGTTGCGCAATCCCCAAACACACCTCTCCTGAATCGGCGCTACTTTAGTCCAATGGCAAGAAGTCCCAGACGAATGGAAACAATCGAGATAAGCAGAGAGCACATACAGCATCTGTGAGTCCTTAATGGTTACCCATCTGGTACGAGCCATGCTCATTGTTGCTTAACCTCGGTGCGTCCACCCTGATTATGCCTTATACAGAAAGCTTTGTCCTGATAGTAAAGCTGACCTTTATTTTTCTAGATTAGGCACGGTTTTCATGTATCAAATTGGATTAGTATTGCTTATGAAGGAATAATACAGATTTATCAGTTCAAACAACATTTTCCCATAAACATCTTCTGGTGCGTGTCATCATATAATACGATCAGCCGGTCACGGGTGTGTGACCGACCTACGTGTTACATAAATATCTTAGAAACGGTCCCTTGATGATGTGACGATGGGTCAGTCGATTGGGTCTAAGTATCAAGAGGAAAGCATACCTGAGATGTTGGATGTGGCTTCTTCATCTCCCAGGAAAACGTCTTGACCTTTGGTGGCATTCTGGCTAGGGCCGTCTTCGTCTTCAGGGCCGCCTCGTTCTTTAATGCAGACATTTATGGCAGATACAAAAACACGCAACACAGGTAGCAATTTATATGAGAAATATAATAAACTATTTATTCCATAAAATGTATACAATATATATATTTATATATATATACATATATATATACATATATATATTTATATATATATATATATATTCGAATCTTAACATACAATTTACAGATCATACTATTAATTTTCACCATTATTTCTTTAAAACTAATTAACCTTAACTAGTGTTGAGGGAGAGAGGATTCCTCCCCTCATTTACATAGAGACAAAAATATGTGTCTTCCCCCATGTTGTCCGGCCCTGTCGGTGGGGCATTAGAATACGCTGACTGCCCCCCTGCAGAGGGTAAAAGCTCCTCAATGGGGGTCCTGGATATGACCTTAAACTATATCCAGTGGTAAGGCCCCAGCTTGTGGGCTTTGGGGAGTGTTGAGCCACCCTTTAATTAACATTGCTCCCAGGTCAACTCTGACCCGGTGTGGTAGTACCTGTTAGGGTCCCAACTATGGGTTAAATAGAAACCGACGTGAAAACAACAAATGTATTCTATTAAAAAAAAAATTCTTTAAAATCTTTGGATTCGGCATTAAATAATCCGAAAAGGGTTGATATGCCGTAAAAAAAAAAACAACCAACCCATGTTGTCCGGACGAAAGAGAGAGAGAGAGAGAGAGAGAGAGAGAGAGAGGGAGAGAGAGAGAACGAAACAAGGGCGGGAAGTATGATATGCATCTCAGTGTATCCCTCTGCCTGCCGCCAACTCACGGCCATGCAGTGGGGGGGGGGTGCTAACAATCACCAAAACCGAGGCACTAAGATAAAGTGCAGCAATCATCTCTTTCTTATATTCCAGCAGTAGCTGCCAATATGCCAGGATTCCATTTTTCTTTAAAACGTTTCTTCATTATTGAAACATCCTGATAGAATCTCCCGCCATGTTCCTCACTCACATCATTAAGACAATCTCAAAAATTCTCACGAGTGACAATTTTGAAAAAAAAAAAAAAAAAAAAAAATCCATAATTTGACAAAGAAGGACACTTATGGATTTCCTCATGCCATTGTGTGCATATAAAAATGGTCACATATGTACTGTACTGTTTGAGTGTTGCACACTGAAATTAAAATATTTCCTTAAATATAATAAATAAAAATATCCGTAATTTGATTTTTAAATGAATATGTCTATTAAGAATTTTCGAAATAATTAACTCTGAAAGTAAAATATGCTCTTTAATATAATAAGCATATCCGTAAACTTACTTTTTTTTTAAATATGTATATTTACGGTGTGAAACGATAAAATTGTCGCCCTAGAAAAAAACGATTAAATTCCATTTCTATTTGATAAAAACCGTTCTTTTTTTGCATACCATCTACTACTTGGCCAGTTGTGTACAAATCCCAAGAGCGATAGGGGCTTTCTATCATGTCTGAAAGTGACACAATGTTGAACGAGCAAGATCGGAGATGCGCCGCTGTACAACTCATGCTCTTTCCCGATCTAAATTCTGACAACAGGGTCATTTAAAGCACCCTCAAACTACATCGTTGGATTGCCACAAATAACAAGAATGTGCCCATGGTGATGAAAACAAAGTTTCCAACCATGGTTATGGTCTTTTTTTTTTTTTTACACAGTGATCACCACTTATCAAGGCCCGGAAGCCACTCAGGGATAAGGGTTATTGCAAGTACATTACGTTAGTGTGGAGATTTGATGAAGTGTTTAATCAAGGGGGCGGTTCATTAGGAATTTGTTAACATTGGACTTGAAGACATCCAAGTTGTAGTCCAGAGGCGTGCAGTTCTAAGAAAGAAGCTTTGTTCATAGAATTCGCGTTTTGATTTAGGCACAGATATAGAGTGGGGAAAATTTTTCACAGTGGATTCAGCTAGACGGGTGTTTTTCGTGAAAGATTGGCGAGGGGGAACCAGAGATTGGGGTTCAGACGAGCACCTGTTATGGAAATAACGATAAAACAAGGATAGGCTCGCAACGTCTCTTCTGTGGAAGAGAGGTTGCAGAGTAGAGAAAAGGGCATCCCCCACTAAGCCACGAACTCTATTTTGTACTCTGTCAAGGCAGGATAGGCTGTTTTTAGCAGCTCCTGCCCAGATATGGCAACAGTATTCCATCCTTGGACGTACTTTATTGTGGTTTCAAGTGAGGGACATATTATGACACCCCACATTTTCAGAATTGGCTTGAAAGTCAACACCAATGTGTGCCTGGATGTGCTGAAGTGTGTGGTGATCCTCTTGTGCAATCAGATGGCCGTTGGCAGAACCTGGGTGTAGCAGCAGGACTCGTTGCCGGCCCACAAGTCCAAAGAGACCCAGGCTTGGCTTCCGAATGAGTGCTACAACTTCGTATCCTTCTCTCACTACCCCCTTCCTCTTCCAACCTCAAACCTGTAACTACTTCGTTTTGTCATATGTTGAAAATATCACCAACATTACCTCCTACAACATCAAAGCCAGGCTGATTGCTGAGTATTCGCCGAGCTCCTGTCGGCGCTTGTGAATAAGGCATGCTCCCAGCTCCGAACCCGTGTCGAGGCGGTGATTGAGAGTGAAGGCGGCTACATTGAATAGATATCAGCTCTACTACATAATCAAGTTACTTGAATTGACTTTTTTTCAATAAAAGTTTTAAAATAAAGCTGTAGTGTTGTTTTCTTTAGGGTGACAACTTTATCGTCCCACCCTGTACATGCTTATATTTTTAGAAATGTATTTATAGAAATACTTTTAGAGAAACAATTAATACGGAAAATAAAATATTTTTAATAAATTAAAATCAATTAAGTAAATAGAAAATAAATTGAATGAATGTTAAAATTAAAAAAAATATATATGAATTAAATAAATAAAACGTAATTAAAAGAAATAACAAAATTATAAGAAGTTTTCAGATTAAGTATAAAAACGCAATTCGTCGGGTTCTACAAATTAAGTAACACCATTTACTTCTGGGGAGTTGAAAACCCGGAAGTCGGTTTAATCATTAATTCCTATAAATCGCCTAAGCTTCTTCGCGCCAATATGACATGCACGCTTTTTTTTTTGTTTTTTTAATTATTATTAGAAAGTCAATTACATCTTTAAGCGTGAGCATGTCAGCAATGATGTGTCTCGCAGGTACATTAACCGCCAAACATTCCAGTGGACCAATTGAGCAGACAAGTAGAACAGACAAAGATAAATTAATCAAACGTTGTTTACAAAAAATAAAAGCTGTCTTCCACTTAACAATAGTCCACAGTTAATCACTCTGGAAATCCCTTAAATCAAAGATAGCTAGTTTATAGTATTCGTCAACTGTGGTGGTTTCCACAATTATAAGCGCCACATAAGCAAGAGATAGTTTTTAAAAAAATAAAAATAAAAAAAATAACACGAAATAGGCTAAATAATTCCAAGAAAACGTATGATAGGAATTTAAGTAATTTTCTTGCTAAAAAAAAACTTGTTTTCTTCCGCAGCATACCAGGTTTTTGAACGAGTACATTTCAGTTTAAAAAAAAAAACAATATCACGTACTTACTTGTTATGTCAAAATAAGTATAACTTCCAAAAATGACTGTAACATAGTACGTATACAAATGCAGGCTAAATGACATCACTGTTAAAGAAAAAAAGATTTTAAAAAGAGAACGATCACGTTAGAGACGTCGAGCACCTCCGAGATCACGCAAAACGTGTGGATAACACTCGAGAGCGTGTTCTAGAAGACGATCAAGTGGGTTGCATCACGACTATAACAATGAGGAAATAAATTTCGTTGTTACAATAAAAAAAAAAGCGAGTTAAAGTTTTACATTGCGACTGAAATTATAACGTGTTGGTTCCTGGACTAGGTTCCATTACGAAAAATGATATAGTAGAAGATATGCTGGATCTATTTTTCGGGAAAAAAAATTCGGTTGAATGATATATACTATTTATTCAATTGCGGGATTTAACAAAAGCAAGGGAGATAATTTAGTTTATCATAAAAAAATTGGTCCTACAAGAAGTTCTATTTTTACTTGAAATTTTGTTTCTACTTGATCATTTTTCTGTATTTTTTCATTTTGACATGATACGTAAGCAAATAGTTGTGTATTTACTTGAAATGCATTTATTACAAAAAAATCCGATATACTGCAAAATCACCGAGAATTGTGTTGAGATTATTATAAAATTTACCTATTATTCGAATTAATTTTATTTCTGCAGAGTATACCTTTTTTATAGATGTCGCTCAAGACTAGGCATGGAGCTAGTTGGTGTAAAGAGATAAATAATTACTAGTTCAAAATCACAAACTAGCAGTTCTTCTCCCTTTGTCCGAAACGTCGCTCATAGCATTTAAGAACTACAGAACAACCGGGATTTATGAATCTACCGAAATTAAACACAAGGTCCATTTTTTACTTTTTGTATATAATCTGATAATAGAGAATAGAAAATATATGATGAACTCTCCCGTCGATTTCGGCGTATGAGGTTCGGACAACCCATATTTCTAAAACTCATTTATGCTTTTGCCTCTGATGACTTTTTAGTCCAGCAAGGGACTTGCAAACAAGGCCACAGATAGAACATGAATGTGGATTTAACGCTGCAGATATTGGTGCGGCTGCTAGTCGTTTTGCTCTTACTCTGTTTCCTTTCAGTTGCCTTAAGCTTTCAGATTGAAACATCTGGAGACCTTCAAAACACCTTGATCTCCATCCTTTTCGGTCATTCACCTCATCTTCAAGATTCCTGTATGGTATGTTTACTGCAGACAAGTTACTCTTCAACTTGTCCTTGTACATAAGCCAAGGACGTCCGACAATTCTTTTACCACCCTCAAATTGACTGTACATCGCAATTTTTGGAATTCTGTCATCGGGCATCCTCAATACATGACCAGCCCACCGCAATTGTGTGTACACGTGTATGTTTTCCGTGTCTGTATGAGTTCATTTGTGCGTGTGCATGTGTGCGTCCGTGTGTTTTTGCGCGCGTGTGTGTGTGTGAGTGCGTGTTTATGTTTTCTGTGTGTACGTGTGTGTGCGTGCACGTTTGCATGCATGTGTTTATTTGCATGTTTGCATGTTTGTGTGTGCGTCCGCGTATATGACTGTTTGTGTTTTTTGTGTGTGCGTGTGTGTGTTTTTTGTGCGTGTGTGTTTTTGTGTGTGCTTTTGTGTGTGCTTTCGTGTGTGTTTGCGTTTGTGTTTGTGCATGTGTGTGTGTGTGTATGTATGTGCTTCTTTATGTGTGCGTGTGTTTTTTTTCCCGTGTGTGTGTTTTTTGGGGTTTTGCTTCCGTGTGTGTTCGCAAGTCTGCATGCGCGAATGTGCTTGTGTGTGTGTGTGTGTGTGTGTGTGTGTGTGTGTGTGTGTGTCTAATAATTGCGTCAACAAGACCCAGGCCCGGCAACGCGTTGTCAGGTGGGTACAGCTAGTATATATATATATATATATATATATATATATATATATATATATATATATATATATATATATATATATAGTGTTCTTAGATAAGTTTTGTATCGGGATACATATCGATAATCGATAATCGATAATCGAAATAACCCGATAAAAGAAGGAACAGGCGATTTTGACCAAAGTTAGCACCGTACGCATCCTAACAAAGCAAGTGCATTTTAGACGTTTTATTACCACACAAGCCGGAAGGCAGGATATATAAAATCAACAGCAGATCCTTTGTAGAAGACAGAGTCGCGTTCGAAATTAGTGTTTCTGCTTAAAGCGCAATTGCACTATTATACTTGACTTTTTTCATTTTAAATTTCAATTCAAATTATTATCGCCGTACAAGCAATAAGGCCAAGCATATAAACAGTAGTTTCTTAGATATGACAGGTGCACATTCGCAATGCATGTTTGTGCGTCAAGCATAATTGACTTTTGCAATTCAGAATATAATTCAGGCCATTATATATACAAATTATTTTATAAAATCAACAGTAGGTTCTGTACACTACGACGTATTGTGGACTAAGTCACTGCGGGGAGGCAGGTAAAGCTTCCTCCCGGTATAGCGAGATATGCCCACAACTAGAGCAAGCAATCAATTAAGTTAATTAAAATACTGGTCATTTAACCGATTTCAATGATAATTAAAATATAATAAAAGATTCGTTGATCATTATTTAATTCCGGGCAACCTCGGATATCGCTGCTCTCGCACACACACGCACACACACACACACACACACACACACACACACACACATATATATATACATATATATATTTCTATTGTTTTGTGCATTGATATTCATATGAAAAACCTATGCTATATATATATATATATATATATATATATATATATATATATATATATATATATACATTATGTAGGGACTAAAAAAGCAAGATGTCTGTTCACATTACACTTGAACTTCTGCATGTCAGTATAACTGGGGAAGCAGAAACCCGAAAGGGGATTCCAAAGTCTAGCAGTTCTGGGGAAGAAACTACTAGAGCAGAAGGCTCTCTTACATCTAGGGATCTCAACTGTGAAGGGGTGGGATTTTGCTGCTTGTCGGGTTTGTCGGAGGTATTTATGTCGAAGAGGTACAAAAACTTGTAGTTCGTCGAAACATCCACCATTAAAATACTTGTAGAACAGGCATAAGCGTGCAACATTTCGTCAATCGGACAGAGGTTGATACTTAGATAACAGTACCGGAGCTATCAGGTTGGCGACTCTCTTTTGAACCCTGCCCAGGAGTGAGAGACTAGTAGCAGATGCGCCAGCCCTAATTTGACAACAATACTCCATACATGGGCGAATGGTAGCCTTGTAGAGGTACAGGATACTTTCAGGCGTAACTTTCTAGCACGATTAAGAGAGCCCGCCTTCTTTGCAGCAGCATTGGCAATGCTCTCCATGTATCTGTTTCAACTCATGTTCCCTGTGAACGTTATGCCGAGGAGTTTGAAATTAGTACTTTCATATAATGTATCTTTAGCCATAGCTATTGTTTGTTGAGAAGGTTTTTGTAATTATTAAAGGAAATGAGCTAAGTTTTGGCAGCATTGAGCGTTATAATGCATTTTGGACCCCATCCCCCTATAGACTGGAGGTCTTCCTCTAGGGTTACCGCTATTGTCTTGGATATGTGTCCATTCATTTTCTCCTCGTGCCTGCTATAGAGCGTGTTATCATAAGCAAATATACTCAGCTCAGAGACAATTTTATCAGGGAGGTCATTTATGCATGTCATGAATAACATAGGTCCAAGGATCGACCCCTGAGGTACATCCGCATTTATATCATATTGTATGGACGCACGGCCATCGAGAACAAGCTGGATTCTTCTTTTATTTAAGAAGGATTTAATTATGTTAAACATTCGTCCAGTAATACCTTAGGATCTGATTTTCATGAGAAGACCATCGCGAGCCATGCCCTCTCAGAAACCATGTATATGTTTATGACTACTTCCCTCCCCACCACTATCTTATCCTGTGCATGGTATATACGTTCAGAGATTACAGTTAGGATATCTGCAGTGGGACGGGCTTGCTTAAATCCATATTGATGATCGGACAGAAGTTTACCAACTGTAAGGTGATTGACTTGAGCTTGATAAATTATGGACTTAAATATTTTGACCAAAAGAGGGAGGAAGCTAACAGGGAGATAATTTAATGGGTCAGAATTCTGGTAAACTGATACCAGAGAATCAGTTTTCCAGCAGTCAGGAAAGCAAAATTCGTTAAGGCATTTGTTTAAGAGTTTGGAGAGAACTGGAGCAACCCCAGCAGAGCATCTTTTAATAGTACAGCCGGGATGACATCAGGTCCACATGCTTTTGAGGTGTATAGGTTTTTATGACTTGAATGTACTTGAGAAAAGGTGATTTTCAAATCATCTAGTGTGGTTTCTGTCCGGCCAGGAAAAGCAGGGAGAAAGTGGTTTGCTGGTTTAAAAGTAGAATTTGAAGCAAACCGGCGGGTAATTGTGTTAGCTTTGTGGTTGCCGCGCAAACAACCTCATGATTGTTAGATAGTGGGGGGGGGGACTGATGATTGTCCATTCTTTACTACACCATTGTAGATTTTCCAGAAATCGCGAATTCCTAATTTTTGCGCTTCAATGTATTTTCTGGTGGTTTCGGTAAATTCTCTCTTAGCTATCTCTACTTCTTGTTCACACACACACACACACACCACACACACACACAACACACCACATGCACATATATATATATATGCATATATATAGAGAGAGAGGGGAAAGAGAGAGAGAGTCTTGGAAGTTTTTAAATCTTTTTAAACTATAAAATAAAACATATTTAATTTTTAATCATTCGTTAGAAAACGCATTAGTCAGTAAGTCATTTTAATCACGAATACACAACTTGCTCTCTCGAATTCATTATTATTATTTTAATTAATGTTTATTATAATATATATATATATATATAAATATATACATAATATATAATATATATACGCATATATACATATATATACATATATATATATACATATATGTATATATATATACATATTATATACATATATATACATATATGTATATAATATACATATATATACTATATATATATAAATATTAATTAACATTAGGACTATAGTGAATTCGAGAGAGAAAGTTGATGCATGTATATAATATATATATATATATATATATATATATATATATGTATATATATTATATTATTATATATATATATATATATATATATATGTATGTAGTACATAATCATAAGAGGCTTGCCTTTTTTTCTGTTGTTCTTGCCTTCGGGCCGGGATCAAAGTCTAGTATCTGTTCCGGCAGATACTGAAGCAAAGACCATATGTGGGGGCAACCCCACATATAAGACTTTGGTCAATGTAGGGGTACCCCTTTATATCAATTGTCACTATCCAGCTCCCCTACTCCCCGGGGAGTTGGTCCCCATTTCCCCTTCACTCCTCACATTAAAAATCGGCCTCTTGCCTTATTTGCTCGGTGTGGGAGCAAATAAACACCCTGTTGTTCTTGGCCTTCGGGCCGGGATCAAAGTGAAGTATCTATTCCGGCAGATACTGCAAGCAAAGACCATATGTGGGAGAAACCCCACATATTAGACCTTGGTTAATGTAGGGGCAACCTTTCATACCAATTGTCACAATCCAGCTTCCCGGAGAGTTGGTCCCCATTTCCCCTTCACTCCTCACATTAAAAATCGGACTTGTGCCTAATTTTCTCAGTGGCGGAGCAAATAAACATCCTGTTGTTCTTGGCCTTCTGGCCGGGATCAAAGTGTAGTATCTGTTCCGGCAGGCACTGCAAGCAAAGACAATATGTGGGGGCAGCCCCACATATAAGACCTTGTTCAATTTAGGAGCAACACTTCATACCAATTGTCACTATCCAACTCCCCTACTCCCTGAGGAGTTATTCCCCATTTCCCCTTCACTGTTCACATTAAAAATTGGCCTTGTGCCTAATTTGCTCGGTGGGTGAGCAAATAAATATCCTGTTGTTCTTGGCCTTTGGGCCGAGATCAAAGTGTAGTATCTGTTCCGGCAGATACTGCAAGCTATGACTAGCTAGGACTAGCAAAGACCAGATGTGGGGGCAACCCCACATGCCTGACCTTTAACCAGCTCCCATTTCCCACCTCTCGGGAGCTGGTCCCCTTTTCCCCTTCCCCCTCCCTTCACTCCTCACATTAAAAATCGGCCTTGTGCCTAATTTTCTCGGTGGGGGAGCAAATAAATACCATCTGTTCCGGCAGATACTGCAAGCTATGACTAGCTAGGACTAGCTATGACTAGCAAAGACCAGATGTGGAGGCAACCCCACATGCTTGACCTTTAACCAGCTCCCATTTCCCTCCTCTTGGGAGCTGGTCCCCTTTTTCCCTTCCCCCTCCCTTCACTCCTCACATTAAAAATGGCCTTGTGCCTAATTTGCTCGGTGGGGGAGCAAATAAATACCATCTGTTCCGGCAGATACTGCAAGCAAAGACCATATGAGGGGGCAACCCCACATATAGGACCTTGGTCAATGTAAGGGCAACCCTTCATACCAATTGTCACTATCCAGCTCCCCTACTCCCCGGGGAGTTTGCCCCCATTTCCCCTTCACTCCTCACATAAAAAATCGGTCTTGTGCCTAATTTGCTCGGTGGGGTAGCAAATAAATACCTTGGCCTTTCGGGCCAGGATCAAAGTGTAGTATCTGTTCTGCAGATGCTGCAAGCTATGACTAGCAAAGACCAGCTATGACTAGCAAATACCAGATGTGGGGGCAACCCCACATGCCTGACCTTTAACCAGCTCCCATTTCCCATCTCTCGGGAGCTGGTCCCCTTTTTCCCTTCCCCCTCCCTTCACTCCTCACATTAAAAATCGGCCTTGTGCCTAATTTGCTCGGTGGGGGAGCAAATAAATACCATCTGTTCTGCAGATGCTGCACTTAAGATAATTTGTACCAGTCAATGGAGGGAAACCATCTATACTGGGACAATTATTATTTTTGGTAACCAGAGTGCCCCCTTTTTTCCTACTTTTAGGGGAGCTGGTTTTTACCTCACATTAAAAACGGCCTTGTGCCTAATTTGCTTTGGTGGGGAAGCAAATAAATACATTAATCATAATATGGACCGTGCTAATAAGTATATAGTTTAGAACATAATTCTTAACACAAGGAGAGTTTTTTTTCTAAATTTTCTGTATGTTTCCCTTACAATCCTTTTGGCCAAGATCAAAGTGTAGTATGTGTTCTTCAGATGCCGCACTTCCATTTCTTGTTCTCTTTCGGTGGAGGAGCAGTCCTTCACGACTGAGACAATTTTTATTTTTGTACTTTTTCTCCACGTTAAAAAACGACCTTGGTGTCTAACTCTGCCCCGTGGGGAGGCATTGTAAATAGGTACAATTAAATAAACAAAAGATACGGTAAAACAATCTAACTCTGCCCTAGTCGGATGATGCGATTTCGTGAACTAAGCGTTTCGACACCTTCCGACATTTAATGTAACCTGCACGGTATATGACGACTATAACGCGATCAGAATTATGTTTGCTTTTTTCTCTTCCCTGCAGCCTCTTTCCTACAGAAGAAACTTTGCTAGCCTATCTCTGCTCTATCGTTATTTTCAGTGCAAGTGCTCATCTAAGCTCCGATCCATGGTCCCTCCCTTACCAAACGTTCAGAAAAAAACACGTGACTAGCTTCAGCAATTATATACGATTTCCCCCATCTTTACTTGTGCCTAAATCTAAACGCAGACTCCATAAACAAAACTTTTTCTTAGGATTGCTCGCTTGTGAAACACTGTTCCACTGGCCTGCTTCCAGGTTTAATACAACACAGTATCTTTCAAATCCAATGTAAACAATTTTTTTGTTGAACCGTCCCCATAAATAATCAAATTCTACCCAATTTAATTAACGATTACTAAACTACCATCCTACATTCATTAATCCTTAACCCTTATCCTCGAGCGGCCTTCGGGACTTGATAAGTGGTGACTCTTAAGTACAAAAAGTCTCGAGATGTACTCACGTACATAAAAGTAATGTTTAAAACTTAAGCGTGATAGGCATAACCTCTTTCAGCGGTGTTTGGGTGAGCGTTAAAAATGTTAATTTCAAGTTGCAGAGCTGACTAGATGCACTTTTTTTTTACTTGGTGAGGAAAGATCATCGTTTATCAAGGTCACGGGGGTCATAAGGGTCACGGAGGTTACTCTAGGATAAAGATTAATGAGTGTTAGCCAGACTGTGAGCAAACAGACTGATTATCAGTAATGGTAGAACTCGAGAAGGGTTTAATTATATAAGAGGGCGTCTCAACAAGAACTTATTTGCATGCTTTAGTAAGCTGGGAAGCAACACTGT
The DNA here is from genome assembly GCF_053919585.1 of Euprymna scolopes. Taxonomy (NCBI): domain Eukaryota; kingdom Metazoa; phylum Mollusca; class Cephalopoda; order Sepiida; family Sepiolidae; genus Euprymna; species Euprymna scolopes. The sequence goes on from NC_136510.1 coordinate 94,309,266, forward strand.
AGTATTGTGTTGCACAGACGACAATTCGAGAAGAGAAACTTTGCTTATGAAGTTTTTGTTAAGTTTTAAACACACACAGAGAGAGAGAGAGAGAGAGAGAGAGAGAGAGAGAGAGAGAGTGAAATTGTTGATCGTTGTTATGCTAGACGAGTATTTTTGCTAATAGTTAACGAGGGTGGCCATAGATTGAAGCTCAGTCGAGCAACTACTAAGAAATAACGATAGTGTAGGGATAGACGTACTAGGTTTCTTCTTTGATTAAAAAGAAATTTGAAAAAGTCCTCACCCACTAGCTTTCGAAGAAAGTTTTGTGAAATTGAAATTCCAAGAGTGACCGACCGATCGATTGATCGACCGACCGACCGACCAACCGACCGACTGACGGAAAGAGATACGCGGCGCATTTTCTGAATAAGAAAATATGGTCGAATGAAAGTTACGGAATTTTGCATTTGTCAGTAAAGGAGGAGACCCGAGTAGGTGAGGCTCGCTAGACACAAATAAATCGGTCGCTGTTGACCCCCGTCTCCCACCCCGTACACATTGTCCTACGCCGCCGGTATTAAACTACATCTTGCGTTTGCAAAACGAACGCCTTTGGGCAAAGCAAGTCGGATCTCCACCTATTTTATTTCCGGCCTCTTGTAAAAGAGGGGGCGGTGAAAATATTCCAAGAATGCAATTAGTGAATTTTCAACATTTTAATTGAAATTTAATCAATGCGTAATTTTCCAGAATGAATTTCGGAGTTTACCGGATGTCTCAAAATTTCCTATATAAAAGTCATATTAACATAAATACCAATTAATTAAGGCGACAAAAAACACACAGACACAAGCAATATTAAAAAAAAATTAAACAACTACTTGACAAATATACTTAGTGAACCAACTGCCAGAGAAAGAGAGAGAGACAGAGAGAGACGTAGACAGAGACAGACACAGGAGAAATTCTCGCACATCTGCACTTAAAATGACGGTTAGAATCTTAAAAAGATTTCTCGGTTGGAATATATGAGATAGCAAGTGAATGTTCAGCATCTGGTAGGATGCCCTATCCACAGCTTGAACAAAATAATAAATTGAAAAAGAATAAAGATAAAAAGGAAAGAACTTGAATTCCTACTGAACATTGTCCTTCAGTATCTAAGGTCTTTCTGTACAGGGGTTTGTCAGAAAACTTGACACGAGTATACTTAAACATACAAATAAACTATAAGCAAATAATCAAAATAACATAGAATTCAAACCCAAATATAATACCTTCAGCATAGTTACCCCACACTGACTTATTCGAGGAATAGTCCACCCTCCCGGGATGCTGTTACCTGTATTAAAAGCTTGATACTCCACCAGACTAGATGGATTCTTGTTTTAGAATCCGATAAAATTAATAGAAATATGTACTATAGTACAGTAAACTGATAATCACCATTTTCTTTAATATAAATTTTATCTGTCTGTTTAAATGTTTGTATTTATGTATGTACTAGCAGGGGTACCCGGCGTTGCCCGGTTTTGTCGAGGTGCGTGTGCTCTTAAATCAAAAAGAAACACGGGGGGAGTTAAAAAAAGTCTTGGTAAGTAGGTAGGATCCAACCCGAAGCCCTGAGGCGAAGTTGGAAAAGAAAATATGAAAAAAATATGACACGTTATTCGCTCGACCAGACAGAATGAGTTACTGAAAGACGTTTGAATTTATTTAAGTAAGAAGAGAATTGACAGGTGCCCGCACTTAATGACGTCAACTGGATTTCGTAGACTTAACACTTTCTGCGAGAGTTACGACGACGTAAGCAATATGTATTCGGCAGTTAACATTTTCTGCAGAACAGTTTTTAATGAGGTCAGTAACACGGTTTGTTTGTTTTTGCCCAACTTTGGGGAAAACCAGCTTCACCGTTTATTAGGGGAGTATCTCGAAATGAAAGCAACCGTCTGATATGACGGTGATAAGCCGACATTGACCAAACGTTACATCGCTTTCTGGAGACCACTGACCGTGGGCCAGAGATTCGAATCGAGTTTCGCTTTTTTTATACCGAAAAACGAAAGCAACGCGCGGTGATCCGAAAATGTGGAATATTTAACGTTTCAAATTCGGGCAAATTAAATAGACAGGCGACTCCCGTTGTTAACTCGTAGATATTATCATTTAGACAGCATATAAAATGTTTTAAGAATGAACGACCCCCTCCCCGAGAACCCCCGGAAAAAAAGCTTTTAGCGGACATACACAAAAAGCGAACATACATACACACATTTTCGCTTTTATATATATAGATGTATGTATGCATGTTGTATGTTTGCCTAAAACTTTCTACAGAACCGACGAATTTTCACGAGATCGAGATCGTATTGAAGCTCGACCCTCCCGACAAGAAATATCGAAAAAATAGGTTAAATATATTAATTCCTTCACCCTCAACTGGGCATTTTTCTACAGGTAGGGGCCGCTTTTTTCGCCGATATTTTCGAAAGTCATCCCCCCTTTTCGATTGGCTAGTCTTAATTTAAACCTTGGCCACTTTCGGTTTGGCGATGGATGCAACGCCAAAGACGACAGGTTCTTTTTTCACGTTCTTTTCCTCTCTGAAGGGGAAGCTGGAATTTGTCTGAACGAATATGCATTCTATAAAAAAAAACGATTGTATTTTATATTATCTTTGTTTCATTTTCCAAAATGTCGATGCAGATGAATATGGAAAGTGAGTTCTTTTTGCCATGTTGGTTAATACTATTAGTCTCTATTTTTGATACACGTCATCTCTCTCCCAATGGTGAGGGGGGGTGGCCGTTAAATCCAACCACTCGGTTTCAATTTTAAGTTCCAACTCAATGTCATCTTCATCTAAACTTGATCACGTGATAACATACACGTAGCTCCGTCAGCTGATCAGATGCTTCGAGTGACACTTGTCAATTTTATAGCTCAATAATATTTTGACAATTTTCATTAAAACAGCTTCAGATCTCATCTCTTGTTTATTTCGCATGTTAGATAGATCGATCGATCGATAGATAGATCGATAGATAGATAGATATTTCGAAATAGATAGATAGATAGATAGATAGATAGACAGATAGATAATTTATTGTGTTCCGCTTACTTCATACGTGCAGCCCCTCTTTTTTATTACATTTTCACCCCAAACAAGGCACAATGCCACTTTGGTGTGGTCAGGGACATAAGCTACTGGGGTACTATGTAAGGAGTTGGGCAGTAAGATGTCGGTTCACATTACACTTGAAATTCTGCATGTCAGTACAATTGAGGAAGAAGGGAGCCGAAAGGGAATTCCAAAGTCTAGCGGTTCTGGGGAAGAAAAAACTGGAGTAGAAAGCTCTCCTACATCTAGGGATTTCCACTGTGTAGGGGTGGGATTTAGCTGCTTGTCGGGTTTGTCGAGGGTATTTACGTCGTGGGGGCACAAGTGCTTGCAGTTCGTCAGAGCATTCACAATTAAAATACTTATAAAACAAGCAGAGGGACGCAACATTTCGTCGGTGGGACAGAGGCTGCAGCTTGGATGGCAATTCAGTCTTCCATTTGCATTTAACAGACAAAATGATAATCCTTATTTACTTCCGTCTTGTGCTTTTGGTTTCTTCCTGATATCCTTCTTATGTCTTTTACTCCTTCCTTTTCATGTATTATTCTTTCTATTGTTCTCCTTCTTTTACTTCCTATCCTTTCACTTTTTCTCCTTACTGCTCATCCCCTTCCTCCCCTCTTCCTCCTTCTTATTTCACTATATTCATCCGTGTTATCTCCAGCTTCTCTTCTTCTCTATCTTATCTTCCTCGTTTTTGCTGCCATTTGCATAAGCATTGACGTTTTAAGGAATGTCCTCCCGGCTTTTTTTTATTTTTTGAAGCCAATCGACATAAACCTAAATTGATGAAACGATTAGTCAGTGCTAAATGACAAGAAAAAGATAAAAAGAAAAAGAAAATAAAACATACGAAAGATTAAAAAAAATTAAACCTTTCTTTTATATTGAAACCAAATTGCCTCATATATAAACACCGATTTTAATTATGTAACTTTTTTGTTTGTTTTTACAAAACATTTAATTTTTTATCCTAACCCTTACCCTAAACCTAAATATCTTACTGATTTCTTTTGCTTATATTTACGTCTCGTCAAAATGTCGGATTTCCCATCTAACGACGAATTCCGCAGCCATTACTGTATCGACAAAAATTTCACGCGGGAAAAACGCCTAACGTTCTATTAACGAAACGGATTCATTTGCGAGAGCGATGGAAGCAACAGAAGTGGTTCATTTCGTTGCTTGCGCTTCGACGTGTTTTAGCATGCGTCACGGAGGTTATGTTTTACTCTTTGTTTGTTGTGTCGTCCGTTAGATTGATTTCCGCAGGCGATAGAAGTGAAACCCTGCTCTTACCCACATAGTCTTTTCTTTTGACTGCTTCAGTGTTTTTGTAAATTATTTTGTCGAGATTTACTTTCTTCCCCTTTTTATGTTCTCTTTCTCTTTTTCTTTCTTACTAGCATGAGTTCCCAGCGTTGCCCGGATGTTTGGAGGTGTGTGTTGAGCAAAAAACTAAAAAGTGGTAGTAGGCAGGTAGGCTCGAACCCGTACCGCGAAGGAGGAAAAGAAAGTGAAAAGCAATGACGTGTTTGCTGTTGCGTCCATCGCCAAACCGAAGTGACGTAGGTTTAAGTTAAAGCTAGACAATCGAAAATAGGGGATGACTTTCGAAAATATCGGAGAAAAAAAGTTACCGCTCCTTGTAGAAAAGTGTCCAGTTTAAGGTAAAGGAATTAATATTTTTAGTCAATTTTTCGATATTTATTGTCCGAAGCATCGATCTTTAGAAGGCTTCCAATCGCGTGAAAATCCATCGCCTGTGTAGAAAGTTTTAGGCATACATACATACATACATACATACATACATACATATATACATACATACATATATACGTGCATACATAATACATACATACATACATTTAAACAGACAGGTGAGACATATATTATAGATTACTGGTGCTATCATATCAGGCTGTCTAAACATATCTGAGTTGACTTAAAATGCACCAAGCATTGATGCTATTGTTTTTGTTTTCCTTTTTATTTTCTTAAAACTCAATCATATTCTGTAAAGCACAAAACAAAACAAAAAAAAACATCAATTTTCCTTTACAAAACAAATAACCCAAGCACATTAATAAATACTTAAAGTTATAAAGATCTTGAAGCATTTCTTAAACGAAAATGACAGGATTGAGTATGAAATAACCAGAAAAAGGTGCTAATATACCGTTAATAAAACAACCGAACTAAACACGATCAATAAATATTTGAAGATATAAAAACATCTTGAAAGACAAAAAAATCCAAATAAATGGCCGGATTCGACATTAAATCAAATATTGATATGCCGTAAAACGGAACAACCAAACCAACTATCTATTTCTCCTTCGTACTTTCCTCTATATCAATGTCGTTTACATTTTTGTCTAATATCTTAACGCATCAGACCAAAACGCTATGCGAAAATAAGGGCTATGATTAGAAGTAGATGCATTGCTATTTTAATGGTGATGAATATTCTGAGAGGATTGAAACTAATATTTCCCTTGCTAAATCAAATGTAAACGTTAATTAATAAAAGCTCTCATTTTTTTTATTTAATTAAATTTAAAGTACTAAACAATATGGATTGATTACGTAAGTATTCCAAATTCGAATTCAGTTCGTCAAAAAAAAAAATAACTTAAGATGTTGGCAATCTCCATGTTGCTCTTATAATTACCCAATTCTGACTAGAAAAATCAGGGAAACCAGTGCTAACAATAGTATCTTCGGATTCATACGATATGATGATGAGGAGTTAGAGAAAAGGTAGCTGTTTACTTTAAGCGAAAAAAGGAGGGTAACTCTTACATGATTGCAGGGGACATTTAATGGACCACACCGCTCTTTTTTTTTCACTTAATGTTAACAAACAATTACTGAAGTTAAAAAAAAGTATTTTATGTTTAAACAATACAGAACTTTATAAAATAAACTTTTTAAATAACAGTTTTATTGATAAGCAAAAAAGAAATTTAAAAAATAATTTAAATAACTGTTTTATTTATAAACAATGCAGGCAGAGCAGCAGAAATTTGAACTTTATTAAAAAATATTTTTAAATATTATTAATAAAATAACTTTTTTAAAAAGTTTATTTTATAAAGTTCTGTATTGTTTTAAAAAAATAAAATATTTATTAACTTCAGTAATTGTTTGTTAACAAAAACTCAATTTTGCCCAGTTAGGCAAACTTGGGTCCTTGTACCGGAAAAATATCCAGTAAATAAAACGTTGTTTAGTAAATCGTTATTTTTAAATAAATATTACTAAAACATCCGTTGGGTCATCAGCTTCATTTTTGTAGCTAACTTGTCTGGGTGGATCGCATGTAGGCTAAGACAAACCGCGTCACACACACACACACACACACACACACACACACACACACACACACACACACACAATAAATCGAACTTACTAAGGGAGATAATAACTTCCGGTGAATACCGGAAAATATCCAGTAAATGAAACGTTGTTTAGTAAATCGTTATTTTTATTTTTATTTATTTATTTATTTTTGCATTTCCATACACCAAACATGGATATAAATATCACTAAAATATCCGCTGGCTCAGAAGCTTCATTTCGGTAGCTAACTTGGTGGATCGCCTGTAGGCTGAGATAAGCCGCGTCTCACACACACACACACACACACACACACACACACACACACATAGTACGAAAATTTATAAGATTAAGTAAAAATAAAACCCGGTGTGACTCCTTTTAATGTCCTCTCTAGAGTTACAGCCCTTTTTTTTTTCTTAAAGTAAATATCTGCTAAGAAAAGATAGACGTTTATTTATTCTTCTTTAAGGACACATTTTCGTACGTCTTCTAGACCTTCTGCTTAGTCGTAGTCTAACCACTTTACAATTCTCTTCTACGTTCTTAAACATTGTCTCATCCGATCTCCACATTTTGATTAGTCCGACATTTTAATCGCGGCAGAGTGTACTTATGATAACTCCAAAAGGAAACGATAATTATTCAAAATTATGTTTCATTTTTTTTTTTTTTAATGAGACATGATAGGTTATATTATTTGTATTACTCGGACTGCTACTCTCATCTTCGCGTTCGGTCGATATAATCTCCAAACATAATGAAGCGGATCTTTTCGAATTTGATAAACTTTATATCGAACTCAGTATCACACAGCGCGGATGCGGGTATGGTAGCAGTGTTATGTAAAAAAGGACAGACCCCAGTAAGTAAAAGATCAAACTAGATAAGTTTTTAAAGAACTCGAACCCAGTAAGAAAAGTTAAAAAAGAATACCTATTGAAATCCCAGGAATGTAGAACGATCGCCATTGTTCTTTGAAATAACTAAATATTATTTATGTTAGAGTTAAATATGAACAATGTAGTTTAAAAATAATCATTATCAAATAGGTTAGATTTTGAAATCAATATGTTATAGATGAAATAATTAATTTAAGAATGTCTTTATTACTAGAGGCGTGTGGATGCATGTGCAAAGCGGACGTGTAATTTGAAACGTGAAGGACTCACATTGTTTGGCCACGCTTCTGACGTCATAAAGAAGGAGAGATTCCAATTTATTGAGATGGGTTCGAGTAAGAGGGAGAAGATAGAGTCGGAGCTAATACCCTTGGAGGCAAAGGGGGAAAAAGGACACCATGTAGTCGTACAAGCTTGAATTCCTGATTCATCACTTAACCGGCTGGATGAATAAAGATTTACCATCTTTATAAGCTTGAATTCCTGATTCATCACTTAACCGGCTGGATGGATAAAGAATTATCATATATTTGTAAACTGTTTGTCATCGTCGTCTTCATTACAACAGAAAGATAAATGTGTTTTTGTCTATCATCGTTCCCATCATCATTAAGTAATGATTCTCAGCTTCGTATTACAATATGATAAAATATCATCATCACAGTCGTCATGATGTACCGAGAATACAAATGTCTCAGCCTCTGTTATAAATGTATCTCACCTTGTAAAAATGTATTCTGTCATATGGCAACAGCAATATACACATCTCTGATAAATATGCACGCCGCTATTTAATAGCAGCAGCTGTATGCAAATGATCGAGCCGTATGCGAGATGACGTCACGGCAAAGTCTAAAAAAGACCATAAATAGAAAAACCTGTGTGCAGACCACCGATTATATAAAACAGAGGACAAAGATAGACGTCTTACACACATGGGCTGAGAGTGACAGGTTTGAGCAAGAAAGAAGAATGGAAAATTCCTGTGTTACATACGGGGTCCCGCTTCATTCGCTGTAATGGTGATGACAAGACAAAATTACGTACCTGGGTTTAAAAGACAAAACACAAACACCAGGTTTAAAAGATAAACGTACATACACTTATTATTCAAGGCAGGAATACTTTTCCAGAACTATAAATGCTACCTTACTACGTGAAGATTTCCCATTATGACGTCGCTTCCAAAGCGATCCTCCCTCTTCGATGTTCAGATCACAACTACCCCATAAAATAATTTATTTATTTATTTATTGCAATCTATTACCCTCATCTTTCTTAATTGTTGTTTCACGACGTTTCGGCCAACTATTCCTCAGGCCTTCGTCAGGTACTATAGTTGGCCGAAACTATTCCTCTTGCCTTCGTCAGAGGAATAATTCGCCGAAACGTCGTGAAATAACAACTAAGAATGATGAGGATAATAGTCCGCAATAAATAAATTAATAAATTATACTCATCTCAATAATGAATTCCAATTAAATAATATATATCACCACAAACTATACTCTATATTGCATCAGCTTAATTCCTATGACGTCACTCACTACGCTCGCAAACATGTGAATATAGACTCACGTTGTTGCCAGCTGACTGATATTTTCGAATTCTTTACAGAATTGTTTTGTTAACCTAAACTCTAACTATAAACAATATCTCCGACTACGACTTCAATAACAATAACAACCAAAATTTCAACATTCCTAAAATATCATTTACGAAATACAATTTCTGAATTAATCATCGATTATCAGTAATTCATAAATTAATTCTAATCTTTGATTATTCTTTCCGGTGTTTTCCGGTAGCTAACAATCTAACAGTTGGAAATAAATGTTTGTTGTTTCAACGGAAAACAAGTTGTGATGAGTTATTCCTTGTCTTGGTTTCCTTGCGACTGTCTATGCACAACGGGTGGACATCTAACGACTATGTAACATCGGGAACCTATACTAAATTTTATCTTTGAACCTTTAGTACTTAGTGAGTTTATGATCACCAATTACGCATTGGCATCTTCCGGTATATTACGTATACAACCAGAAAGTGTCTAAGTGATTGGCCAATCAGCTGCCAGAAGACACATTTCAATGAAAGCGTGTAAATCGAGAAAAACAATTTAAATCGAAAATGATTTTCAACACGCTTTTTAAACGTGAGCTCTCCTTTTCGTATATGCTAAGAATAGCTTGTTAAATAAAGGGGTCATTCAGAACACGTAAAAGGGCGCGAAGGCGCCATGTTTTAATTAATTACCTCGCTATCTACCTTTTGGCATCATTTGGCTGCTTACGTAACCTGCCGGAAAATGTTGACGCTGAGTTGCCGAACAGTGGATAGTGAACTAGAAATATACTAAACCATTTTATCTAATAATTAATGTACACTTCTTTTTTAAATAATAAAAAAGCGTCGTTACATTTTAACATACCCAACACGTTGTAGACTCTGTCGCAAGGAAACAGAAGGAAAGAAAAAACTCAACTTACTTTGTTTTTTAACAAAAGAATCTATATCTGATATTTCCAGCAACGCATTTTTTTCTACATTTTTACACTGCTTACTTCTTCATCTGCGGTCGCGTGTGACTTTTCATCTCTACTGTGACGTCGTCCACGTGCTTCTCTCGTTAACTCTGGAACATTACCTCTCCAAACACCTTTTCTCTTAAAACGTGTGTTTGTTTATCTCTACTGTGACGTCACCCAGCGCAGCCGGCTTGGTCATTTGTATATCTTTTTACAAGCTGTTGTTACAAGTCTATTGACGTTGATTGATCTCGTTCAATCAGACATGGCTTGATAGAAGTGTTCAGTTCTATTTATAATAATCTTTACGTGCAAACCTAAGCACCTGAAGAAACTCGGAGATTACAGAAACTTTGTGGAATAAAATACTATGATGGGGTTATACATTTTAAAAACAAGTTGACATAGCTGACATTCAATACAAAATATTTGTAACTGTGCCTGCTCTGCCTACTGACTGGTACGCAATGTACTTGAGATGTTCCAAAAATAATGTCTCTATTTTTATTACACCCGAATAGATACAAGAGAGCATTGCAAATTGCATAGTTATAGTGACTGAAGTGATGTATTCGTGACCTGAAAGTATCATTCTCTGTCGCAGATATTGACGATGTGAGACTCTAAGAAAGCAACCCCTGTCAAGTACGTACGTCAGAAGCAGAGATACAGCATTGGATTCCTGGCAAACGTTCATTGAGAATCGTGGTGACTATGCAGAAAAATAAATTCTGGAGCAAAAATGATCGCTTGTTTCAACGGTACTACTTCCGTCTTCGTAGATCTCTAATTTTTCTAGTTAAACACCAAAATAAAGCAGGAAGCTTTACTTTTGGAGCAACTATTGTATGAAAAATTACACTCCAGACACCCATGCACAGCCGTCGTTCATCTCTTACAAAAGTGCATGGAGAGTGGTGTTGAATATGTAGAAAAATAAATTCTGTAACTCGTTTTAATTGTCTTCGTGACTCTTCAACTTTTTTAGTTAAAAAACATCGGAGGCTTTATTTTTGGAAATACCCTTATAAATGGTGTTTTTAGAGACAGGTTGAAAGTTAAAATTAAGGGTAGGGTTAGTTAGTTACAATTAGGGTTAGTGAATCACCCGCCCCCCCCCCCCCGCCGAAGGTTTTCTTCGGTTTTTATACAGTACTCATCCAGTTTAAAACCTTATCTCCGGAATCTTGGTATCGGCATTTTGCGACAGAGCAATAGAAGCGAAAATTCAAAAGTCTCCGATTTGCTTTTTCTCATGTAAAGAATAACGTTCAATTCAGAAAGCCATTCTAAACAAAGTAAAAAGTGGGAATTACGTTGACACATTAAAATTTGTCGTCTTCTTACTGCTGATTGGATAATCAATTCTGCATCTTCCGACAGCTTAGGTGACCTACCGGAAGACGTCGATGCAAACTTTCGAGAAATTAATTTGTAGACTGGATAAGGAAATTTGCTTTTATTTATGTCTATTATCATTCTTCTTTCCTCTTCCAAAATTTAATGAGCCAAATTTTTCGAATGAGGGTCAAGGTTATGTAAGTTTATTATGGTTAGAAAACATTTGGTACTGGGTGGGACAATAAAATTGTCTCCGTAGAAAAGACGACATGATTCCATTTCCCTTTGATAAAAACCTGTTCTCCTTTTTGGTTGCAGATCATCTACTAGTTGGCCAGTTGTGTACTTAAACCAAAAGTGATAGGAACCTTCTATCATATGTGAAAGATACACAATGTTCAACTAGCGAGATCGCAGATGCGCCGCTGTACAACTCATGCTCCCTACCGATCCAAGTTCTGACAACAGGGCCGTTTCCATCATCCTCAAAATTTACCGCTTGATTGCCACGGATAACAGGGACGTAAACAGCGTGGTGATAACAAGGTTTCTGGCAACGGATATGGTCTTTGGTGTGGTTTCATGAGGGCCACATCATGCCATCTCATATCTTCGAAGTCGGCTTGAAAGTCAACTCCAAAATGTACCTGGATGTGCTGAAGAGTGTGGTGATCCCCTGGTGCAATCATCAGGTGGCAGCTGGCAGACCTTGGGTGTGGCAGCAGGACTTTGCGCCGGCCCACAAGTCCAAAGAGCCCTAGGCTTGGCTTCAGAATGAGTCCGACGACTTTGTATCCTTCTCTCACTGGCCCCCTCCTCCCTCGACATAATCCCGCTAGACTACGTCGTTTGGCCATACGTCGAGAACATCACCAACATGACCTCTCACAACACTCCGAGCTCCTGTTGGCGCTTGTGGAAAATGCCTGCTCCCAGTTCCGAACCCGTATCAGGCGGTGATTTAGGCTGAAGGCGGCTACATTGAATAGATGTCAGCTGTACTAAATAATCAAGTTACCTGAATTGAGTTTTTCAATAAAAGTTTTTAAATAAAGGTGTAGCGTCGTTTTCTTTACGGCGGCATTTTTATCGTTCTACCCTGTAGATTACATATTGAAAAAGCAACCTCTTTTCCTTTCTTTTCTTTCGTCTTTTTTTTTCGTTTTTTTTTTTGTTGTCTTTCTTGTACTTTCTTCTAATATGGCTACTCCACTGTTGTTTTCAACTCGTCGATTCACCTCCCCCATCGTCTCTTTCTATCAACGTCTATTCTCATAACAGACAATAGTACCACCTATAATTGCAACCATTCGCCTGGGCTTAACGAAGGGAGAGAACCCTGTCGGAATACACGCTAGACGTTTGGCGTATCCGATGGCGTTGACATGCCTAACTAACTATTCCCTCAGGGAATATTAAAAAAAAAAATGCCCTTAGACGATGGGGAGTACGATTCGTCAGCCATCCGTCTCCTCATACGGCTTATATATAGTGTACCTGCGGCAGTGGACTTACTACGCTTAGGCAGTAGATTTCATTTTCGCACAGCCCTGTGGCACCACATGGACATGTCTGAAAATGATTGCAAATGAATTATATTTTCTTTTTTTTTGTCTTTTTGTTCGCCGACTCATACTGTGAAATGTTATCAGACGTGATTGTAATTTTGTATAGACCTTCAGATTTTGTCTACACTGTTGTGGGGAGGGCGACCTGGGCATATCTTGTTATAATTGAGATTTTGTGTTTGTGTGAACTCGAAACTATGTTTTCTTTGTATAAGATAATTGAAACAAGTCTGACCCACTGAGTCAACTATTGGGCTCGTTTGTCAGAAAAAAATTATATATATATATATATATATATATATATATATATATATATATATATATATATATATATATATATATAATGAAATTAATGGAAATATAATTCCGACGAAGTAGAGAAAAAGAAAAGAAAAAGAAAACAAGTTATGTGTTCATCAACGTTTCGTCTTTATTTCGATTCAATAAAGACGAAACGTTGATGAACACATAACTTGTTTTTTTCTATTTTATTTCTCTCTCTCTCTCGCTCTGTCTCTCTTACTCTCTCTTTTTGTCTCTCTTCTCTGTCTCTCTGCCTCTGTCTCTCTCTGTATATATATATATATATATATATATATATATATATATATATATATATATAAGACACTGATAGAATTCAGATGAAAAATCCTGATAAATATTACTTGAAGTAATACTTTCAAGGAGATCCTAGCCAAAAAGAAAAAGCTCAATATTTAATAATAGAGCAATATATCAGATTCGTGGTTAAATTTTAAATTCTGAAAAAACAACATATAGAGACATACATTCGATTTAAGAATTTATTGCTTGACAAAAGGAATATATAGAAAGGGTTATTTTAATTTCCTTAATCCATAGATTTTCAACAATGGCTCATATCATCAGAGGAAATGAAATGCAGTTAGTAAAATGTTAAGCTGCGAATGGACGCTATTTTGCTTTCCAGCACAATTATTTAAAATAGTTTTTTGAGTGGTGGAGATTCGTTGTTGCGTTGATTGTGTGTTGGTGTCTGTAGTCCAAATGCTTTCTCGGTGTTGACAAAGTATATCCGAAATTGGGTGGATATACCATTCCATTGTAATTATCCCCTGAGTAATAGAATTTGAGCATTGAGTTAAGTATGCAATGGACCTCGGAATCATTTCCTCTGATGATATGACCCATTGTTGAAAATCCATGGATTAAGGAAATTAAAATAACCCCTTCTATATATTCCTTCTGTCAAGCAATAAATTCTTAAATCAAATATATGTCTATATATGTTGTTTTTTTTTTTCAGAATTTAAAATTTAACCACGAAACTTATATATATATATATATATATATATATATATATATATATATATATAATACTCCTCACATTGAGTTGAGCATATTGAGAAGTGTTACACGAATTACCATTAGCGTATAAGCCATGCTCTTTGTGTAAGGTATTTCGGACGATGTCAAAACATCGTTAAACTCACTACTCGCTCAGCTGCCGCCAATAGCGTAATGGTTAGGAGCCTTGACTGTCGTACAGACGGTTGTGTTTCCATCCTGGCTTGAAGTAGTTGGATGTCTAGCCGCACTGATAAGCTGTGAAACAGCGAAACAGTGCTGTATGTGGATGACTATATATAGAGAGAGATAACGTACTTTTCAGGCAAACTACATTTTATTAAATATATATATACATATGTCAAAACATCGTTAATTCACGACTCGCACAACAGCCGCCGATTAGCATAATGGTTAGGAGCCTTGACTGTCGTACAGGCGGTCGGGTTTCAATCCTGGCTTGAGGTAGTTGGCTGCCTAGCCGCACTGATGAGCTGCGGAACAGTACTGTATGTGGATGACTATATATATATATATATATATATATATATATAGAGAGAGAGAGAGAGAGAGAGAGAGAGAGAGGATAGAAAAAGAGTTTATTATAAAAATTAAATTGTCTTGCTTGGGGATTGAAACTGTGTTTCTGGTTTATATACAACGTTCGATTTGAAAGTTTTTGCCAATGCGTAATTAAATTAAAACAAAGTCAATAAAAGCTATTTTTAATTGACAATTTTTTTAGCGTTCAAAATATTAAATTAAAACAAAAACAAATTCCTTCTGCTTTTTTTCCGGCAGTTTACGAATTTTATTTCTATGTTTTTTAGCAAGTTTGAATTGTTTTCAACCAATTAATTTTATAAAAAAAAAACAAAGCTTATAACAATTAGCTAAAAGTGATTCATAGGGTTACCTAATGACTTGTGTTTTAAAACTTTATTTTTAGAGGTATTCTACTTTTACCTACAGTTAGAAACTTTCATTTGCAAGTTGAAATTATTTTCAAACAATTATATATTTTTAAGAAACAATAATTCGAATCAAATCCGAGATTCTTCAGGAAATTCCAGAGAAGTTTTTAGTAATATGCTTTAATTAATAAAACCTTTATTTTTAATTTTTTAACAGTTTAAAACTTCTTTTATCCATTTTTTTTCATACTACAATTTGAGACGCTATAACAAACGTAAAGAATTTAACATTACAAAAACGTTAATAACAGAAAAGCTGATATTTGGAACACATAAATTGAAGTGTTCATATAGAAAAACGTTAAATATCAGCTTCTCTTTGTTGTGTCTTTTAATAAAAATTTAAATGATTCTGAATATAACTAAATGAAAAAAGTAAAAGTTTGTTTGCGTTTCTTTGCTTTTTTTTAATTAAAGAATCGTACTAAAAACATTATGAATTTTCACTCTACAGTTTGCGTTGCATCTTTTTCCAGGGAATTCATTGTCAACGCCAAATACAAGCTACTTATTTGCTATTTTAGATAAAAATAAGTTAGTTTCACAGTAACTACCATGAAGAAAAAAACATAAAAAACAAACAAACATGAATAGGACGCAAAAGTGGCAAAAAAATAGGTGTCCACTATACGCTAAAGTCTTAGTAAAATATAGATATCTCCCCAAGATCAGTGACGACATATCCAATAACGGCGACAAAAATTATAGCCGTTAAGAGTCGCACTTCTTTATTTACAAAGCCATTCAACGGAAGTGACGTCAAAAAATTCTAAGGTTCAGATGACCAACACTGTATACGATGCAATTTTTCTTAAAGCAAATATAAAAATAGCACTTTTGGTGAACTTTTATTTGCTTTCCACCTAAACATTTTTCTATAAAATGACGACTGTTACAGATTTTCGAGTATGCTGAAAACGACTATCGCATAGAACTTTTCTGCAAATAAATAGTTTTCCGAATGTTTAGCAATGTAATTTTTTATGTTAAAAAAGTGGTTGCCATTGTTGTACACGCAAACACGCATATGTTTGCCATTATTATTATACACACTAATCCATAGCTATCCATAACATATCCTGACCCACTGGGTCACTGGTAGTTTAGTATATATATATATATATACTCTATTTAATCTCATAAATTAATATACGAGGATGAAAGTTTATGCGTAACTTCAGTTTTTACTTAAACAGTGCTCAATACATAGGTAGAGCTAGGTAGATAGTTATGAAAATGTATATGGCAATTAAATAACAGAGATATATCCACATTTATATTTGTTCGTAACTTACTACACACACACACACACACACACACACACACACACACATATATATATATGACTTTGGTGCCATCAGAAAGACTTCAAACCAAAATATAGCTAGCCATGACATACACGGACCCAATGAGTCACTGGTAGTTTAGTGTATGATGATTGCAACGTCTTGTTAGACGAGTGCCACTCCCTAAGACATTTAAAATCCATGAGCCCAAATGTCTGAGTGAGTATCTATACAAATATGATGTTACAGAGGCTTAGCTTTGTACGACAGCTAAGTCTCTCTCTCGGTTCAAAATGTTGAGATCCAGCAACAAGCAAGAGCAAGATAGCCAGCAACAAATTAAACTGAAGACCAGCTTAATGCGGGTACTGGTCTTCCGATGTATGTGTTTTTAGTGTATACACACACACACACACACACACACACACACACACACACACACACACACACATATATATATGAATTAAATACGAAAAATATATAAATGTATATCTTTTCAGTATTTATGTTCTATGTGTTGACGCGTAGGAATGCAACAAGTCTTTTTTTTTTTTAAACGAAAATGTTTCTTTCAAAAGCACATAATTTCGACTGATCCTTCGGTCTTCCTCAGTGTGAATGATGGAAGCATGAGTGTAAGACGGACAGGGTTAGCAGCAGAAGGGGCACGGGTATAGATAATGAGGGTAAGAATTATCTGAATATGAACCTTCCAATATTTTGGACTTGGAATGGTCACCAACTTGTGTGGCCCCTATTCAAAACCAAGTATTTCATAAAACATTAAATTGGGCACCCTACGAACATATATATGAACATACATGCATGTACACCCGCACACGACCACATATGCTTCTACACATACCCGTACACATACAGAATACGCACACACGCACACGTTTATAGACGAACGTAGATATACACCTGCAGACTGATATAGATGTAGAGGAATAGATAAGTTGAAACTTCTCACCAAAAGCCTGGAATCATAAATTTGTTATAGTTCTAGGTACGAGACGGGGTGAAAGGGCACGTTGCTTGTCTGGACTGACTACACGCACGCATGCACACACACATTTATTTATTTTTTCACCCGCTTACTGTAGATTCTAGTGTCTTTCATTATTTGATATGTGTACACATATAATGTTTTAAAAAATTAAACAAAGAATACTCTTTTTTATGTTAATTTTTATTTACTTTATTACTTTCTATTTTTGTTAAAACTTATTAAAATATCAGTGTAAACCTCTTGGATTTCGGTCTGTTTTATGTATAACGTTTCTCTGTTCGTCTGTGTGTCCATATGTCTCTCCCTTTCGTCTCCCACACACATGCACACTCGTATATCCACATACATACATACATACATACATACATACATACATACAATGAGAAATATAAGGGAAAAGCATTGTTTTTAAATTAGAAGCCACCACAAAAATTGGAAGCTCGATATGCCGGTTAGAGAAATCAGAGATTAAACACATTTGATCTTGGCAATAAAACTGAAAGTTAGATATATTGCAATGCTTAAATAGGGAGTTTAATAATAGTAAAATCAGCAACAACAACAACAACAACAACAACAACAATAATAATAATAATAATAATAATAATAATAATAATGATAATAACAATCTCTAACCCCACCCATATCTCCCCATTACCATATCACTGCCTTCCCCAAAATAAAGAGTGAAGCCAAATAGCCAAGTAGTTAAGAAGGAAGGAAAGACCAAGGAATGAGCACTGATCAGACCTCCACTATAAAAGAACTGGGACCTTGGGGAGGCTTATTATCATTTAAATTCCCCTGTCCTTGAGAAATCAATGGCAAGCAGTTATTGAGATAATGAAAATGTATTTGCAAATGATATCGAAAGAGGTGGAATATACTGGAAAATCTGGGGAGACTTGTTGCTACTCAGCTTCTAGGGAACACCACAGACTGTAATTAATGAGATCTTTGATGACCTCTGTGAAATCTCCTTGTAAGACAACAACAACAATAATAATAATAATAATAATAATAATAATAATAATAATAATAATAATAATAATAATAAACTTAATCCCGTATATCTTTAGAGAGGGGTACTATAGTATATAGGGTTTGTGAGGGGGGATGGGTATACACCTGTACATTTGTATGCGCGCATGCGTGCTCGGCAAATGGAATAAAAATATGTTGAAAATTAAAATATGTGGAAACTAAAAAAAAACAAAAAAAAACAAAGCATTGCGAAACAAAAAAAAAAACTCCTAGTGAGGAATTCTAAGCCGTTCTTCCACCGTGCATACTCACTCTGTCCTGTGCCCTGTAGGAAAATATCTTTAGTTGGTTTAGATTTTATAAAATAATCCTCATTTAACGATCCCAAATCTTTATTTAGATCGGGTATGTTGGTGCTAAGTTTCTTTTCATGTTGCCTTTTTTTTTTACTGTAGTCTGGGAGGGTGTAGTGCATTGCTATTGTGTGCTTTGTGGATTTGTCCCTAATTGTTTGTTTGTGGTTGTTGATTTGTAAACGGAACTCTCGGCCTGTTTCTTCAACGTAGTTACTCTTTGTGCATCTGGTGCTATATATTATGTAGACTACTTTGTGACTGTCGCAGGAAAGCGGGGGGAGTTTAAGGTGAATGTTCGTGCCTGGAGGTGTGAAGGTATCGTTAGTATTAATGTGTTTGCATTTTTGCTCCTGGTTTTGTTGCATGTTTTGTTTCCTTGAGGTGCGAAAGTGTTGTGTATTTTTGTGGATGTTAGTAGTGATCGGAGATTCGGGGGCTGTCTTCTTGCACAAACGTGGTGTATATTGTGTTGAGGATGGGGGTCATGCTGCAGTTGTTTGAATAACTGTTTAGGGGTTTGTGAAGTTTTCCGGTGTTGTTGTTGTAGTCAAACACCATTGGTATTTTTTAGGATGATATGTTACGTCTGTATTTTTTAGGATGATATGTTACGTCTGTATATTTTAGGATGATATGTTACGTCTGTATTTTTTAGGATGATATGTTACGTCTGTATTTTTTAGGATGATATGTTACGTCTGTATTTTTTAGGATGATATGTTATGTCTGTATTTTTTAGGATGATATGTTACGTCTGTATTTTTTAGGATGATATGTTACGTCTGTATTTTTTAGGATGATATGTTACGTCTGTATTTTTTAGGATGATATGTTACGTCTGTATTTTTTAGGATGATATGTTACGTCTGTATTTTTTAGGATGATATGTTACGTCTGTATTTTTTAGGATGATATGTTACGTCTGTATTTTTTAGGATGATATGTTACGTCTGTATTTTTTAGGATGATATGTTACGTCTGTATTTTTAGGATGATATGTTACGTCTGTATTTTTTAGGATGATATGTTACGTCTGTATTTTTTAGGATGATATGTTACGTCTGTATTTTTTAGGATGATATGTTACGTCTGTATTTTTTAGGATGATATGTTACGTCTGTATTTTTTAGGATGATATGTTACGTCTGTATTTTTTAGGATGATATGTTACGTCTGTATTTTTTAGGATGATATGTTACGTCTGTATTTTTTAGGATGATATGTTATGTCTGTATTTTTTAGGATGATATGTTACGTCTGTATTTTTTAGGATGATATGTTACGTCTGTATTTTTTAGGATGATATGTTACGTCTGTATTTTTTAGGATGATATGTTACGTCTGTATTTTTTAGGATGATATGTTACGTCTGTATTTTTTAGGATGATATGTTACGTCTGTATTTTTTAGGATGATATGTTACGTCTGTATTTTTTAGGATGATATGTTACGTCTGTATTTTTAGGATGATATGTTACGTCTGTATTTTTTAGGATGATATGTTACGTCTGTATTTTTTAGGATGATATGTTACGTCTGTATTTTTTAGGATGATATGTTACGTCTGTATATTTTAGGATGATATGTTACGTCTGTATTTTTTAGGATGATATGTTACGTCTGTATTTTTTAGGATGATATGTTACGTCTGTATTTTTTAGGATGATATGTTACGTCTGTATTTTTTATGATGATATGTTACGTCTGTATTTTTTAGGATGATATGTTACGTCTGTATTTTTTAGGATGATATGTTACGTCTGTATTTTTTATGATGATATGTTACGTCTGTATTTTTTAGGATGATATGTTACGTCTGTATTTTTTAGGATGATATGTTACGTCTGTATTTTTTAGGATGATATGTTACGTCTGTATTTTTAGGATGATATGTTACGTCTGTATTTTTTAGGATGATATGTTACGTCTGTATTTTTTAGGATGATATGTTACGTCTGTATTTTTTAGGATGATATGTTACGTCTGTATTTTTTAGGATGATATGTTACGTCTGTATTTTTTAGGATGATATGTTACGTCTGTATTTTTTAGGATGATATGTTACGTCTGTATTTTTTAGGATGATATGTTACGTCTGTATTTTTTAGGATGATATGTTACGTCTGTATTTTTTAGGATGATATGTTACGTCTGTATTTTTTAGGATGATATGTTATGTCTGTATTTTTTAGGATGATATGTTACGTCTGTATTTTTTAGGATGATATGTTACGTCTGTATTTTTTAGGATGATATGTTACGTCTGTATTTTTTAGGATGATATGTTACGTCTGTATTTTTTAGGATGATATGTTATGTCTGTATTTTTTAGGATGATATGTTACGTCTGTATATTTTAGGATGATATGTTACGTCTGTATTTTTTAGGATGATATGTTACGGCTGTATTTAGCCTGCTTATATTTTCTGCTTTCCTCATTGATTTTTTAATTATTCTAAGGGGGTAATTTTTATGAAGGAAATAATTGGCCAGAATTCCTACTATATATATATATATATATATATATATATATATATATATATATATATGTATATATATATATATATATATGAGTTGGGTGCATTAGCTTGAATCGAAACCGACATAAAAGCTTATGAAAAATATTACTTGAGTTCGTTCAGACATAATCGAAACACACACAAAAAAAACTTATGAAGAATTCTTGATAAAAGTATTTACGGAAAAAAAAGATTACTAGAGTGCCATCGGCTATAATCGAAACCGAAACCAAAACTTATGGAGAATTCTTGATAAAATTATTTATCAAATAAAAATAGGTGACTTAAATGCCATCAGCTATAATCGGAACTGAAACCAAAACTTATGAAGAATTCTTTGTAAAGATTTTTATGATAAGAAACGGGAGCACATAACAATTAAACGAACCGGATATAAACGTGACACAGAAAATAACATACACGCTATCGTATTAATATATACATAATGATCATGACCAAATAATAACAATAGTAATAACATATAGTCTTAGTAGGTACAAATATTATTAATAATAATAACAAGAATAATAATGAAAAAGAAGAAGAACAAATAAGGAGAAAAAGGGTAGGAAAAAATCAGTTTAATAATAAATAAGAAACCAATTCGCTTGATTAATAATAATAATAATAATAAGAAGAAGAAGAAGAAGAAGAAGAAGAAGAAGAAAAAGATGGAGAAAAAGGAGGAGAAGAAGAAGAATAAAAAATAAGAAGAAGAAAAAGAAGAAAAAGAAGAAGAAAAAGAAGAAGAAGAAGAAAAAGAACAACAAGAAGAAAATAAAGAATAAAAAAGAAAACGAAGAATAATGGATAATGGTCTCGACGAAAAATAAAAGAAACGGAGAAAAATGACATAGAAAATAATAATAATAATAATAATAATAAGAAGAAGAAGAAGAAGAAGAAGAAGAAGACGAAGAAGAAGAAGAAGAAGAAGAAGAAGAAGAAGAAGAAGAAGAAGAATTCCTCTCTGGTTCAATGTAGTGTAGATCTGCCCACTTCCTAATCACATCATCTCCGAATTCGTGTCCTTCGTGCACTCGAGAAACAGCTCTGAGCAGAACGGAAATGTAAGGAGACAATCCGCCAATGCATGTTGGACCTGACTCCGCGCTTACGTCTGCTCCATTCACGGACATATCCTCCTGCCATCTTCCGTCTTTTTTTTTGCTACCAGTTCCGGATACGTTTTTACTCCTGTAAATCGAAATTAGTCACACAATAGTCGAGATAGAGCCGCTTCGAGCTTCTCTTCGGGAGCCGGTCGCTATGTCCAGATCGTGGTTCTCACAAATCCCATTTTGGGAGCTTGTTGGTCTTCCAAAGAGAAATCAACCTTTAAACCTTTTAACAAAAGAAGGAACGGAATAGTTTGAGATTAGCTGCTTACTCCAATTTCAAGTACACTGCCCCCCTCTCTCTCACTTTCTATTATTATTATTATCATTATTATTATGTTTATTATTATTATTGTTGTTGTTGTTGTTGTTGTCGTTGTTGTCGTTGTTGTTGTTGTTGTTGTTGTTGTTGTTGTTGTTGTTGTTACATTCATTAAGAGTAGTCACATAAGTCATCATCAAAGATTTTTCTTTAAGAAAAACCTGTCGTGTTCGCTGGAGTCTGAGTGACAACAAGCCTCCCAAAATTTCCAGTAATCATCTCATTCGATAAAATTTGCAGATGAATTTGCGTTATCTTATCAGCCGTTTACTATGTATTGATTTTTCGTTGGCAGCGACCAGCGACCACTGGTCTTCACTGAAATTTGGGTGGCAATAAGCCTCCCCCCCGCAGGTCCCAGTCCCCCTTGCAATCATCCAGCAGAGTTTTGATTACTGCTTCCTCTCCTCGGTCTTTCCATTCTTTTTGACCCGTCACGTGTGGTCCAAGTTTATGGTGACACACACAAAAAAGGGTCAACTGAAGGCAGGGGGGGGGGATTAACTTGCAATGATACCGTTTCAGTTTTCATGATTCCATATAAGGTTCCTTTGTCCAGTTTGTATATGGAGCTAATGTGTGTCAGTCTCTACATTCAAGGGTTTTTCTTAATATTTCTCCAGTTTTCGTTATTGTTGTCCGTCGTATCTTCTCGGGCAATCCCAATCGCTCCCATTTTTTTTCAAAGATTTTCAGTATTGTTTTAAGCGCTCCTACTATTAGTGTTGTCATCTTGAAGTTCTTCTTTATTATTATTATTATTATTATTATTATTATTATTATTATTATTATAATTATTATTATTAATTATTATTATTATTAATTATTATTATTATTAATTATTATTATTAATTATTAATATTATTATTATTATTATTATTATTAATTATTAATATTATTTATTATTATTTATTATTATTAATTATTATTATTATTATTATTATTATTATTATTATTATTGGCTCACAAGGAGATTTTACACAGGTCATCAAAGATCTCTCCTTGAAAACAGCCCGTGGTGTTCCCTGGAAGCTGAGTGACAACAAATATTCCCAGGTTTCCAGTACTCTTCACCTTTTTCGATAACGTTTGCGAATAAACTTGCATTATCGCAACAGCTGCTTGCTATTGATTTATTGTTGGCAGCGGCTATTGGTCTTCACTGGAATTTGAGCGGCAATAAGATTCCCTAAGGTCCCAGTTCTCTTCGCACTTATCCGGCGGAAGCCTGGTCAGTTCCTAGGTCTTTCCTTTCTCCTTGACAAATTATTATTATTATTATTATTATTATTATACCATTAACTTCACAGTGTGGCGATGTTTTACACCGTTTTTGTATTCCTTCAAGGGCAGGCTTTTACACTAAAGCTAGTGAGGATAGTTTAGATGGAAAGTACCTGGCGTAGGATGTTTGCTGAACCCAGCGGAACTTACTGCTGGAATACGGTGATTTTGTATCTGATTTCAATTCCTGCTATAGTTGTTCATTTGAACCTGAAAACAATTTTAAAAATGGCCAGTCATCTCAAAAGATGTATAGCAATAACATACTGAATTTTCAAGGGTCTACGACAATTTTAAAAGCCTGTACAAAAATGCCTAGAAACTTATTGAAGGCGTCTCATATCTCTTTACCTCTGTCCCCCCTCTCTCTCACTCTCTCTGTATTTCTACCCGCTCCCCTCTCTCCCTCTCTCTCTCTTTCTTTCTTACTCTCTCTATCTCTCTTTCGTCCATTGTTTCCTATCTCTTTCTATATCAGGCCTAACAATCAAATCGTTCAGATCAATAAATCTTTCCCTTCTTCGAAAACGATTTTTAATTATTTATCTAAACAAAAATATGTTTCCGAATTTTTGAGATGGGGATTGATTATTCGTATTATTTGGATTCTGCGGATTACTGTTCTCATCTTGATAATATCGCAGTGGATAAAGTACTTGGTAAAATTCAGTTGTAAGGTATACTCTTCTGGAGATTGAAGGATCAATCCTCAGTGCTGGCGACAATTCAGAATCCGAGAATCCAAACACAATTAAGAATTACTTCAGACTTCTACCCAGTCATGGCTGACAGAACGAGAACATATTATATCTATTTATTAAATAAAATGTTCCGATAGAAATTTCGTACAGATTTAAGAGTTCGACATAAAATATCCTACTTCGGCGAAATACAACTGAAGAAGGTCGAAGATTACATCGGCTGTAACATTGGGAATATATAACTCAAAGATAATGAAAAACATTGTCTGAACAATGAAAATAACTATAATATTTAGTTGGAATTGTTTCATTAATTAAGATAGCTACTATTCTCCTTGCAAGGAAACCTGGCGCAGTGGTTAGACTACTGGGGGGAAAAGAAATTGTAAAAGTGATATTCTTCTGAAGGTTGACGATTCAATCCTCAGTGTGGCCGGCCGAAAAATACATTTGCGAATTACCTAAGACCTCTATCCAGTCAGGGCGGATGGAACAAGAGCACGCTACCCCCCGTGAAGTAAATAACGAGTTACGCGCGAAATTTCGTCCAAATTCCCGAGTTCAACAGAAACATTCCCGAGTTCAACAAGATACACCTGGAGAAGGTCGGAGGTTATATCGACCGAAACGTTGTGAAAATCACATTCAAGATGAGAACAGTAGTCCGATGAATAATAATAATGATACAAATAACCAATCCTCATAACAAGATAACCTCGATTATTGGGTGTGACGGTACACGCACATAGACACCAGCCGGAGAAATAAAATAATAAAAAAAACAGTATGACTTTAAATCAAGATGATGTTTTACTAGTCAGGGCACCACTTATCAAGGCTCATGAATCATTCGAGGATAATGCCTAATGAGTGACGGGTAGAGGGTAAGACAGCACAGTGATGATCAGTAATGGTGGAACTTAGTTAGCTTATGATTATGTAATAGGGGGCTCATCAGGAACTTATTTACATTAGACTTGAAAACGACCATGTGGTAATCAGCTGGGAAGCAGCTTCACAGTATTGTGTATCTTAACATTCTGCAAAACCGTATTCGAAATCTAGTGGACGCGAATTTTTCATCATCCTACTTCATTTTTCTTATAGAAGAGACGTTGCGAGTCTACCTCTAGTGGTCTTCCCGACCTTGCAAAACATTTTAGGAGCTCCTCCTCAGATGTAGTAATAGCATTCCATCTCATGACGTATTTGGCTCTTTTTACCTATTACATTTAATAAAAAGTATCTCACTCCCGGCGCAATTCTCTACTTGTAAGTAGAGAATTGCGCCGGGAGTGAGATACTTTCTGGAGCGGTGGAATGATCGAACGATTTGAAATCTTAATTACGAACAACTAATTAACAATGGTGATTTTTGTAATAAGTAGACATGACAGTTTTGAGACGATCTGAACTGAGTATTTATTAACTCTCAACTTAGGAGATCAGACACAAGGTCAGATGTGTGCTTGATGAATGTGCTTCTGTGTAAGGAACTGGATTCGAACGCAGCACGTCCAGGTTCGCAATATATGTCGTAAACCAATTAGCCACCATTAGCCACTGGTCTGAATTGAGTGTAATTAATTTAATTCTAAAAATGTCTTAAAAGTGACATTACCGAGTCCTAAAGAGAGTTGTAAATCTAACATATCCGGCACTATCGGTCAAGCTCCAATTTCTGTTCAATCTCCGGAAAGTTGCATCTCTGTGCCTGTTTTGCAAGTACTTTTATGGAATGTGCCTCCTTGACCTACATAGTCCTGACGAACCCGACTCGCAAAAATATCCCCTCCATTTCTGTTGAGGTTTCTAGATGTCGGAAAACCTTTTACTCTAGTAGGTTCTTCGGACTGATAAACTATGAAATTCCCTCCCTGTTTCCTTCTTACCTGACTGTACTAACCTGCCGAAGTTTAAATGTAATGTGAACAAACATATTGCTGTTCAACTCCCAACAATCTCTCATTAGACTCGTTTTCAAATAGTCGCCTATTGCATTCAAGTGGCAATATTTATTTTAGAGGTGCTTTTTTTTTAAATTACCGAAAGCAATGTTTTGAAAATGTAGTTTTCCATAACTATTTCGATGCCAACAGAAATAAAAGCACACCATAAATCTACAATCTCTTCACGTATTTTTCAAAAAACTTATTTTATATTCATTTTAAAGAAATAGATTTCCAAAACAATAAAAGAAAATACATTTTTATTTACTTCTATAATTTATGCCATAAAAAATAGTTTATTTCTTTGATTCCTTTGCCACGATTTTCTTTCTAACTCGAGACATAAAATACTCGAGTTGCCATAATCAATCGTAATTAAGAACAATAAAAGCGTCAAAACGCGCCGCGTGTGACTAACGATTTCACGCAGTATGCAATTATTGAGAAGACAATATATGGTAATGTCCCGTTATTGGAAGCCATCTTTATATGTTTGAATGGGATTATGGATTTTTTGACGTTTCTTCTGTTTGTCATGTTTCACGTAAAATGGGTATAAAATAACGCTTCACAGCTAAACATATTTTAAATTTAATAAATGTACCAGCATATATATCTTTCAAACACTACAGCGTTTGAATATATGGTTAAGTGGCAGTTTTAATCATTTAGAACTGCGTTAAAGATTCACAGTTCACTCATTTTTTGACCAAATTTCAAACAATTACTACAGTAAATAGATCACCTTCTCAGCTATATTGTGAAAAAATTATTTCAATTTTCGTTCAGTAAAACAAAATTATGATTAATTTTCTGGTGTTCAAAATCGTAAAAATATATAAGGAGGTGAGGGACATTTTTTATGATTGGTGTTGGAAGCCTGGAAAAATCATGGATTACAATAGAAAAATGCGAGCATGAAAAGTAATATGGTTAAGTTTAACCATGGAAAAGTAAAGGACTAGTTGTTAAAACTGGAAAAGAAAAGAACAAGATATTCTAGTAAAAAATAAAATAAATTTATAACTTAACATATTGTAGCATTAGAATTTTCTTTTTAAAATTCAATTTATAACATTAAATAATCAATTCTTAATGCTGCAATATTTTAAGTTATAATTTTTTATATATTTTAATAGAATATCTTATCCTTTTCTTTTCCAGATTTAACAACTAGTCCTTTACTTTTCCATGTTTAAGCTTAACCATATTACTTTTCATACTCACATAATTCTATTGTAATATATATATATGTATATATATACGTATATATATATATATATAACTACTTCATTTACTCACACAAATTTAATATACGAAAGTATAGATTTATGCGTAAACTTTAAGTATTTACTTCAAAAGTGCTCAATACGTAGGTAGAGCTAGTTAGTAATATATATTTTATAAATTACTATATATATATATATATATATATATATATATATATATATATAAGAGTTGAGTGTAGTTTGCTTGAAACATTCTATAGTATGTAGTTAAATGTAATAGGTAAAAAGCAGAGGTAACGGAAATACACAGCCTGAAGCAGGTGAAAAGGTTTTATTAATACAAATTCCTAATACATGTGTATATATTAATAGATTTCATATACATTTTATTTAGATGTGTACCCTGATTACCTGGGTATGTCGGTCATATGAAATATCTGTCTTCTATGATATTTCCAGAAAGATCTCTTCGTTGGATATTTATTTGACTTTGGGCCGAACGCGCTTCTGTCAACAGTAACAGTCTCGCAGCAAACAATATCCTGGAATGTGTTAATTAGCATTTTATATTATTTAATATATATATATATGTATATATATATATATATACATATATATACATATATATATATACATACATATATATATATATACATATATATATATTAATATTGAGGAAATTTCGTAATTTCAATATTTTGATTTGTACTTGCACTTATAAATGAAGAGTATTTAAACATAATTATTGTATATTAATTAATTTGTTTGTCTGCGTTCTAGTTGAGAGGCGGTTAGAACAATAGATTTTGAATTTAAGTTTATTAATAAAAAGAGACTACTTAATGAGGTAAATTTATACTAGCAGGATGCCCGGCAAAATATGTTATTTGATTAATGCAGATTTCGTATGTATTATTATATATTATTAAACCCAATATATAATAATGATTTTAAAAGTAAAAAAAAATACTCGTGCGCCACCACTGAGTATCGAAACCGAAACGTTTAACTTACGATTTACTTTTTTCCTTAACGTTAATACCTCACCTACAAAGGCATGTTTGCTGCAAGGCTAAAAATTAAAACGTGAACTAATAGCAATTTTTAGTTAAATAACTCATCAGTGAAGCTAGACTAGCACCTTCCTCTAGCCGGGGATTGTACCTACAGCCTCTAGCCCATGGTATACATACATAAATTAATTTGCCATATCTTTTGAAAGATGAAATTGCCTGATTGTCGAAAACAAGATTCAAACAAGCCAGCAAGGACGTTCGGACGGTCAACAGAGTTTTATAATTACATAGATACATTGTCGCAAGGATAGTGTTTTGACCATCGAGAATAAATAAAGTACTATTGATCCATATAAATCTGATTGATGTGTATATATGCACGGATACAAAACTGCTAACACTACCGAAACAAATAAACAATAAAAGTCTTCACCAACTATATGAATACATTATGATTTTTTTAATATAAGTGCATGGCATGGGAAGTATAGATGATTCAGTGGTTAAAAACACGGACTGATAATCTGGTTGTACCAACTTCGAATCCAGTTCGTTCCGCAAAAATTACTTTCACTTAGGATGTTGGCAACCTTCACGTGGTCCCGCCCGGTGTATTTTCTATAAATAGTCCTGAGTAAGGAAACCAATGTTAATGATAGAAGCTTCTGATGCATACGCTAGGATGAGTAATAAACGTACATGATCAAAAAACAAAGACAATTCCACTAAATCGGATCTTTAAACAGCTGGTTCACCTCAAAGACCACTTATATAGACAAATGATCGATATACAATTGTATAAACGTATAAAGTCCTCTTTCTAGCGTAATTGAGCGCTTTGTATTTATCAGTTCATATATTTAAATTCTTTAATAATCGTGTTCTTAGAAGAATTTGGCAACACCTTGCTGCTAACCGGAAAATCATGCTAACATAATTTCCAAACCCCATTGCAGTAAAAACGCGTCCACCTCAAATCCATAAATTTAGCAATAAAGGACCGTAATTAAGTTATCCAATGGACGGTCGTCGTTGCTTTAACTTAATTAACCGAGTTGAATACTTCGGTCATGTGTCCGCATGTCCGCCTGAATTTGATTGTCTAACTTATTTGGTTTAAAAGAAATTAAACATCACATATGCACCGAAGAGTTCTTGAGCAAAATTTTCTCTCCTTTTCTCTTCCTTCTTTTAATTCTCCATTCCTTACTGTCTTTCTCTCTCTCTTCCCTCTCTCTCTCTCGATATATATATATATATATATATATATATTCATTTACTCACATACAATTAATATACGAAAGTATAGATTTATGCGTAAACTTTAAGTATTTACTTCAACAGTACTCAATACGTAGGTAGAGCTAGTTAGTAAGTTATCTTCTCTTCTCTTCTTCTTCTATCTATCTTCTTCTATCTATCTTTCTATCTTCTTCTATCTTCTATCTTCTCTTCTATCTTCTATTCTTTCTTCTATTCTATCTTCTATTTTCTATTCTATCTTCTTCTGTCTTCTTCTATCTTCTATCTATCTTCTTCTATCTATCTATCTATATAAATAAAATGAACTCATTTTTTCCCGTCTGATTTGGACATTAATAGGATTAAAAATCAAGATATTTCATGCAAATATAATATGCACAAACGGCAGAACAATATCTGAGGTGTGTTATAGGCTTATTATTTCTCAAATTCCTCGATAATCTTAGATTTCTATACTTTTTCTGCTGAGAAGTCACGGCCAAAATCGGTTAAGATCAATGGAAGTGGTAAAATATTTTCTCTCTAATAAATTCCTCCTCCCCCTGCCACCACTTAACACCGTTTGGGGATCGTTCACAAGGAACAGTTGAGAAGAGAACACCGGTTTGGCTTCGTAGTTCTTTCATGTGAAGTTATTTAAAATCACTAAACTAAGCTGCAGTGCTCTGTGGCGTAGTGGTTAGCATGCTGGACAATTCACATTATATTTTCACGTTCGCGCCGACCTACGGTAGTCGTTTTTTTTTTTTTTTTTCCTAAACAAGTGGAATGGACTTTTCTTGGTGGCCGAACTGTTAACGTTGCAGATGGTTTTTTTTTTTCACCCTTTATTTTCCTACTTTTACTCATGACTCCGGGTTTGATCCTTCCTACTTACCTACCATAACATTTTTAACCCCCACCCCGTCCCGGAAACAAACACGCGGGCAACGCCGGGTACTCCCGCTAGTCTATCTATCATCTTCTTCTTCTTCTTCTTCTTCTTCTATCTTCTTCTATCTTCTATCTTCTTCTATCTATATAAATAAAATGAACTCATTTTTTCCCGTCTGATTTGGACATTAATAGGATTAAAAATCAAGATATTTCATGCAAATATAATATGCACAAACGGCAGAACAATATCTGAGGTGTGTTATAGGCTTATTATTTCTCAAATTCCTCGATAATCTTAGATTTCTATACTTTTTCTGCTGAGAAGTCACGGCCAAAATCGGTTAAGATCAATGGAAGTGGTAAAATATTTTCTCTCTAATAAATTCCTCCTCCCCCTGCCACCACTTAACACCGTTTGGGGATCGTTCACAAGGAACAGTTGAGAAGAGAACACCGGTTTGGCTTCGTAGTTCTTTCATGTGAAGTTATTTAAAATCACTAAACTAAGCTGCAGTGCTCTGTGGCGTAGTGGTTAGCATGCTGAACAATTCACATTATATTTTCACGTTCGCGCCGACCTACCGTAGTCGTTTTTTTTTTTTTTTTTTCCTAAACAAGTGGAATGGACTTTTCTTGGTGGCCGAACTGTTAACGTTGCAGATGGTTTTTTTTTTCACCCTTTATTTTCCTACTTTTACTCATGACTCCGGGTTTGATCCTTCCTACTTACCTACCATAACATTTTTAACCCCCACCCCGTCCCGGAAACAAACACGCGGGCAACGCCGGGTACTCCCGCTAGTCTATCTATCTTCTTCTTCTTCTTCTTCTTCTTCTATTTTCTATTCTATTCTTCTTCTATATAAATAAAATGAACTCATTTTTTCCCGTCTGATTTGGACATTAATAGGATTAAAAATCAAGATATTTCATGCAAATATAATATGCACAAACGGCAGAACAATATCTGAGGTGTGTTATAGGCTTATTATTTCTCAAATTCCTCGATAATCTTAGATTTCTATACTTTTTCTGCTGAGAAGTCACGGCCAAAATCGGTTAAGATCAATGGAAGTGGTAAAATATTTTCTCTCTAATAAATTCCTCCTCCCCCTGCCACCACTTAACACCGTTTGGGGATCGTTCACAAGGAACAGTTGAGAAGAGAACACCGGTTTGGCTTCGTAGTTCTTTCATGTGAAGTTATTTAAAATCACTAAACTAAGCTGCAGTGCTCTGTGGCGTAGTGGTTAGCATGCTGGACAATTCACATTATATTTTCACGTTCGCGCCGACCTACCGTAGTCGTTTTTTTTTTTTTTTTTTCCTAAACAAGTGGAATGGACTTTTCTTGGTGGCCGAACTGTTAACGTTGCAGATGGTTTTTTTTTTTCACCCTTTATTTTCCTACTTTTACTCATGACTCCGGGTTTGATCCTTCCTACTTACCTACCATAACATTTTTAACCCCCACCCCGTCCCGGAAACAAACACGCGGGCAACGCCGGGTACTCCCGCTAGTCTATCTATCATCTTCTTCTTCTTCTTCTTCTTCTTCTTCTTCTTCTATCTTCTTCTATCTTCTATCTTCTTCTATCTATCTATTCTTCTATCTTCTATAAATAAAATGAACTCATTTTTTCCCGTCTGATTTGGACATTAATAGGATTAAAAATCAAGATATTTCATGCAAATATAATATGCACAAACGGCAGAACAATATCTGAGGTGTGTTATAGGCTTATTATTTCTCAAATTCCTCGATAATCTTAGATTTCTATACTTTTTCTGCTGAGAAGTCACGGCCAAAATCGGTTAAGATCAATGGAAGTGGTAAAATATTTTCTCTCTAATAAATTCCTCCTCCCCCTGCCACCACTTAACACCGTTTGGGGATCGTTCACAAGGAACAGTTGAGAAGAGAACACCGGTTTGGCTTCGTAGTTCTTTCATGTGAAGTTATTTAAAATCACTAAACTAAGCTGCAGTGCTCTGTGGCGTAGTGGTTAGCATGCTGGACAATTCACATTATATTTTCACGTTCGCGCCGACCTACCGTAGTCGTTTTTTTTTTTTTTTTTCCTAAACAAGTGGAATGGACTTTTCTTGGTGGCCGAACTGTTAACGTTGCAGATGGTTTTTTTTTTCACCCTTTATTTTCCTACTTTTACTCATGACTCCGGGTTTGATCCTTCCTACTTACCTACCATAACATTTTTAACCCCCACCCCGTCCCGGAAACAAACACGCGGGCAACGCCGGGTACTCCCGCTAGTCTATCTATCATCTTCTTCTTCTTCTTCTTCTTCTTCTTCTTCTTCTTCTATCTTCTTCTATCTTCTATCTTCTTCTATCTATCTATTCTTCTATATAATCTTCTATCTTCTATATAAATAAAATGAACTCATTTTTTCCCGTCTGATTTGGACATTAATAGGATTAAAAATCAAGATATTTCATGCAAATATAATATGCACAAACGGCAGAACAATATCTGAGGTGTGTTATAGGCTTATTATTTCTCAAATTCCTCGATAATCTTAGATTTCTATACTTTTTCTGCTGAGAAGTCACGGCCAAAATCGGTTAAGATCAATGGAAGTGGTAAAATATTTTCTCTCTAATAAATTCCTCCTCCCCCTGCCACCACTTAACACCGTTTGGGGATCGTTCACAAGGAACAGTTGAGAAGAGAACACCGGTTTGGCTTCGTAGTTCTTTCATGTGAAGTTATTTAAAATCACTAAACTAAGCTGCAGTGCTCTGTGGCGTAGTGGTTAGCATGCTGGACAATTCACATTATATTTTCACGTTCGCGCCGACCTACCGTAGTCGTTTTTTTTTTTTTTTTTTCCTAAACAAGTGGAATGGACTTTTCTTGGTGGCCGAACTGTTAACGTTGCAGATGGTTTTTTTTTCACCCTTTATTTTCCTACTTTTACTCATGACTCCGGGTTTGATCCTTCCTACTTACCTACCATAACATTTTTAACCCCCACCCCGTCC
The DNA here is from genome assembly GCF_053919585.1 of Euprymna scolopes. Taxonomy (NCBI): domain Eukaryota; kingdom Metazoa; phylum Mollusca; class Cephalopoda; order Sepiida; family Sepiolidae; genus Euprymna; species Euprymna scolopes. Next base: position 94,343,281 of record NC_136510.1, read on the forward strand.
CGGAAACAAACACGCGGGCAACGCCGGGTACTCCCGCTAGTCTATCTATCATCTTCTTCTTCTTCTTCTTCTTCTATCTTCTTCTATCTTCTATCTTCTTCTATCTATCTATTCTTCTTCTTCTATATAAATAAAATGAACTCATTTTTTCCCGTCTGATTTGGACATTAATAGGATTAAAAATCAAGATATTTCATGCAAATATAATATGCACAAACGGCAGAACAATATCTGAGGTGTGTTATAGGCTTATTATTTCTCAAATTCCTCGATAATCTTAGATTTCTATACTTTTTCTGCTGAGAAGTCACGGCCAAAATCGGTTAAGATCAATGGAAGTGGTAAAATATTTTCTCTCTAATAAATTCCTCCTCCCCCTGCCACCACTTAACACCGTTTGGGGATCGTTCACAAGGAACAGTTGAGAAGAGAACACCGGTTTGGCTTCGTAGTTCTTTCATGTGAAGTTATTTAAAATCACTAAACTAAGCTGCAGTGCTCTGTGGCGTAGTGGTTAGCATGCTGGACAATTCACATTATATTTTCACGTTCGCGCCGACCTACCGTAGTCGTTTTTTTTTTTTTTTTTCCTAAACAAGTGGAATGGACTTTTCTTGGTGGCCGAACTGTTAACGTTGCAGATGGTTTTTTTTTTCACCCTTTATTTTCCTACTTTTACTCATGACTCCGGGTTTGATCCTTCCTACTTACCTACCATAACATTTTTAACCCCCACCCCGTCCCGGAAACAAACACGCGGGCAACGCCGGGTACTCCCGCTAGTCTATCTATCATCTTCTTCTTCTTCTTCTTCTTCTTCTTCTTCTTCTTCTTCTATCTTCTTCTATCTTCTATCTTCTTCTATCTATCTATTCTTCTATATAATCTTCTATCTTCTATATAAATAAAATGAACTCATTTTTTCCCGTCTGATTTGGACATTAATAGGATTAAAAATCAAGATATTTCATGCAAATATAATATGCACAAACGGCAGAACAATATCTGAGGTGTGTTATAGGCTTATTATTTCTCAAATTCCTCGATAATCTTAGATTTCTATACTTTTTCTGCTGAGAAGTCACGGCCAAAATCGGTTAAGATCAATGGAAGTGGTAAAATATTTTCTCTCTAATAAATTCCTCCTCCCCCTGCCACCACTTAACACCGTTTGGGGATCGTTCACAAGGAACAGTTGAGAAGAGAACACCGGTTTGGCTTCGTAGTTCTTTCATGTGAAGTTATTTAAAATCACTAAACTAAGCTGCAGTGCTCTGTGGCGTAGTGGTTAGCATGCTGGACAATTCACATTATATTTTCACGTTCGCGCCGACCTACCGTAGTCGTTTTTTTTTTTTTTTTTTCCTAAACAAGTGGAATGGACTTTTCTTGGTGGCCGAACTGTTAACGTTGCAGATGGTTTTTTTTTTCACCCTTTATTTTCCTACTTTTACTCATGACTCCGGGTTTGATCCTTCCTACTTACCTACCATAACATTTTTAACCCCCACCCCGTCCCGGAAACAAACACGCGGGCAACGCCGGGTACTCCCGCTAGTCTATCTATCATCTTCTTCTTCTTCTTCTTCTTCTATCTTCTTCTATCTTCTATCTTCTTCTATCTATCTATTCTTCTTCTTCTATATAAATAAAATGAACTCATTTTTTCCCGTCTGATTTGGACATTAATAGGATTAAAAATCAAGATATTTCATGCAAATATAATATGCACAAACGGCAGAACAATATCTGAGGTGTGTTATAGGCTTATTATTTCTCAAATTCCTCGATAATCTTAGATTTCTATACTTTTTCTGCTGAGAAGTCACGGCCAAAATCGGTTAAGATCAATGGAAGTGGTAAAATATTTTCTCTCTAATAAATTCCTCCTCCCCCTGCCACCACTTAACACCGTTTGGGGATCGTTCACAAGGAACAGTTGAGAAGAGAACACCGGTTTGGCTTCGTAGTTCTTTCATGTGAAGTTATTTAAAATCACTAAACTAAGCTGCAGTGCTCTGTGGCGTAGTGGTTAGCATGCTGGACAATTCACATTATATTTTCACGTTCGCGCCGACCTACCGTAGTCGTTTTTTTTTTTTTTTTTCCTAAACAAGTGGAATGGACTTTTCTTGGTGGCCGAACTGTTAACGTTGCAGATGGTTTTTTTTTTCACCCTTTATTTTCCTACTTTTACTCATGACTCCGGGTTTGATCCTTCCTACTTACCTACCATAACATTTTTAACCCCCACCCCGTCCCGGAAACAAACACGCGGGCAACGCCGGGTACTCCCGCTAGTCTATCTATCATCTTCTTCTTCTTCTTCTTCTTCTTCTATCTTCTTCTATCTTCTATCTTCTTCTATCTATCTATTCTATCTATCTATCTTTCTTCTTCTTCTATATAAATAAAATGAACTCATTTTTTCCCGTCTGATTTGGACATTAATAGGATTAAAAATCAAGATATTTCATGCAAATATAATATGCACAAACGGCAGAACAATATCTGAGGTGTGTTATAGGCTTATTATTTCTCAAATTCCTCGATAATCTTAGATTTCTATACTTTTTCTGCTGAGAAGTCACGGCCAAAATCGGTTAAGATCAATGGAAGTGGTAAAATATTTTCTCTCTAATAAATTCCTCCTCCCCCTGCCACCACTTAACACCGTTTGGGGATCGTTCACAAGGAACAGTTGAGAAGAGAACACCGGTTTGGCTTCGTAGTTCTTTCATGTGAAGTTATTTAAAATCACTAAACTAAGCTGCAGTGCTCTGTGGCGTAGTGGTTAGCATGCTGGACAATTCACATTATATTTTCACGTTCGCGCCGACCTACCGTAGTCGTTTTTTTTTTTTTTTTTCCTAAACAAGTGGAATGGACTTTTCTTGGTGGCCGAACTGTTAACGTTGCAGATGGTTTTTTTTTTTCACCCTTTATTTTCCTACTTTTACTCATGACTCCGGGTTTGATCCTTCCTACTTACCTACCATAACATTTTTAACCCCCACCCCGTCCCGGAAACAAACACGCGGGCAACGCCGGGTACTCCCGCTAGTCTATCTATCATCTTCTTCTTCTTCTTCTTCTTCTTCTTCTATCTTCTTCTATCTTCTATCTTCTTCTATCTATCTATTCTATCTATCTATCTTTCTTCTATCTATATAAATAAAATGAACTCATTTTTTCCCGTCTGATTTGGACATTAATAGGATTAAAAATCAAGATATTTCATGCAAATATAATATGCACAAACGGCAGAACAATATCTGAGGTGTGTTATAGGCTTATTATTTCTCAAATTCCTCGATAATCTTAGATTTCTATACTTTTTCTGCTGAGAAGTCACGGCCAAAATCGGTTAAGATCAATGGAAGTGGTAAAATATTTTCTCTCTAATAAATTCCTCCTCCCCCTGCCACCACTTAACACCGTTTGGGGATCGTTCACAAGGAACAGTTGAGAAGAGAACACCGGTTTGGCTTCGTAGTTCTTTCATGTGAAGTTATTTAAAATCACTAAACTAAGCTGCAGTGCTCTGTGGCGTAGTGGTTAGCATGCTGGACAATTCACATTATATTTTCACGTTCGCGCCGACCTACCGTAGTCGTTTTTTTTTTTTTTTTTCCTAAACAAGTGGAATGGACTTTTCTTGGTGGCCGAACTGTTAACGTTGCAGATGGTTTTTTTTTTCACCCTTTATTTTCCTACTTTTACTCATGACTCCGGGTTTGATCCTTCCTACTTACCTACCATAACATTTTTAACCCCCACCCCGTCCCGGAAACAAACACGCGGGCAACGCCGGGTACTCCCGCTAGTCTATCTATCATCTTCTTCTTCTTCTTCTTCTTCTTCTATCTTCTTCTATCTTCTATCTTCTTCTATCTATCTATTCTTCTTCTATATAAATAAAATGAACTCATTTTTTCCCGTCTGATTTGGACATTAATAGGATTAAAAATCAAGATATTTCATGCAAATATAATATGCACAAACGGCAGAACAATATCTGAGGTGTGTTATAGGCTTATTATTTCTCAAATTCCTCGATAATCTTAGATTTCTATACTTTTTCTGCTGAGAAGTCACGGCCAAAATCGGTTAAGATCAATGGAAGTGGTAAAATATTTTCTCTCTAATAAATTCCTCCTCCCCCTGCCACCACTTAACACCGTTTGGGGATCGTTCACAAGGAACAGTTGAGAAGAGAACACCGGTTTGGCTTCGTAGTTCTTTCATGTGAAGTTATTTAAAATCACTAAACTAAGCTGCAGTGCTCTGTGGCGTAGTGGTTAGCATGCTGGACAATTCACATTATATTTTCACGTTCGCGCCGACCTACCGTAGTCGTTATTTTTTTTTTTTTTTTCCTAAACAAGTGGAATGGACTTTTCTTGGTGGCCGAACTGTTAACGTTGCAGATGGTTTTTTTTTTCACCCTTTATTTTCCTACTTTTACTCATGACTCCGGGTTTGATCCTTCCTACTTACCTACCATAACATTTTTAACCCCCACCCCGTCCCGGAAACAAACACGCGGGCAACGCCGGGTACTCCCGCTAGTCTATCTATCATCTTCTTCTTCTTCTTCTTCTTCTTCTTCTATCTTCTTCTATCTTCTATCTTCTTCTATCTATCTATTCTATCTATCTATCTATATAAATAAAATGAACTCATTTTTTCCCGTCTGATTTGGACATTAATAGGATTAAAAATCAAGATATTTCATGCAAATATAATATGCACAAACGGCAGAACAATATCTGAGGTGTGTTATAGGCTTATTATTTCTCAAATTCCTCGATAATCTTAGATTTCTATACTTTTTCTGCTGAGAAGTCACGGCCAAAATCGGTTAAGATCAATGGAAGTGGTAAAATATTTTCTCTCTAATAAATTCCTCCTCCCCCTGCCACCACTTAACACCGTTTGGGGATCGTTCACAAGGAACAGTTGAGAAGAGAACACCGGTTTGGCTTCGTAGTTCTTTCATGTGAAGTTATTTAAAATCACTAAACTAAGCTGCAGTGCTCTGTGGCGTAGTGGTTAGCATGCTGGACAATTCACATTATATTTTCACGTTCGCGCCGACCTACCGTAGTCGTTTTTTTTTTTTTTTTTCCTAAACAAGTGGAATGGACTTTTCTTGGTGGCCGAACTGTTAACGTTGCAGATGGTTTTTTTTTCACCCTTTATTTTCCTACTTTTACTCATGACTCCGGGTTTGATCCTTCCTACTTACCTACCATAACATTTTTAACCCCCACCCCGTCCCGGAAACAAACACGCGGGCAACGCCGGGTACTCCCGCTAGTCTATCTATCATCTTCTTCTTCTTCTTCTTCTTCTTCTTCTTCTATCTTCTTCTATCTTCTATCTTCTTCTATCTATCTATTCTATCTTCTTCTTCTATATAAATAAAATGAACTCATTTTTTCCCGTCTGATTTGGACATTAATAGGATTAAAAATCAAGATATTTCATGCAAATATAATATGCACAAACGGCAGAACAATATCTGAGGTGTGTTATAGGCTTATTATTTCTCAAATTCCTCGATAATCTTAGATTTCTATACTTTTTCTGCTGAGAAGTCACGGCCAAAATCGGTTAAGATCAATGGAAGTGGTAAAATATTTTCTCTCTAATAAATTCCTCCTCCCCCTGCCACCACTTAACACCGTTTGGGGATCGTTCACAAGGAACAGTTGAGAAGAGAACACCGGTTTGGCTTCGTAGTTCTTTCATGTGAAGTTATTTAAAATCACTAAACTAAGCTGCAGTGCTCTGTGGCGTAGTGGTTAGCATGCTGGACAATTCACATTATATTTTCACGTTCGCGCCGACCTACCGTAGTCGTTTTTTTTTTTTTTTTTTCCTAAACAAGTGGAATGGACTTTTCTTGGTGGCCGAACTGTTAACGTTGCAGATGGTTTTTTTTTTCACCCTTTATTTTCCTACTTTTACTCATGACTCCGGGTTTGATCCTTCCTACTTACCTACCATAACATTTTTAACCCCCACCCCGTCCCGGAAACAAACACGCGGGCAACGCCGGGTACTCCCGCTAGTCTATCTATCATCTTCTTCTTCTTCTTCTTCTTCTTCTTCTTCTATCTTCTTCTATCTTCTATCTTCTTCTATCTATCTATTCTTCTATCTATATAAATAAAATGAACTCATTTTTTCCCGTCTGATTTGGACATTAATAGGATTAAAAATCAAGATATTTCATGCAAATATAATATGCACAAACGGCAGAACAATATCTGAGGTGTGTTATAGGCTTATTATTTCTCAAATTCCTCGATAATCTTAGATTTCTATACTTTTTCTGCTGAGAAGTCACGGCCAAAATCGGTTAAGATCAATGGAAGTGGTAAAATATTTTCTCTCTAATAAATTCCTCCTCCCCCTGCCACCACTTAACACCGTTTGGGGATCGTTCACAAGGAACAGTTGAGAAGAGAACACCGGTTTGGCTTCGTAGTTCTTTCATGTGAAGTTATTTAAAATCACTAAACTAAGCTGCAGTGCTCTGTGGCGTAGTGGTTAGCATGCTGGACAATTCACATTATATTTTCACGTTCGCGCCGACCTACCGTAGTCGTTTTTTTTTTTTTTTTTTTCCTAAACAAGTGGAATGGACTTTTCTTGGTGGCCGAACTGTTAACGTTGCAGATGGTTTTTTTTTTCACCCTTTATTTTCCTACTTTTACTCATGACTCCGGGTTTGATCCTTCCTACTTACCTACCATAACATTTTTAACCCCCACCCCGTCCCGGAAACAAACACGCGGGCAACGCCGGGTACTCCCGCTAGTCTATCTATCATCTTCTTCTTCTTCTTCTTCTTCTATCTTCTTCTATCTTCTATCTTCTTCTATCTATCTATTCTTCTATCTATATAAATAAAATGAACTCATTTTTTCCCGTCTGATTTGGACATTAATAGGATTAAAAATCAAGATATTTCATGCAAATATAATATGCACAAACGGCAGAACAATATCTGAGGTGTGTTATAGGCTTATTATTTCTCAAATTCCTCGATAATCTTAGATTTCTATACTTTTTCTGCTGAGAAGTCACGGCCAAAATCGGTTAAGATCAATGGAAGTGGTAAAATATTTTCTCTCTAATAAATTCCTCCTCCCCCTGCCACCACTTAACACCGTTTGGGGATCGTTCACAAGGAACAGTTGAGAAGAGAACACCGGTTTGGCTTCGTAGTTCTTTCATGTGAAGTTATTTAAAATCACTAAACTAAGCTGCAGTGCTCTGTGGCGTAGTGGTTAGCATGCTGGACAATTCACATTATATTTTCACGTTCGCGCCGACCTACCGTAGTCGTTTTTTTTTGTTTTTTTTCCTAAACAAGTGGAATGGACTTTTCTTGGTGGCCGAACTGTTAACGTTGCAGATGGTTTTTTTTTTCACCCTTTATTTTCCTACTTTTACTCATGACTCCGGGTTTGATCCTTCCTACTTACCTACCATAACATTTTTAACCCCCACCCCGTCCCGGAAACAAACACGCGGGCAACGCCGGGTACTCCCGCTAGTCTATCTATCATCTTCTTCTTCTTCTTCTTCTTCTTCTATCTTCTTCTATCTTCTATCTTCTTCTATCTATCTATTCTTCTATCTTCTATCTATCTTCTATATAAATAAAATGAACTCATTTTTTCCCGTCTGATTTGGACATTAATAGGATTAAAAATCAAGATATTTCATGCAAATATAATATGCACAAACGGCAGAACAATATCTGAGGTGTGTTATAGGCTTATTATTTCTCAAATTCCTCGATAATCTTAGATTTCTATACTTTTTCTGCTGAGAAGTCACGGCCAAAATCGGTTAAGATCAATGGAAGTGGTAAAATATTTTCTCTCTAATAAATTTCTTCTCCCCCTGCCACCACTTAACACCGTTTGGGGATCGTTCACAAGGAACAGTTGAGAAGAGAACACCGGTTTGGCTTCGTAGTTCTTTCATGTGAAGTTATTTAAAATCACTAAACTAAGCTGCAGTGCTCTGTGGCGTAGTGGTTAGCATGCTGGACAATTCACATTATATTTTCACGTTCGCGCCGACCTACCGTAGTCGTTTTTTTTTTTTTTTTTTCCTAAACAAGTGGAATGGACTTTTCTTGGTGGCCGAACTGTTAACGTTGCAGATGGTTTTTTTTTTCACCCTTTATTTTCCTACTTTTACTCATGACTCCGGGTTTGATCCTTCCTACTTACCTACCATAACATTTTTAACCCCCACCCCGTCCCGGAAACAAACACGCGGGCAACGCCGGGTACTCCCGCTAGTCTATCTATCATCTTCTTCTTCTTCTTCTTCTTCTTCTTCTTCTATCTTCTTCTATCTTCTATCTTCTTCTATCTATCTATTCTATCTTCTATCTTCTATATAAATAAAATGAACTCATTTTTTCCCGTCTGATTTGGACATTAATAGGATTAAAAATCAAGATATTTCATGCAAATATAATATGCACAAACGGCAGAACAATATCTGAGGTGTGTTATAGGCTTATTATTTCTCAAATTCCTCGATAATCTTAGATTTCTATACTTTTTCTGCTGAGAAGTCACGGCCAAAATCGGTTAAGATCAATGGAAGTGGTAAAATATTTTCTCTCTAATAAATTCCTCCTCCCCCTGCCACCACTTAACACCGTTTGGGGATCGTTCACAAGGAACAGTTGAGAAGAGAACACCGGTTTGGCTTCGTAGTTCTTTCATGTGAAGTTATTTAAAATCACTAAACTAAGCTGCAGTGCTCTGTGGCGTAGTGGTTAGCATGCTGGACAATTCACATTACATTTTCACGTTCGCGCCGACCTACCGTAGTCGTTTTTTTTTTTTTTTTTTCCTAAACAAGTGGAATGGACTTTTCTTGGTGGCCGAACTGTTAACGTTGCAGATGGTTTTTTTTTTCACCCTTTATTTTCCTACTTTTACTCATGACTCCGGGTTTGATCCTTCCTACTTACCTACCATAACATTTTTAACCCCCACCCCGTCCCGGAAACAAACACGCGGGCAACGCCGGGTACTCCCGCTAGTCTATCTATCATCTTCTTCTTCTTCTTCTTCTTCTTCTTCTATCTTCTTCTATCTTCTATCTTCTTCTATCTATCTATTCTTCTATATAAATAAAATGAACTCATTTTTTCCCGTCTGATTTGGACATTAATAGGATTAAAAATCAAGATATTTCATGCAAATATAATATGCACAAACGGCAGAACAATATCTGAGGTGTGTTATAGGCTTATTATTTCTCAAATTCCTCGATAATCTTAGATTTCTATACTTTTTCTGCTGAGAAGTCACGGCCAAAATCGGTTAAGATCAATGGAAGTGGTAAAATATTTTCTCTCTAATAAATTCCTCTCCCCCTGCCACCACTTAACACCGTTTGGGGATCGTTCACAAGGAACAGTTGAGAATAGAACACCGGTTTGGCTTCGTAGTTCTTTCATGTGAAGTTATTTAAAATCACTAAACTAAGCTGCAGTGCTCTGTGGCGTAGTGGTTAGCATGCTGGACAATTCACATTATATTTTCACGTTCGCGCCGACCTACCGTAGTCGTTTTTTTTTTTTTTTTTTCCTAAACAAGTGGAATGGACTTTTCTTGGTGGCCGAACTGTTAACGTTGCAGATGGTTTTTTTTTTCACCCTTTATTTTCCTACTTTTACTCATGACTCCGGGTTTGATCCTTCCTACTTACCTACCATAACATTTTTAACCCCCACCCCGTCCCGGAAACAAACACGCGGGCAACGCCGGGTACTCCCGCTAGTCTATCTATCATCTTCTTCTTCTTCTTCTTCTTCTATCTTCTTCTATCTTCTATCTTCTTCTATCTATCTATTCTATCTATCTATATAAATAAAATGAACTCATTTTTTCCCGTCTGATTTGGACATTAATAGGATTAAAAATCAAGATATTTCATGCAAATATAATATGCACAAACGGCAGAACAATATCTGAGGTGTGTTATAGGCTTATTATTTCTCAAATTCCTCGATAATCTTAGATTTCTATACTTTTTCTGCTGAGAAGTCACGGCCAAAATCGGTTAAGATCAATGGAAGTGGTAAAATATTTTCTCTCTAATAAATTCCTCCTCCCCCTGCCACCACTTAACACCGTTTGGGGATCGTTCACAAGGAACAGTTGAGAAGAGAACACCGGTTTGGCTTCGTAGTTCTTTCATGTGAAGTTATTTAAAATCACTAAACTAAGCTGCAGTGCTCTGTGGCGTAGTGGTTAGCATGCTGGACAATTCACATTATACTTTCACGTTCGCGCCGACCTACCGTAGTCGTTTTTTTTTTTTTTTTTCCTAAACAAGTGGAATGGACTTTTCTTGGTGGCCGAACTGTTAACGTTGCAGATGGTTTTTTTTTTCACCCTTTATTTTCCTACTTTTACTCATGACTCCGGGTTTGATCCTTCCTACTTACCTACCATAACATTTTTAACCCCCACCCCGTCCCGGAAACAAACACGCGGGCAACGCCGGGTACTCCCGCTAGTCTATCTATCATCTTCTTCTTCTTCTTCTTCTTCTTCTTCTATCTTCTTCTATCTTCTATCTTCTTCTATCTATCTATTCTATCTTCTATATAAATAAAATGAACTCATTTTTTCCCGTCTGATTTGGACATTAATAGGATTAAAAATCAAGATATTTCATGCAAATATAATATGCACAAACGGCAGAACAATATCTGAGGTGTGTTATAGGCTTATTATTTCTCAAATTCCTCGATAATCTTAGATTTCTATACTTTTTCTGCTGAGAAGTCACGGCCAAAATCGGTTAAGATCAATGGAAGTGGTAAAATATTTTCTCTCTAATAAATTCCTCCTCCCCCTGCCACCACTTAACACCGTTTGGGGATCGTTCACAAGGAACAGTTGAGAAGAGAACACCGGTTTGGCTTCGTAGTTCTTTCATGTGAAGTTATTTAAAATCACTAAACTAAGCTGCAGTGCTCTGTGGCGTAGTGGTTAGCATGCTGGACAATTCACATTATATTTTCACGTTCGCGCCGACCTACCGTAGTCGTTTTTTTTTTTTTTTTTCCTAAACAAGTGGAATGGACTTTTCTTGGTGGCCGAACTGTTAACGTTGCAGATGGTTTTTTTTTTCACCCTTTATTTTCCTACTTTTACTCATGACTCCGGGTTTGATCCTTCCTACTTACCTACCATAACATTTTTAACCCCCACCCCGTCCCGGAAACAAACACGCGGGCAACGCCGGGTACTCCCGCTAGTCTATCTATCATCTTCTTCTTCTTCTTCTTCTTCTTCTATCTTCTTCTATCTTCTATCTTCTTCTATCTATCTATTCTATCTTCTATATAAATAAAATGAACTCATTTTTTCCCGTCTGATTTGGACATTAATAGGATTAAAAATCAAGATATTTCATGCAAATATAATATGCACAAACGGCAGAACAATATCTGAGGTGTGTTATAGGCTTATTATTTCTCAAATTCCTCGATAATCTTAGATTTCTATACTTTTTCTGCTGAGAAGTCACGGCCAAAATCGGTTAAGATCAATGGAAGTGGTAAAATATTTTCTCTCTAATAAATTCCTCCTCCCCCTGCCACCACTTAACACCGTTTGGGGATCGTTCACAAGGAACAGTTGAGAAGAGAACACCGGTTTGGCTTCGTAGTTCTTTCATGTGAAGTTATTTAAAATCACTAAACTAAGCTGCAGTGCTCTGTGGCGTAGTGGTTAGCATGCTGGACAATTCACATTATATTTTCACGTTCGCGCCGACCTACCGTAGTCGTTTTTTTTTTTTTTTTCCTAAACAAGTGGAATGGACTTTTCTTGGTGGCCGAACTGTTAACGTTGCAGATGGTTTTTTTTTTCACCCTTTATTTTCCTACTTTTACTCATGACTCCGGGTTTGATCCTTCCTACTTACCTACCATAACATTTTTAACCCCCACCCCGTCCCGGAAACAAACACGCGGGCAACGCCGGGTACTCCCGCTAGTCTATCTATCATCTTCTTCTTCTTCTTCTTCTTCTTCTTCTATCTTCTTCTATCTTCTATCTTCTTCTATCTATCTATTCTATCTATATAAATAAAATGAACTCATTTTTTCCCGTCTGATTTGGACATTAATAGGATTAAAAATCAAGATATTTCATGCAAATATAATATGCACAAACGGCAGAACAATATCTGAGGTGTGTTATAGGCTTATTATTTCTCAAATTCCTCGATAATCTTAGATTTCTATACTTTTTCTGCTGAGAAGTCACGGCCAAAATCGGTTAAGATCAATGGAAGTGGTAAAATATTTTCTCTCTAATAAATTCCTCCTCCCCCTGCCACCACTTAACACCGTTTGGGGATCGTTCACAAGGAACAGTTGAGAAGAGAACACCGGTTTGGCTTCGTAGTTCTTTCATGTGAAGTTATTTAAAATCACTAAACTAAGCTGCAGTGCTCTGTGGCGTAGTGGTTAGCATGCTGGACAATTCACATTATATTTTCACGTTCGCGCCGACCTACCGTAGTCGTTTTTTTTTTTTTTTTTTCCTAAACAAGTGGAATGGACTTTTCTTGGTGGCCGAACTGTTAACGTTGCAGATGGTTTTTTTTTTCACCCTTTATTTTCCTACTTTTACTCATGACTCCGGGTTTGATCCTTCCTACTTACCTACCATAACATTTTTAACCCCCACCCCGTCCCGGAAACAAACACGCGGGCAACGCCGGGTACTCCCGCTAGTCTATCTATCATCTTCTTCTTCTTCTTCTTCTTCTTCTTCTATCTTCTTCTATCTTCTATCTTCTTCTATCTATCTATTCTATCTATATAAATAAAATGAACTCATTTTTTCCCGTCTGATTTGGACATTAATAGGATTAAAAATCAAGATATTTCATGCAAATATAATATGCACAAACGGCAGAACAATATCTGAGGTGTGTTATAGGCTTATTATTTCTCAAATTCCTCGATAATCTTAGATTTCTATACTTTTTCTGCTGAGAAGTCACGGCCAAAATCGGTTAAGATCAATGGAAGTGGTAAAATATTTTCTCTCTAATAAATTCCTCCTCCCCCTGCCACCACTTAACACCGTTTGGGGATCGTTCACAAGGAACAGTTGAGAAGAGAACACCGGTTTGGCTTCGTAGTTCTTTCATGTGAAGTTATTTAAAATCACTAAACTAAGCTGCAGTGCTCTGTGGCGTAGTGGTTAGCATGCTGGACAATTCACATTATATTTTCACGTTCGCGCCGACCTACCGTAGTCGTTTTTTTTTTTTTTTTTTTCCTAAACAAGTGGAATGGACTTTTCTTGGTGGCCGAACTGTTAACGTTGCAGATGGTTTTTTTTTTCACCCTTTATTTTCCTACTTTTACTCATGACTCCGGGTTTGATCCTTCCTACTTACCTACCATAACATTTTTAACCCCCACCCCGTCCCGGAAACAAACACGCGGGCAACGCCGGGTACTCCCGCTAGTCTATCTATCATCTTCTTCTTCTTCTTCTTCTTCTTCTATCTTCTTCTATCTTCTATCTTCTATCTTCTTCTATATAAATAAAATGAACTCATTTTTTCCCGTCTGATTTGGACATTAATAGGATTAAAAATCAAGATATTTCATGCAAATATAATATGCACAAACGGCAGAACAATATCTGAGGTGTGTTATAGGCTTATTATTTCTCAAATTCCTCGATAATCTTAGATTTCTATACTTTTTCTGCTGAGAAGTCACGGCCAAAATCGGTTAAGATCAATGGAAGTGGTAAAATATTTTCTCTCTAATAAATTCCTCCTCCCCCTGCCACCACTTAACACCGTTTGGGGATCGTTCACAAGGAACAGTTGAGAAGAGAACACCGGTTTGGCTTCGTAGTTCTTTCATGTGAAGTTATTTAAAATCACTAAACTAAGCTGCAGTGCTCTGTGGCGTAGTGGTTAGCATGCTGGACAATTCACATTATATTTTCACGTTCGCGCCGACCTACCGTAGTCGTTTTTTTTTTTTTTTTTTCCTAAACAAGTGGAATGGACTTTTCTTGGTGGCCGAACTGTTAACGTTGCAGATGGTTTTTTTTTTCACCCTTTATTTTCCTACTTTTACTCATGACTCCGGGTTTGATCCTTCCTACTTACCTACCATAACATTTTTAACCCCCACCCCGTCCCGGAAACAAACACGCGGGCAACGCCGGGTACTCCCGCTAGTCTATCTATCTTCTTCTTCTTCTTCTTCTTCTTCTATCTTCTATCTATCTATATATAAATAAAATGAACTCATTTTTTCCCGTCTGATTTGGACATTAATAGGATTAAAAATCAAGATATTTCATGCAAATATAATATGCACAAACGGCAGAACAATATCTGAGGTGTGTTATAGGCTTATTATTTCTCAAATTCCTCGATAATCTTAGATTTCTATACTTTTTCTGCTGAGAAGTCACGGCCAAAATCGGTTAAGATCAATGGAAGTGGTAAAATATTTTCTCTCTAATAAATTCCTCCTCCCCCTGCCACCACTTAACACCGTTTGGGGATCGTTCACAAGGAACAGTTGAGAAGAGAACACCGGTTTGGCTTCGTAGTTCTTTCATGTGAAGTTATTTAAAATCACTAAACTAAGCTGCAGTGCTCTGTGGCGTAGTGGTTAGCATGCTGGACAATTCACATTATATTTTCACGTTCGCGCCGACCTACCGTAGTCGTTTTTTTTTTTTTTTTTTCCTAAACAAGTGGAATGGACTTTTCTTGGTGGCCGAACTGTTAACGTTGCAGATGGTTTTTTTTTTCACCCTTTATTTTCCTACTTTTACTCATGACTCCGGGTTTGATCCTTCCTACTTACCTACCATAACATTTTTAACCCCCACCCCGTCCCGGAAACAAACACGCGGGCAACGCCGGGTACTCCCGCTAGTCTATCTATCTTCTTCTTCTTCTTCTTCTTCTTCTATCTTCTATCTATATAAATAAAATGAACTCATTTTTTCCCGTCTGATTTGGACATTAATAGGATTAAAAATCAAGATATTTCATGCAAATATAATATGCACAAACGGCAGAACAATATCTGAGGTGTGTTATAGGCTTATTATTTCTCAAATTCCTCGATAATCTTAGATTTCTATACTTTTTCTGCTGAGAAGTCACGGCCAAAATCGGTTAAGATCAATGGAAGTGGTAAAATATTTTCTCTCTAATAAATTCATCCTCCCCCTGCCACCACTTAACACCGTTTGGGGATCGTTCACAAGGGACAGTTGAGAAGAGAACACCGGTTTGGCTTCGTAGTTCTTTCATGTGAAGTTATTTAAAATCACTAAACTAAGCTGCAGTGCTCTGTGGCGTAGTGGTTAGCATGCTGGACAATTCACATTATATTTTCACGTTCGCGCCGACCTACCGTAGTCGTTTTTTTTTTTTTTTTTCCTAAACAAGTGGAATGGACTTTTCTTGGTGGCCGAACTGTTAACGTTGCAGATGGTTTTTTTTTTCACCCTTTATTTTCCTACTTTTACTCATGACTCCGGGTTTGATCCTTCCTACTTACCTACCATAACATTTTTAACCCCCACCCCGTCCCGGAAACAAACACGCGGGCAACGCCGGGTACTCCCGCTAGTCTATCTATCTTCTTCTTCTTCTTCTTCTTCTATCTTCTATCTATATAAATAAAATGAACTCATTTTTTCCCGTCTGATTTGGACATTAATAGGATTAAAAATCAAGATATTTCATGCAAATATAATATGCACAAACGGCAGAACAATATCTGAGGTGTGTTATAGGCTTATTATTTCTCAAATTCCTCGATAATCTTAGATTTCTATACTTTTTCTGCTGAGAAGTCACGGCCAAAATCGGTTAAGATCAATGGAAGTGGTAAAATATTTTCTCTCTAATAAATTCCTCCTCCCCCTGCCAGCATTTAACACCGTTTGGGGATCGTTCACAAGGGACAGTTGAGAAGAGAACACCGATTTGGCTTCGTAGTTCTTTCATGTGAAGTTATTTACAATCACTAAACTAAGCTGCAGTGCGCTGTGGCGTAGTGGTTAGCGTGCTGGACAATTCACATTATGTTTTCACGTTCGCGCCGACCTACCGTAGTCTTTTTTTTTTTTTTTTTTCCTAAACAAGTGGAATGGACTTTTCTTGGTGGCCGAACTGTTAACGTTGCAGATGTTTTTTTTTTTCACCCTTTATTTTCCTACTTTTACTCATGACTCCGGGTTTGATCCTTCCTACTTACCTACCATAACATTTTTAACCCCCCCCCCGTCCCGGAAACAAACACTCGGGCAACGCTGGGTACCCCCGCTAGTAAAATATATACGGCGATTAAGCTACAGTGAATATTCCGCGTTTCATCCACTCTAGGATTCTTCAGGCTTATGCTAGAATTTTGTGGTTGTCTACAAGAAGAATCATAGAGTGGATGAAACGCGGAATATTCAGTGTAGGTTAATCGCCATATATATTTTATAACTTACTATATATATATATATATATATATATATATATATATATATATATGTGTGTGTGTGTGTGTGTCTGTGTGTGTGTCTGTGTCTGTGTGTTATTTATATTTAGTTTAGTCATTGATACCGTCGGTTGCAAACCCGATAATTAGGGTATCTAAAACAGTCCCTAATTATCGGGTTTGAAACCGACAGTACCAATGAAATATGTCATCTCAAACTTTCTGTAGACAAAATATAAATAATACGCTCTTATTTTCGGATTTTCCTTATAATTGAGTACTCTTTCGGATTCCCCCCCTATATTTATATATATATATATATATATATATATATATATATATATATATATATATATATACTAGCATTTCAGTCCGGCGTTGCCCGGGTGTTTGGATGTGGATGTTGAGCAAAATAAAAAGAGTTAGTAGGAAGGCAGGCTCAAACACGTACCGCAAAGGAGAAAAAGAACGGGGTAAAACCTAACGTTTATGCTGTTACGACCACCGCCAAACGGGAAGCGACATTTCTTATAATTAAGGCTAGACAATCTAAAGGAGAGGATAACTTTAAAAAATATCGGCGAAAAAAGTGACCCCCCCTGTACCTAAAGGGAAGATATTAATGTTTTTAGCCAATTTTTCGATATTTGTCGTATCAAAGGTCGAACTTTGAAACGATACTGATCTTGGTAAAATCCGTCGCCTCTATTGAAAGTTTTAGGCAGACATGCAAACAGACATAAATACATACATTTATATATTGGTAACTAAAAATTTTCGACCCTAACTGATGAAAAAGCTTCCCAATCTCTGAATACCCTTTATGTAAAATTTCAAATATTTAGACCCGAAATTGTCTGAGTAATTTGGAAGAGACCGGAGAGGTCAATTATTTTTAAAATTTTACCCCTATTATGACCCCTTCATTTTTTTTTTGTTTTGGGCTCAAATCAAATTATTAATTTAGATCCATGTCCAAGGAACCTATATCTAAAATTTCAAGTGCGTAGACCCAAAATTGTCGGAGCAGTTTAGTAGAGTTTTCAAACGTCAAATCGTTGAACTTTGACCCCTTAACAGCCAAATTTCTGGCTGACACCCGTCACATCGATTTTCCAAAATCTCAGTACCCGGTATTTCAAATTTCGAGTCTATAGACTAAAAATTGACAGAGTTATTGCGTAGGGAAATGTACACAGACAGACAGACACACAGACACACAGACACACAGACAGAGAGACAGACAGACAGACACGTTCACTTTTATAGATATATAGATAGATAGATATATGCTTATGTGGGTTTGCTTGTATGTATCAATTTGTATATTTTTTTTTTGCATCTGTATATATTTCTACATAGTCTTTCGAGCATTACTTTCTTTCAAACGTTGAAGCTTTCAATTTTTGTGCTAACCAGCAAAATTATAGCTAGTCTATATTAAATTTGCTGTGCCAAACTGTTTCCCTCTGAAGGAGAAATTGAAAATTTTCAAAGCCTATAAGGTAATCATTATTTTTATATATTGTTCCTTGTGTGCACACAATAAACGTTGTGAATTGCAATTTACAAATTTACAAATTATGCATGTATGTATGTATGTATGTATGTATGTATGTATGTATGTGTGTTTGTGTGTATGTATGTATGTTGGGGTGGAGAAGGCTCCCGTAAGCCGTAGTGAAAGCAACCTTTCTAGGAGAAGCAAATCTCTGATTTAAAAACCATAAAGCGGGAGACCAGTACCCGCATAAAGCTGGTCTGCAGTTTTACTTGTTGCTGGCTATCTTGCTCTTGCTTGTTACTGGATATCAACATTTTGAACCGAGAGAGAGAGAGAAACTTATCTGTCGTACAAAGCTAAGACTCTGTAACATCATCTATGTGTAGATACTTCCTCAGGCATTTGTCTATAAAAATGGTCCTGTGGCGATGGAAAAGTTGTGACGCGTGGAGGCTTGAAATGCTGGAAGCATGTAATAATTGATCTCAACAAGCGTCTTCAGTGTCATGCCTGCTTGAGCGTGTGAATTCACCGGTAGGACTAAAAAAAGTCATTTTTGGGCTCGTGGACTTTAAGTATCTGAGGGAGTGGCACTCGTCTGACAAGACGTTGCAATCATTATGTATGTATGTGTAATGCTCTCTGATCCATTCGGTTAGTGCGCAACAAAAAAGGAGGCATCACTTTTGAAACACTATTCGTGTGTCTGTATATCTATTAAAGTTAGAATGTGTGTGTGATGACGCTTTTCAACCTATATACTCAACGAATGTTTGATCTACAGACTTGAAATTCGGTATAGAGTATCCTGATATGTGGAAAGCTTTTTAATCGGTTTTCATCCGGAAAAGGTCTGCTAAGGGATCCAAACTGAAATAATTAGTACGTGGGAGGCCATCTGATTTTTTTTTTCTATCTATTTTCAACTGTTTCACGATTGGGCATGTACGGTCGTAAAAAATGAGAGCTTTCTTGGTTTGAAAACACTCCTTAAAAATCGTGTCAAACTGGCGTAATGGTTTTCGTACTTGGCTCACTCTCTTTTGGTTTGGGTGTCGATCTTAGCACTAGTATTTTTCTGTTGTACTTACAAGAAGTGAAACCTTTAGAGAAACATAATACTCGCATGAACATGTCTCAGATTCTTTCCGTTTTTTTTTTTTACTTCATTTTTTAAAAATGAATTTTGCGTTACGTTAAATAACTACGGTACAGAGGGAAAGGATAAAATTGTCGCCCCAGAAAAGAGATATAATTCCATTTCCGTTTGATGAATACCGGTTTTCTTATTTATTTATTTATATTTTTATTTTACTTTATTATTTTATTTTTTTGCAGACAATCTATTAGTTGGCCAATTGTGTACGAATTCCAAGAGCGATAGGAGCCCTCTATCATGTCTGGAAGTGACACAATGTTTAACCGGTGAGATCGGAGATGCGCCGTTGTACAACTTATGTTCACTACCGATCCAAGTTATTACTACAGGACCATTGCTAGTACCTTCAAAATGTATCGCTGAAATGCTACAAATAACAGGAACGTGACCAGGGTGATGAAAACAAAGTTTTAGGCTACAGTTATGGTCTTTAATGTTGTTTTAAGTGAGGATCACATCATGCCACCTCACATCTTCGACATTGACATGAATGTCAAGACTAAAGTGTATTTGGATGTGCCGAAGAGTGTGGTGAGTTCCTGGTGCAATCAGGTGAATGCTGGTAGGTCCTGGGTAAGACAGCGTGCCTCTGTGCCAACCCAAAAGTCCAAAGAGACCCAGATTGGTTTCAGAAAGAGTTCTTCGCCTTTTTACCCTACTCTCACTAGCCCTCCTCCTCCCCCGACCCGAATCCGCTAAACTACTTCCTTCGGTCATACATCGAAAACATCATCAACATGCTCCTAGTTCTGAACTAGTATCGAGGCGGTGATTGAGACTGAAGGCGACTACATTGAATAGATGTACGCTTTTCTAGATAATCAAGTTACCAAAATTGATATTTTCGATAACAGATTTATATGAAGCTGCAGTGTTATTTTCTTTAAAGCAACAAATTTATCGTTTGCCCCTGTATTTCTGTAAGGATTCTGCATTAATTACACTATAACATTCATGCGTATTTTACGACTGGGTAATGCTAGTATATATTTATATATATATATATATATATATATATATATATATATATATATATATATATATACGTAAATTGAATACAATCACAACCTACATGAATAGAAATTCACCTATTTTGGCGTTAAGCTCTTACAGCTGTTTCGTGAAAGGATGGACAATTACCTCTCGTCCATAGAACTGTAAATATTCCATCCAGTCACTCCTCAGAGACGCTTACAACTATTCCCAACTAGTTTTTCAATCCGTTGTGAACACGTTTATTTTTTTTCCGCAAATTTTCTTTTTAAATAAATAGAAAAAAAGTTTTTTAATATGAATATAAATACAAAAAACTGTATATATATATATATATATATATATATATATATATATATACATTTTTTGTATTTATATTCATATAAAAAAAATTTTTCTATTTATGCAAATTAGCTAGATTTTTCGCAGATAAATGCAATTCTACGACCCATATATAACAAAATTGTATTTTCTTTTTAAATAAATAGAAAAAAAGTTTTTTAATATGAATATAAATACAAAAAAATGTATATATATATATATATATACATTTTTTGTATTTATATTCATATAAAAAAAATTTTTCTATTTATTTAAAAAGAAAATACAATTTTGTTATATATGGGTCGTAGAATTGCATTTATCTGCGAAAAATCTAGCTAATTTGCATATTTTTTTAACATTCATCTTCCTTAATTCCCTATTAGTTTTTTTTTGCGGTTTTCTCATAAGATGATCATCTTTAGGTAACTATTATGTGTAATTATATTCATGCAGATGTTCTACATGATTTATACTTGCATAATATTTGCGGAAAGAAGTTTATAGTAAACACAAACCCTTTTCTATATATTTTTATGTATGCGTATATGTATTTGTTTTAAAATATTTACCTACCAAACTCCTTTCTCAGTTTTTGGTCTACAGACATGAAACTTCATATACAGGGTATTTAAACCGATGCGAAACTTTATATTTGAGTTTTAGCTGGGGAAAATTAGTACAAAAGTGTGAAAATTTAAAAAAAAATCAAATTTGCCAATTGACGGTCGAACGACTACATTACGGATATGGAAGTGTAATGTTATAGCTATTGATTAATGTTTTTTTTTTAATTTTTAGCCTTGCGGCAATCATGTCTCAATAGCTCAGGCATTACGCTAACGGAAAAAAGTAAATCGTAAACGAAAAGTTTTGGTTTCGATTCTCGGTGGTGACGCACGAATCATTTTTTTTTTAACTTTTTAAATCATTACTATATATTGTGTTTTATATGATATAATAATGAATACGAAATCCGCAATAATAAAAATATCATATTTAAGCGTATTTTACGACCATGCAATGCCGTGCGGCCTGTTAATATATATATATATATATATATATATATATATATATATATATATATATATATATATATATATATATGTATGTATGTATATATATATATATATATATATATATATAAAGTGTATGTGTGTCCGTGCGTCTGTCTGTACATTTCCCTACGCAATAATTCTGTCAATTTTAAGTCTACAGACTCGAAATTTGATATACAGGGTACTGAAATTTGGGTAAAACATTTTAACCCGTTGTAAGCCAGAAATTTGGGCTGCTAAGAAGTCAAAGATCAACGATTTGACCTTTGATAACTCTACCAAAGTCCTCCGCCAATTCTGGGTCTAAACACTTGAAATTTTAGATATAGGTTCCTTGGACATGGATCTAACTAAATAACTTGATTTGAGCCTAGAACAACGAATGTTAAGGAGTCATAATAGGGGTCAAAATTAAAAGAAAATGACCTCTGCGGTCTATACCAAATTACTCAGACAATTTCTGGTGTAAACATTTGAAATTTTACATAAAGGGTATTCAGAGATAGGGCTAGCTTTTTAATCGGTTAGGTACGAAAATTTGAGTTACCAATATACGTATGTATGTATGTATGTATGTATGCATGTATGTATGTATGTATGTATGCATGTCTGCTTCAACAGAGGCGACGGATTTTCACAAGATCAGCATTGTTTTGACGCTGGTTCTTCAGACGATAAATATCGAAAAATTGGCTAAAAACATTAATTTCTTCAACCTCAACTGGGCACGTTTCAACAGGAAGGGTTCGCTTTTTTCGCCGATTTTTTTCAAAAGTTATGCTCTCTTTTCGATTGTCTAGCCTTAATTTAAACCTTCGTCACTTTCGGTTTGGCGGTGGTCGTAACAGCAAAGACGTTGTTTTTTTTATCCGTTCTTTTCCTCCTTCCCGGTACGGGCTCGAGCCTGCCTTCACCTCCAAACACCCGAGCAACGCCGGGCTGAAATGCTAGTATATATATATATATATATATATATATATATATATATATATATATATATATATATATATATATATAAGGCACATTTTTTCTGTTTGTCTTCGTTTGGGTGTGTTTGTTTCTCTATGCGTTCTGAAATATCTTTCACATAAATATACATTGTATGGTAGGCTTGTTCTTATATAGATTTTTTATTGGTATGCTTCCCATGAATATCGAATCCATAATCAGAAAAATGCGATTAAAGAAGAACCAATTAGATTTTGACCGAAGTTAACACTCTTATACAGCCTAACATCACAAGTGTACTAGAGAAGTTTTATTACCGTATAAGGAAAGGGCTCGGTGTATAAAATCGACAGCAGTTTATTTGATGATACAGGGGCGCGTTCAAAACGAATGTTTCTGTTTAAAGCCCAATTGAACCATAATTATTAACTTTTGCATTTTAAAACTTGATTCACGTCATTATATAAATAATACAAAATCAACAGTAGGGTTTATACAATGTAGCGTAGATTACACTGTATTCTGGACTAGGTTACTGCAAGGAGGTATGTGGAGCTCCCTTCCGGTGCACCGCGGTGGGTCTCCAACTATAATAGGCAATCAATTAGTGTAGAAGTCTAAGCCACTTTGAGCTTCAGATGGTTCGCTGTTACACACAAGTCCTGGTAGGTGACTTGTTTGTAGTAGACAGTTCAACAGAACAAAATATTCTTACCGTGTCGAAACCCGGGAAAGAATATGTGAAATTGCTCCAGAAAAGGTTTAATATTTATGAAGCTATTCTGGTTTCTGATTGGTTGGTAGCAGAACGTGAATTAATTTGATTCGTCAGTTCTTAGCAGCATCGTTTATAAATAGAATCGTCCGACTGTGTGGGATCATACCCCATCAAAACACTCTTTTGATGGGATGTCTCCTAGCGGCTTCGGCTGCATGGAGACAGGGTAGTACCAGTCAAGGATTCGTCACTTGACACTCAGCCCAACAGGTGAGGGGCCGGGAACCGGCCCAGCACCTGTTGGACTGAGGTACACCGCCTGGGTAATACCTAGGAGGTCCACCCTCCCAGGCCTTGCCACCGGGCTTTCCGGTGGGGCAAGTTTATTGCTTGCTGCCTGAGGCGCCCCGACCGGGGAATGCCGACGGGGTTACTCAGGCAATTTTTAAAATTTCAGGAGTGCCCCTCCTTTAGGGGAGCCTGCGGGGTTCCCACTTTCCGGCCTTGTGCCACATTTTGCTGAGGTGGGCAGCAAATAAATATATACCCCATTAAAATACTCTTTTGATGGGATGTTTTCTAGCGGCTTCGGCTGCAGGGAGACAGGGTAGTACCAGTCAAGGATTCGTCACTTGACACTCAGCCCAACAGGTGAGGGGCCGGGAACCGGCCCAGCACCTGTTGGACTGAGGTACACCGCCTGGGTAATACCTAGGAGGTCCACCCTCCCAGGCCTTGCTACCGGGCTTTCCGGTGGGGCAAGTTTATTGCTTGCTGCTTGAGGCGCTCCAACCGGAGAATGCCGACGGGGTTACTCAGGCAATTTTTAAAATTGCAGGAGTGCCCCACCTTTAGGGGAGTCTGCGGGTATCCCACTTTCCATGCCTTGTGCCAAATATTGCCGATGTGGGCGGCAATTAAATAAATACCCCATTAAAAGGGCCAAAATATTGCAACAATTAGTTTGATTAAAATATAAGCGAGATGTGAATCGAGATCGTGAAACAATGCGAGAAATATTTTAACTCTACGTTAAAATTTCTACAAATACAAATCATAATACAATAGAAAAAGAGCGTAAAAATAACTGAACAGCAATTTCAACCGACGAAAGTTTGCTATAAAAACGTAAAGACACAGTAAGATACAGAGAGAAGAGAGAGAGAGAGAGCGAGAGAGAGAGAGAGAGAAAGAGAAAAGCCAGTGACACACTACTGCCGACATCCGACCGACCAACCACACACATACTGACCCGAACTCTTTCGCTTGTCATATAAAAATGTAATGTAAAATAAATAAAACTGTGTTGATTTAACAAGGTGTTGTGTGATTACAAACACCACGACCACGATCAGAATTTAAAAAGTGCGTTTATAAAATATATAGGCGACAATATTGAATGTAAGAATTTTTACTCTTTTACTATTTTTCACCTAAAATCAAGGCGTATTGCTACTTAGAACGTAAGTGGTGACGATTTAGGTTTGTGCATAACAAGAGAATTTAGGAAGTGTACCAGCGAAATATCTGTTACATTTCACATTCTGCGTGTGTTTACTGTCAGAGAAGAGGAATAGGGGAAAGAATTTCAAAGTCTAGAAACTATTAGGGTAGAAGGATTCCTGGCATCAAAGGAGCTCAACACTGAAGGGGTGGGATTTTGCTGCTCGTCTGGTTAGTCAAAGGTTTGTAGGTTATGAGTTCATCCGAGCACTTTTCATTAAAATACTTGAAAAACAGGTGCACAGATATGAATCGGTGGCGATGTGATAGAGCTTGAGCTTGGCCGACAGTGCGGGATCTATAAGATTTGAGATTCTCTTTTGGACCCTGTTTAAGCGTGGGAATACTCATAGATGCACCAGCTCAGATGTGATAATAATACTCCATGCATAGTCGAATTGCTGCTTCGTAAGGATATGGGATGCTCTCTGGGTAATTTTCTAGCATAATAGGGAGGGGCTACATTTTTGCAGCAGTCTTGGCAATGCCCTCAATATATTTGTTCGAATTACAGAGGAATTTACAGATTGATTTTCTTTTTAAAACAGTCCAACACGTGGACAACCAGACCGTCTGAGATGTGTGGAATCATAGAGCAAATTGCAGTTCGAAATATTTACACTGACAATTATCCTTTATTGGTACGGATGGACATAATTGAAATAAACACACAAACATTTTTTAATCATTTCGTTCAATTTACCGGCAAACAAGTACATGAAATGAATCACCAATTTGTCCCTATTTCTACTTTGCAAATTTAAACCTATAAAAATAGAAACATTTCCAATTAAGTCCATTCATATACGGAAGCCGATATTGAGCTTCAAACTTGTCCCGAATTAAAATAAATGTTTATTAAACATCTAATTTGTTTATTATGTCGCTTGTATTAGTATTATTTCCTGCTTTGCTAACTCGTACTAATAAATGCAATGGTAATGTCGTCGGTTTTAGCAGTATTGTCTGTCTCATTTGTAATAGTCCCACTGTTCCCCTGATAGTCATAAACTAATGAGCGACCAAACAGAAATGTCCGTGAGGAATGACTTAGTAGACATCCCGTGTTAGTCTTGTTTCCCAACATGGTCGAGATGGGAATCGAGTGAACAATGGTCCCTTTCAAATGTATCCGTCGTCCGCCATTATCCTAATTGTTAACCGCTAGTATTTACCAACGGATGCGGGAAGAGTTAGGATTAGGCGGGAAGATTCGACTTAATGCGTTTGCTTGGGTAATAATATAGAGAAGAAGAAGAAGAAGAAGAAGAAGAAGAAGAAGAAGAAGAAGAAGAAGAAGAAGAAGAAGGAGAAGGAGGCGGAGGAGAATGGAGAGAAGTATAAGAAAAAAAGAAAACAAGGAAAAGAAATAGAAGAAAAGAAGAGAAAGGGAAAAAGAAACAGAAGAAAAAAAAGCAAAAGAAAAGAAAAGGAAAAAAACACGATGACGAAAGCTAAAGGTAGTGACTATTTTTAAAATGGCCGAAAATCTTAAACATTCACAGTGTTAGGATTAGAACTGGAAGATTGGACTTCGTTTTCTGTTGTAATAACGAAGAAGAAGAAGAAGAAGAAAAAGAAGAAGAAGAAGAAGAACAACAACAACAACAACAAGAAAAGAAGAAGAAAAGAATCAAAAAAAGAAGAAAAATAATAGAAAGAAGTAGAAGGAAAAAGAAAAGAGGGAATAAAAAGAGAAGGAAAAAGAAGAAAAGAAAGAAAACGAAAAACAATGAAATGTAGAAGAACAAAAAGAAGACAAGCAAGGAATGATAGAACAGATAAGAAGTCTACAGAAAAATCCAAAATGGAGGATCAAACGAAAAACAAAAGAAGAAAAGAAAAACAGTAAAGAAGGATAAGAAAAATAAAAAGGAGACGCAACAAAAAGAAAAAAGAAAAATGGTAATAGAAACAAAAAAGAAAAAGGAGTAATAGAAACAAAAAAGAAAAAAAACAAAAGAAAGAAGAAAAAAAAGAAAAGTAGTAATAGAAACAAAAAAGAAAAAAAGAAAGAAAGAAGAAAAAAAAGAAAAAAGAAAGAAGAAACAAAAAAGAAAAAAAAAACAAAAGAAAGAAGAAAAAAGAAAAGTGGTAATAGAAACAAAAAAGAAAAAGGAGAAATAGAAACAAAAAAGAAAAAAAACAAAAGAAAGAAGAAAAAAATGAAAAAGGAGAAATAGAAACAAAAAAAAGAAAGAAGAAGAAGACGATGACGAAAACAAAGGGTGCAGGGTAGAGACTATTTTCAAAATGGCGGAAAAACCAAAACATCCACGGATTTTGTAACAGAGTAGTGAAAATGCCACCGGCCTCGTTGGGAGTAAAAGAGATCCTAGCAATGATTAATAGTGAAGTCCTACTTAAACATCTGGTGAAAGACGCAGAGGGGCGATTTAATGGAGATGCGATGGGACGAATAACGGGTGGGGTGCATGTTTATTCCATCCAGGCATTGCTTGGACATACGGGGGTCTTTTATTACGGATGTTTATTCTGTTTCTTTCTGTCATGATAAATTAAACGGCTTTAGTAACCAGTGGCTGGAAAGTTTCCGAGGCCGATTTTCTATCTCGCATTGTCCCCCCTGGAAAAGAACCAAGATCGGCTTCTACTATCGCGTGTAGTAATATTTAAAGGCGAGCATGTGTAGACTAGGTTAGAATCGGGAATTTTTTTTACATAAGTTTAAAATTAATTAAAGTTAAGAGTAAAACTAGGAGTACGTGTTTAGGAAGTTGCAAAATAGGAAGTTGATTCAATAAGTTTCCATTTTCTTAATGGCACTTTTATTTATAGTACACATAGAAAATTCTAGTCTCCTTCGAAGTAATCTCCTCTGGTTGCAATGCACTTGCACCGATCCAAAAATTTCTAGAAGGGCTCATGAAAGTCCTCGGGCGTGATGGTGTCAATGATTCTATTTACAGCCTCTTTCATTTCCTCAGATATCTCATGACGACAGCCTCTAAGGTTTTCCTTGAGCTTGGAGAATAACAAAAAGTCACAGGGAGCAAGGTCTGGACAATAGGGAGGCTAAGGAACTTTCTTGATGCCCATCTTGATCAAATAGTCTATGACACGGGTGGAGTTGTGGACTGGTGCATTCTCCTGGTAGAAATGCTACTGTTCCAATTGACCAGTACTAGCCTTTTCAGGCGGAATCTCCCCCTGGACTAGATTAAAACTGTGCATTTATTTTCTCTATAGAGACACGACGATCCTTATTCATGAAATTCTTTATTTGGCCAATCAACTCTAGTGTTCTGGCTTCCTTACTCCGCCGACATTTCTCATCATCCCTCACAGACTCCCTGCCTTCCTTGAATCTCTTATACCACTCAAAACATGATGCTTGATTTATTCAAGATAGTCAAAAAGCAGTTTGAATCATTCGATGTGTTTCTGTGGTATTTTTACCGTGGTTAAAACCGAATTTTATTGTATATCTTTTTTTTCTAAAGTGTCTTTGCGTCCAAATTGATTTTTTGAAATTCACCATCTTTAATAATTACTATTTAGTAGGGTGTATTCTAATTCCTATTGTAACTGATTATTTGAACCTGAAATCATAAAGATTGGTCAGTCATCTCATAAGATGTATAGCAATAACATACTGAATTTTCAAGAGTCTACGACAATTATAAATGCCCGTACAAAAAAGTTTTGAAAGCTATTGAAGATAGCTCGTAGAGAAAGTCAAAATTGACACGTATATTTGAAGCTCGACCTTTCGAACGACAATATCGAATAATTGGCTTTAAACATTAATGTCTTCGCCCTCAACTGAGCACCTTTCTACAAGGAGGGGTCGTATTTTCCAGTATTTTCGAAAGTAATTCCCTCTTTTCGATTGTCTAGCCTTAATTTATACACTTTGTCACTTCCTGTTTGGCGATGGACGATACAGCAGAAGTGACAAGACAAAAAGTTGAAATAAAAAAATTGACTCGTGTGCCACCACCGAGAATCGAAACCCAAGCTTTTAACTAACGATTTATTTTTTGGTTCCCCGATTTCTCGGACCTATGTTTTCAGTGACGTCCGTGCTTCCGTGCGTCCGTTAGTCCGGATTATTGCCAGATAACCGTCCATTAGCTTTTTCTGAAATTTTGCCACAAATTGTATTTCATTAAATAGATGTACACAGTAAAAAAAAAAATTACAAAAATTCCCGTTGCGCCTCCAGGGGCTCAAAAGAGGTCAAAAATACCCCAAAATGGCCACAAATGACACATTTTTCCCCATAATAATTTTATCCATTCATTAGATTTTTCTGAAACTAGGCCAAAATGTGGAGCCCATTGTTCTTAATATAAATCCAGTATTGGTGACCCTGGCAAAATTCTGATTCGCATTCCCAGGGACTTTCAATGCTGAAACGTCTTTTTTGTGGCTCTTTTTTTTTTTTTTCATATTTCTCAATAAAAACTTGATATTTCTGACTATATAGTAGTTTTTCACGGTGGTCACCTCAAATATACATGTGTTAAGGCCCGCTCTTTTTTCATATTACTCAAGAACTTAATATGTATGTCTATATAGTAGTTTTCTATGGTGCTGAATTCAAATATACATGTCTTAAAGCGTGAAACTGCACCGTTTGTCTATTTTTCCTGGGATTCAGCGTTCCCAGGAGACTAAAAGGAGTCACAAATACCCCAAAATTGCAAAAAATGATATTTTTATCTCATAACTTTTGCCCCATCTATTAGAAGTAGAATGTGAAGGCAACGTTGGTCCTTCATTCTTCATATATTGATCATTTCTTCACTATTTTTGGTTGCGTCCTTTCCCATGCAGCACAAGAGGGGATCACGCACGTGCGGCTTCTTCTTTTGACGTTAATGCTTGACCTATGAAAACACGTTTTATGCAAGGCTAAAAATTTAAACGTGAACGAATAGCTGTTATGTTACGCATGCATATTCGTAACCCCGTCGTTCGACCTTCATCTGACAAATTCTACTTTTTTTTTAATTTTCACATATATTTCACCAATTTTCCCCGAATAAAACCCCAAAATAAAGTTTTATGAAGTTTTATGTCTGCAGACCAAAAACTGACGGCGGAGCTTAATAGGCAAAACTCTAAAACAGATAGATATACGCATACATAAATATATACAGAAAGAGGTGTGTGTTTATTGTAACCTTTTTACGCAATTATTACGCTAGTATAAACCATGTAGAATATCTGCATGAATATAATTACAGGTAAAATTAAAATAAAGATTATCATCCTATAAGAAAACTGAAAAAAATTCTAATAAGGAATTAATTAAAATGAATGTAATTACACGTAATAGTTAAGTAAAGACGACCATCACATAAGAAAAACCGAAAAAAAAACAGATAATTAAAATGAATGCTTAAAAGAATACGCAAATTAGGTAGATCTTTTGCAGATGGACGCAATTTCATGACCCTACATATAACACAGTTCTATTTTCTTTTCAATAACTAGAAAAAAGAGTTTTAATATAAATATCAATACACAAAAAAACAAATTTATAGGAGAGTGTATATATATATATATATATATATATATATATATATATATATATATATATATATATACAGCATCGCTCAGTTTCGCGTGGCCACTCAGTGCATTTTTATAAATTTTTTCCCCCAAAATGTTGTTTTTTAATTTTTTCCTTGTTTTTTTTTGTTTTTTTGTTTTTTGAGGGGTGGTGGTGATAGTTATATAAAAGGCAAATATTATAAGATTAAAAGATTTCTTCGTAACTTGCAAGAGAAATAAAATAAATAGTGTTTTAAAAGATGTTTAAAAAAAGGAGGGGTCGTGAAAAAGTGTCAACTCCTATTAATTTCCAGAATTATTAAAAACTAGACTTGGGGGTTTGTAGGTGTATGTTGAGGAAAAAAAAAACACAGGTAGTAGGCAGGCAGGCTCTAACTCGGGACGCGAAGGAGGAAAAGAATGTGAAAGAAAATCTGACCTCTTACGTTACTCCGTGACGCGACCGGAAGTTCGGAACGTAAAAATTAGGCAAAGTCAATCCAACCAATACGATGACTTGCAAAAATCGCTCGCAAAAATCGACCCCACCTTGTAGAAAACTGATCAGTTGAGGGTGAAGGAATGAATGTTTTTAGACAATTTTTCGATATTTGTCGTCCGAGACGTCCAGTCTTAAGATGATACCAATCTTTTCAAAATTCATCGTCTCTGTCGAAAGTTTTGGGCAAATATACAAGCAAACATACATACATACATTTACACAGAGCGATGATGCCCCCTATATCAATGAAAATAAGAGAATTAATTGTTATGAAGAAGAGAAACAGCCAATCCTTTAATTCCATAACCAAACAGTTTTAAAAGCATGGATCAACAGAAAAAATATGGAAGAAAGGTGTAACCTATGGAGCAATCAAGAATCTTTCAAAAGGCTATAAAAAAAGAAAGCTGGCAGAGAGAGATTAGACGAGACTTTACTTAAATTCAGGGAAACATCCATATTGGGGGGGGGCTTTCAAATACATATTTGTCTGTAAATATATCTCTTTTTACATGTAAGAGAAATTTAAGGAGACATAATTTACGGAGGTATGTGGCTTGTAAAAAACACTATTAAAATGAGGCATGTAGGAAAAACTTCTGTAAGAATATGTTTAAAAAAAAATAGGAACTTAATAATATTGTCTACTCAGATGAATTCAGGATAGACCTCTATGCAAAGGGCCGAATACATGTAAGAACAACCCTATACCTACATAAGAAGTACAAATATGTCAGGAAAACTTTCAAACAGGCAAATTTCTCTATTAATATTTGGGAAAGTTTAAAAGCTACGAGAGAGATACATCAAACTGTATAAAGATAACGCGAACAGTTATAAATACCAAGATATATTGGATGAAACATACCTTTCAACCCACAAAAATGAGCATGTATTTACGCAGAATCGAGCAAAGTGCCCTACCTCTAAATGTTCTAGAAGATTTTTTGAAGAATAGGGTATTACTGTGTTGACTGACTGACCAGCACAGAATCCGGAAAATCTTGGGAATTTTTAAAATAAACTTCGGGAAATATACACTAAGGAATTTGGATCAATTATGCACAAATGTTAAAGAAAATTCAACAATATCCCGAATTCTTACATAGCAAAGCGCGCTGATTCGCTGCCAAAAATGTTAAGACTGTGTCTTTATAACAAAGGCACACAAAATATTAAAAGCAAAACTGTAAAAACAAAAGTGATGAGATTAAAAGAATTATTATCATAAAAATAAATATTTATATAAAAATCTTTAAATTAATAAGTTAATTTTGTTGATTATATGTCATACTGGACTCTGTTTCATGACCACCCCCTTCCGTGCTTAATCATTAAAAAGTATTTTTTAATAACCTGTATAATTTGTAAATTGATTTGTTAATTTTATAAGTCATATTAATAATATAGACAATAGGAATTCGAAAAAAAAAAAGAAAAAAAATATTTTTTTTCGAAAGTTTTATAAAAATGCACTTGGTGGCCACTCGAAATTGGACGATGATATATATATAAATATATATATATATATATATATTATTTTTAAAATATAATTATCCACTGACACCGTTTCGCCGTATACGACCCATCAAAGTGGCTGAATCTAGCGAGACTCGAAATCGGGAACCCAGGTAAAGAGCATGGCCTCTTTACCCGCTGGTCCATCTCGCCGACAGTTAGGCTATATCGCGATTTATTTAGATTTCATTTGTTTTTGTTTTTGCGATACGTTTTGAATGAATTCAATTATTTACGAAAGTGCATTTTTACCTAATGCGAGTTGGGAATAATTTTCCCTTTAACCAATTTGGTACCCCCACATGGGGAGCGGTATATATATATATATATATATATATATTATTTTTTAAATATAATTAAATTTATATATATATATATATATATATATATATATATATATATATATATATATATATATATATATATATATATATATCCTGTCAGGAGGCGATGAAAAAATCAAATAAAGTGCTCTATCGCGGATGTAGGAGCTGAAGATACAAATATTTCAAAACTATATATTCATATTTCAAAGGCTTGCCAGTGGTTTCATTACGTTGAATCAACTATTAGAGGCTGAATGGAATTAACGCGAATTCATCAGCGACTTTGAAAAGGCGAAACAACGCAAAGTTTATAGTCTTCAAATTTTTTTTGAAGAATTTAATTAATAGAAAATTTAAATAATTTTAGATAAAGATTTCTAAATAAATATTAATTTTGATTAAATAAATGTTAATTTATTTAAAATAATAATTTTTTTTAATTAAACAATTCAAAGATATTTTGTCACAAATTTCAAAGCATAATCAGAATATGAGAAGATCATAATTATTTTATCAATTAGAACCGTCCGCCACATTAACTTTGCGTTGTTTCGCCTTTTCAGAGAATCTAATGAATTTGCGTTGATTCCATTCAGCTTTTTATGGTTGATTAAACGCAATGAAACCACTGGTACGCCTTTGAAATATGTATATATAGTTTCGAAATAAATATATTTCCACACAATTATACATACATATATATATATATATCTATATATATATATATATATATATATATATATATATAATTCTGTGGAAATATATTTCATTTCCTTATAATATATACCAATCTTTATTTAAGAAGCTCAATGTAATTACAGCAAATATAGTGAATAAATGACCATATCATAATTTATTCCTAATATAATTCAGTTGAGATTTACAATTCTTGACAGTATGTATTTCGTAGCACAAAATCAATCACTAAATTATTATATCAATTAGTGAATCTATTTTGCCCATAAATCACCAGAGTAAAATGACGTAATGGAAACATACAAGGTGTTTACAGCTTCTCTTCCAATTTTCGGATTTGAATCATGTCAAAACGCACATTATTTGCTTTTGAAGGAATGGTTGTTGTTATTTTTTTTGTGAGTTAAGGGCAAAGTAGATTCACTAATTGATATAATAATTAAGTGATTGATTTTGTGCTACGAAACAGATACTGTCGAGAATTGTAAATGTCAACTGAATTAAAGGAATAAATTACGAGATAGTCAACATCATGAAATTTGGAATATAATGTTTCCATTTATATATATATATATATATATATATATATATATATATATATATATATATATATAAGAGGAAACAGTTAATAAAACAGTTAAAAACAGTTTGAAAAAGAATTAAAAACATATTTAATATGAAAAGGAAACACTTGATAAGTCGATAGTCCTTAATCCGCGGAGTTTCGAAGAAATACTTTCCTTTTACACAGAGGGGAGGAATTAGAAAAATGCGGGATCGGACTTTGCATACAAAAGTATTTGATGAAACTACAAGTAAGTCAAAGATCGTACTTTATAACAAAAATTGAAGCAGAGGGAATATGGTGAAGAAAAAGGTGATTACACGTGAATGGATAGTCTGGTGAACGGTAAAATAATCCAATGACGGTAAAATCCAAAAATGTAACTCCAAGAAAGTTAATTAAATTTCCATTTGCACAAGGAAAATCCAAGGAAATCACGTAATTGCAAGATGGTCCAAAATAATCCAAAAGGCCAAAATCCATGGAATAATTCACAAATATATACATACATATCTATACATATATAGACAGACTTATATATGCATACATATATATACATACATACGCACACACACACATACATACACACATATATATATATAATTATATATATATATATATATATACTCCTATAAATTCCTTTTTTCTTTTGTGTGTATTGATATTCATATTAAACCCCCTCTTTTCTGTTTATTTAAAAAGAAAATACAATTTTCTTATATATGGGTTGTGGGATTGCATTCACTAGCAAAAGATCTAGCTAATTTGCATATTCTTTTAAACATTCATTTTAATTAATTCCCTACTAGTTTTTTCGGTTTTCTTATGGGATGATCATCTTTAGTTAACTATTACGTGTAATTATATTCATGCAAACATTCTACATGATTTATACTGACATAATATTTGCGTAAAAAGTTTATAATATATATATATATATATATATATATATATATATATATATATATATGTTACATTCATACACGAAGGCATATCTAATTATTAGGGCTATAACAACAGCATATTCTTTTCTTGTTTTGATTCTCAGGTATATATCCATTGATATCTTATATGTTTTTTTATGTAGAGTGATGTGGTTCTCGGTTGATCAACTGTATCGGATACACACTCGAGAGTCAAAACAATGAAAAGAATATGCTGTCGTCATAGCTCTTCTAATTATCTATCTATACTCCTATAAATGTGTGTCTTTTGTGGGTTATATTCATATTAAAAACCCCTTTATCTATTTATTTAAAAAATAAATACAACTTTGTTATATATGGGGTTGTGGAATTGCATTCAGCTGTAAAAGATGTAGCTAATTTACATATTTTTTTAAACATTCATTTTAATTAATTCCCTATCAGTTTTTCGGTTTTCTTATGGGATGATCATCTTTAGTTAAATATTACGTGTAATTATATTTATGCAGATATTCTACTTGATTTATACTTGCATAATATTTGCGTAAAAAGTTTATAGTAAACACAATTTTTTTCCATATATATTTATGTACACGTATATATTTTTGTTTAACCTATCTATCTATATGTCTATATATCTATAAAAGCGAAAGTGTTTGTCTGTCTGTCTGTGTACAGTTTCCTTCGTAATAACTCTGTGCGTTGTTCTGACATTCATATTTATTCTTTTTGTCAGCTCCTCTGCAATTTCATTTCGCCATTTTCCGACAATGTGCGCAAACGATGAATAAATGTTATTGTAGTAAGACAAATACAAAAATTGAAATAAACAAGAAGAGAAATAAGCAAACCAAGACGAAAAGGAAAACCAAAAAAAGAAAAAAAAATGTATAAACATTTCGTCTTTCATCCGGAATATTTCTTCGAGTAGCAATATCTGTCTTTTGGAAACTTTTGGAATTAACGCTCATTGTCAAAAAAATCACTGGAGCTTTAGCGCTTCGAATATTATTAGATATAAATTATGATTTATTTTCTTTCATCGCTATTTAAATATGTCCATGTCTTGGAGATGTATATATAGAATCCATTGCATTAATCTACCCATTATTTTATCTTTTTTATTATTTTATTATTTTTTATTATTACAAGCAGGCCACCCCATGTTGCCCGGTCGCAAATTACGCATAAGTATTTTTTTTTTACTTACAAGATGTGAACTGTTAAGAAAGAACATAATGCATAAATTATAATAAGTCATTTAATTCCTACATGAACTAAAATTGTGCATGCGAGTATTGTGTTTTTTCTAAAGATGTTTGTTTACATTATATTTAAACTAGCATGTAAAGCCGGTTTTGTGTAAAACTGTATAAAACAAGGAGAAGAAATGAAGTTGCGTTTGAACATACCTGCTATCCTTAGCATATTGAGTATATTTAATGTCTATAACTTTCTATCCCGAGCAATGCCAAGAATATTTTCTTGTATAAAAACAGTATAATAAAACATAGTCACGGGCAACTCTCTTTGAATATATCTGCTCTATCAAGGATACTCAGCACTTTCGATTGATTGACTTTTTCTCCTTACCATGCACAGTAGATCTTCTTTTATAAATACGGTATAACAAAACACAGTCATATTTTTCTTAGGGCGATACATTTTTTGACCATATCTTCTCTATATCTATAAACGTGAATGTGTCTATGTATCCGTCTGTCTGTGTATCTGTGTGTGTGTCTGTCTGTGTATATACATTTCCCTAAGCAATAACTCTGTCAATTTTTAGTCTATAGACTCGAAATTTGATATACAGAGTACTGAGATTTGGGAAAATCGATGTGATCGGGTTTCGGCCAGAAATTTAGCGATTAAGGGGTCAAAGTTCAACGATTTGACCTGTGAGAACTCTACCAAACTCCTCCGACAATTTTGGGTCTAAACACTTAGAATTTTAGATATCGGTTCCTTGGACACGGATCTAAATCAATAACTTGATTTGAGCCCAAAACAATAAATGTTAATGCGTCATAATAAAAAAAAATTCGGTTTTATTATTTTTTTTTTTACTGCTCAACATAATATTCCAAAGACCCGGGCAACGCCGTGCTGAAATGCTAGTATATATATATATATATATATATATATATATATATATATATATATATATATATATATAGAGAGAGAGAGAGAGAGAGAGAGAGAGAGATATCCTTGCAATAAAATAAAAAGCTATAGCAAACATCTAAATGACTACTTTAAACACAGTTCCTGATTTCAAAAAAAGAAAAACTAAAAGATTCATCTGCCTTACTTTTAATGCTGTGTTTATTTATGGTGTCTTTTAAATTCAATAAAAATCCTCCTAAATTGGCTGATGAGGAGACCGTGCTTACCAAAAAAACTATATATAATTGTTCTACATAACTTCATGTATACCACAATAAAACGCACGGATTTCCGAAACGATCGTACAGATAATTGATTTTGTTGTTGTTCCTTCTTATGAAACTGATTTTTAATTTGATTAAAATTTGATTTTTAAATTTAAATTTTTTTTTTTTAATT
The DNA here is from genome assembly GCF_053919585.1 of Euprymna scolopes. Taxonomy (NCBI): domain Eukaryota; kingdom Metazoa; phylum Mollusca; class Cephalopoda; order Sepiida; family Sepiolidae; genus Euprymna; species Euprymna scolopes. The sequence continues at coordinate 94,380,682 of NC_136510.1, forward strand.
TTTAAATTATAAATCACATTACTTAATAGATATATATATATATATATATATATATATATATATATATATATATATATATATATATATATATATATATATATATATAAAAGATAACACTTCTTAATCTGAGTATACTTAAAATCTGATTGCATTCTAATATACAATTTGCATGGAACTAGCCCTCTCTTTCTCTCTCTCTCTCTCTCACACACACACACTCTCTCACTCTCTCTTTATCTCTCTTTCAATCTATCTATCTATTTCTCTCTCTCCCTCTCTCTCTCTCTCTCTCTTTCTTTTTCTCTCTACATCTCAGATAATCTAATGGCATGAAATAAATCTATTCATTTGCGTTTGATTTTATTAGCATATATCTAAATAGATCATGGTAAGGATATACAAGGGTAAACAATGAATTGACAGTAATGTCAATTTGTAATTTACGTTTTTAAAGCGGCATTATCAATCTGAAATGAAATCTGTACGGTTTAGAGTCTGATGTTCCAGATTAGTCAACTAAAAATACTAAAAAAAAAAAATTAAAGAAAAAGTTCCAGTGTAGAATTTAACCACAGAATGATTTTTACTGAATTGATCCGCGCTGGGCATAAGACGGCTGACATTATTAGAAACACTGGCTATGCTCCTAGAACTGTTTATCGTTTTGTAGCGAAATTAAGGGATTGTAAAGGCACCCAAATGAATGCTAACAGTCCGAGAAGTGATAAAATCTGCACCAGATATCTTGAAATAGTCCATTACAGCAAATCCATCACATTCAAAGGCTGAACCGTCGAAAAAGCGGAATGTGACCAAACTGACCATTTCTAATGCAGTACAGAAAGATCTTGGGATGAGATCATATTGCAGACAATGTCATAACATTCTTACAGCAAAATCTAAGACCATTCGTAAAGAGAGAAGCCTCCTTGCTACCTAATCACCTGAAACACCATAGTGGTATTGTAGGTATTTTTATAAACGCGAAAAAAGTTCGTGGTAAACCAAGTCTAAACCCGCAGAAACTTGAGATAATTGATAATTAACCTTCTGGTATTCCTCCAGTCATGCAGAATAAACATCCTGCCTCTATCATGGTGTTTGGAGCTGTTGCCATCGATGGGAAAGTCATGCGTACTCACTTCATTGAAGTGAACTTGATGGATTAATATGGCGGAATATCGGAACATCTTGGCATCCAATAAACGCATTACCAACCCAATCAGCATCCAAAGGTAGGGTCGCGTCATGTAATTAGCAATAAACTAATCACTTCTCTGAGAGAAGATAAAGCTTTGGATGATAGACTTCCTAGGACTAAACAGAACCATGTGTGTCGAACTAATTTCGCATAATATTATTTATTTTCTTATCATTAAGTTAGGCACAAGATCATGTGTGGATTTGAGACGCTTGATACAAAAAAAAAAAACGCCTGAGCATTCCCGTCGGTTTTCCTTTATAAAAGTGTTTCCGAAAATTAACAATAAACTAAAAACTTTCCAGAGAGCGAAGATAAAGCCTGGGAGGGTGGACGCCTTAGCAACCACGTCGGCATTCCACCGCAGAAACTCAAGAGTTATTGACAATTAACCTTCTGGTATTCCTCCAGTCATGCAGAGTAAACATCCTGCCTCTATCATGGTGTTTGGAGCTGTTGCCATCGATGGGAAAGTCATGCGTACTCACTTCATTGAAGTGAACTTGATGGATCAATATGGCGGAATATCTGAAGATTCTGGAGGAGGTTCTTCTTAATCCGGGGTAGAGAAATTGATGTTCATCCAGGACTCTGCACCTGCTCATAGGTCAAGAACATTACAGATCTTCTTGAAGAGAGAGTTGCCGCTTTTTGTGCCCGTATATGTATGATGGTCTAGCTCGCCACATTTGAAACCTTGCGATTATTGGCTATGGGATGACGTTGAGAAAGACTCTATAGCTCGTCCCCATAATAGGGTGGCCTCCCTGAAGACCTCACTAATATACAATACATGCCAGCTGAAATTAAAAAAAAAACGCTCGGCAAATTGAAAAACAAAGAAATCAGTCGTGTTCAATAAGACGTACTTGAATATATATATATATATATATATATATATATATATATATATATATATATATATATATTCTATATGGCTCCCTTCAGTCTTGACAGACTATGGATACCCACTGTAAGTGTGTCCGCTCGTGAAATTTTTGTGGCAAGAGTTGCGTAGTCTCCAACCATCAGAGGGCAGGAATTAGCAAAATGCAAGATCGGATTTTGCATATAAAAGTATTTAATGAAACTGCAAGTAAGTCACAGATCTTACTTGGTAAAAAAAAGGGTGAGGTAAGGGGAATAGGAGGTAAAAGAAAAATAATAAAAAGAATTCACATGAATGGATAGTCCGGTGAAGGGTAATATATATATATATATATATATATATATATATATATATATATATATATATATATATATATATATATATATACTAGAAAAAGTACCCGTCGTTGACTGGGTTCAAAAACAGCCTACAGAAAATGGACTGTGATTTATGAAAGTATGATAGGTTATGAAAAGGAAGGATTGTAAAGAGATAGCTTCGAATTCGGGGGTATGAAAACCAAAGCAAAATGTGATGAAAGTAAAAATAAAATAGATAGACCCCATAATTTCTTATACCATACCTGTTCACACTGAAACACTTATCACAATATTTTGTGGATCTATATTAAAAAAAAACTTGTTAAATTTTGTCACATATTTCTATTCTATGGAGGTCAGGTGTGAACGAACACCCCATCATTTTATTATACCATATTTCTTCAAACTGAAACATAATTATCAAAGTATACTTACGCAGATAGATATGAAAAGTCTTTATTAAAGTGTGTGCCTATTTCCATTCTATGGAGGCCACGCGCGAACGCAGACCCCCACAATTTTATTATACCATCCCCATATAAGTTAAAACATACTTATCAAAGTATTTTTATGTACATCTATATCAAAAACACTTGTAAACGTTTTTTTTTTTTAATTTTTAAATTTTTTATTTCCATACTCTGTGGACCAGGCGCGAACGCAGACCCCACAATTTTAATGAACCACCGTTCTGCCAAATCAAACATACCCATTCCTGTGTCTCGATACATCTTCTATCATTATATGTAATCATTATTTTTTTAAATAGTCAACCATATAGGAGCCTATTCGTGACCAGACACGCATGCACGCACACACACACACACACACACACACACACACACACGCACACACATACACACATTCAGCTTTATATTATAGATACACTAAGAAGTAGAAGTGGTAAAAAAAGGCAGGATAAAAAATGCACAATATTTAGTAGAGCTGAACGTTGTTTTTTTTTTTTTTTTTTTTTTTGACAACCTCAAAATATAAACTTAACTCATTACAATTGTTTCCACTGACAGATGAATCCTTTGCTGTTCCTTCAAATGATAACCGTTAAAACTTCTTATGAAACAGACAGGGAGTTCCTCTGTCTATGGAAACAATTGTAATGAATTAAGTCCATATTTTGAGGTTGTTAAATAAAAACATCATATATATATATATATATATATATATATACATATATATATATATATATACATATATATATATACGTTTTATTTTTTTATTACCGATTTTTTTTCTGTTTAGTTACATTTTTGTTTCAGCTACGCGACCGTTTTTTTTGGCCGTTATGTACCTATTTACTATGCCTCCCCACGGGACAGAGTTAGACACCAGGGTCGTTTTTTAACGTGGAGAAAAGGTACAAAAATAAAAATTGTCTCAGTCGTGAAGGATTTCTCCTCCACGGAAAGAGAACAAGAAATGGAAGTGCAGCATCTGAAGAACAGATACTACACTTTGATCTTGACCAAAAAGGCCAAGAAGGTATGATTTTTTTTGGCCGTTATGTAGCCTCCTTAGACTTTACAGAAAAGTTCGTTTATGTCTGATTATAAAAAAAAACGGCAATAAAAAAATAAAACGTATATTTGTTCTACAACAGTATTGAGCACTTTCCTCAGGTTTTTATTAATTACCATTTCTACTATATATATATATATATATATATATATATATATATATATATATATATATATATATATATATATATATATATATGAACAAATGATTAATAAAACATGTTAAAAGACATATTGAAAAAGAGGTAAAAACATATTTAATTTTAAAAAAGGAAGCACAAGATAAGTGGATAGTCCTTAATTAATTAATTTATTTATTAAATTAATCATTTGTTCATATTATAAGCTCTATTTCCTTTTCGGTTTTATTGAGCTTTCACATGTGGTTGAGATTACTTTACTTGTAAATATTAACTCTTTAATATCTATAATATATTTTAAGTTTACCATTTTGATTACCTTGGTAAACTTATTGTAATTTTCATTTTATTTTATATATATATATATATATATATATATATATATATATATATATATATATATATATATACTAGCATGGGTGCCCGGCGTTGCTCGGGTGTTTGGAGGTGTATGCTGTGCAAAAAAAGCAAAAAAACAAAAAAAAATGGTTAATTTTTTAAAACTTTGACCCCTATTATGACCCCTTAACATTTATAGCTTCGGGCTCAAATCACTTTATTAAGTTAGATCCAGGTTCAAGGAACCTATATCTAAAATTTCAAGTGTCTAGACCCAAAATTGTCGGAGGAGTTTGGTAGAGTTCTTAAAGGTCAAATCGTTGAAATTTGACCCCTTAACAGCCAAATTTCTGGCTGACACCCGTCACATCGATTTTCCCAAATCTCAGTACCCAGTATTTCAAATTTCGAGTCTATAGACTAAAAATTGACAGAGTTATTGCGTAGGGAAATGTACACAGACAGACAGATACACAGACACACAGACAGACACACAGACAGACAGAGACATTCACTTTTATAGATATATAGATATAGATATATGTATACATATATATTATACATATTATGATATAATTATGAGAATAATATAGATATTTTATATTAGATCCTATTTTTATAAAAAAAATGTTTGATATTTAAAAAAGATTATTAATAACAATAATAAACATATCTGATATAACATATAATATACATTGTGTGTATGTGTGTATATATATATATATATATATATATATATATATATATATATATATATATATATATATAACGAGATAGAACGACTGATTTATGTATAATTTTATATTCATAGGGGTCTATTAATATAGATGACATCAGTAATCGTTTATTTTTATGGTTATAATTATTGATGTTGTTTTTATAGAAAATATTTTTGGGGTGGAATTATCTGTTATGATAGGTAATGACATGACATCGCCCTCTATCAATAAGAGAGAAAAAGAGAAATTATTCGATTTCAAAATGTTTTCGTCATCTCGTATCATTTCTCATTCATCTATAGATAACAAAAATAATATTTATCGATTGTTGTTTTCATTTATTATTTCCTGCTAATTTCGATTTGCATTTGGCAAGTCGCGATTTAAATCTGCCGACAATCCTGATATAATCAAGTAATTCAGTTCAGTATATGAGGTCATCGAACATATTATTTACGTACTTGTCAGCTCTAGTTTTGAGAATCTAGCGCACTAGGTGAAGCTCACTCATCCCATAACGAATTGAACCACCTTCCTCTGAAACAGGAACTTTCAATGGTGTCACAGTCCTTGCAGTTGGAGAGAACTCCAATTCACAAACAGGACCCAATCACTTGTAAAACCCCTTCAGGAGATAATGTCGCCGTTAATTCGTTGCGCTTCTTGCAAGGTGTCGCCATCCTCATATGTACAGTGTTTGGTATTACCAAATGGTCACCTATCTGACACTGATCATGATCCACGTAAATTCTGATAGGCTAACAAGAATAGCTGTATCAACATGATTATGACGTGTTTATGAAGTACATCTTGGCATCCAATAAATTCATTAACAACCCAATCAGCATCCAAAGGTAGGGTCGCGTCATGTGATTAGCAATAAACTAATCACTTCTCTGAGAGAAGATAAAGCTTGGGATGATAGACTTCCTAGGACTAAACAGAACCATGTGTGTCGAACTAATTTTGTATAATATTATTTATTTTCTTACCATTAAGTTAGGCACAAGATCATGTGTGGATTTGAGACGCTAGATACAAAAAAAAAAAAAAAAAAAAAAAAAACGCCCAAGCCTTCCCGTCGTTTTTCCTTTATAAAAGTGTTTCCGAAAATTAACAATAAACTAACAATATTCCAGAGAGCGAAGATAAAGCCTGGGAGGGTGGACGCCTTAGCAACCACGTCAGCATTCCACCGTAGGGGTGCTCCATTCGATTAGTGATAAACTACTTAATTCTTAGATAAAGGGTAACCCTACAAAGTGTGGGCATACTTCAGATCGACAGCAACAAAATTAGTATCGGAGTAATTTTTTATCATAATTCGGAAAGATGATTTTGTTTTATCAAACATGTGTTGCTCGCATGAGTATTGCCTCCACGAGAGGACTGGAAATAGTTGGTGGAATGGGCGGATTAATTATTTGTTTACATTAGACTTGAAGACAACTATACTGTAGTGTGTTGACAAGCAGATCGTGATATTTATAACCCGTATCCCTGAGTGGCTTCCGGGCCTTGATAAGTGGTGATCACTGTGTAAAAAAAAAAAAAAAAAAAAGTGATATCTTGTTCTGTATAGACTTTGGTAATTGTAATTATTTTTATGTGGTATTTATTCTCACTTTCGCGTGCATTGCTCTCTTAGTGCTCTACTTTAATTTAAACCTCAAATGTTCCTATGTAATTGCCTCCCTAGGAGGACAGATTTAGACACAAGGTCGGTTCTTAATGTGGGGAAAATCCAGCTCCACAAAAAAAAAGGGCACTCTGGATAGAAACAAAAAATTAAAATTATCTCAGTCACGAAGGAATTCTCCTCCACTGATTGAGGACAGAAAACATGAAGTGGAGCATCAGAACAGATACTACATTGTGAGCATTTAGTTCTCTCCCACTGCAAGGACTGTGACACCAAAGTCGGAAAGTGAGATTGAGAAGTCCACGCCCCCGGGGAGCCTAACCTGCAAAACGATGCCTGAGCAGCCCCGTCGGCATTCCCCGGTAGGGGCACCTCGAGCGATTAGCAATAAACTAATCCCTTCTCATAGAGAAATGACAAAGCCTGGGAGAGTGGACCTCCTAGAATTGCACAGAACTTTTACACCCATCGCAAAATCAATAGGGACCGGATCATTGCAGGAATGGTTTAATCTCTGTTGATTTTGGGAGTCCAGAATAAAACTCCATGATATTACACTCTGATCTTGGCCTGAAAGCCACACATGTTTATCATAGGTTTGTACGTGATTTTGCACATACTTCTATCTGCCATTGTTCTTCGTCATTGCTGATTGGATTTGCACGAACGTCTTCCTTGTTTTTATTCTTCTTGAGAATTAATGCAGCAATCACTAGACGAAACCTCGATAGCAGCGGCGGCAGTGAATGTTGTTGTCATTGGAGTTTCGTCTGATGATTGCTGCATTAATTCATTCGTCTTCCTCATCCGTATAGTTGTAATTCGTCATCAGTGGGGTCGGACAAATATAACTTTTTAACGTGTATTGAGAAGAAAACTTCGTTAAGAGTGTTAGTTTATTTGCGTCCGAATTAGCTCACACAGGAAATATAGACTAGCTTGATTTTAGGTCAAGGGTCTCTAAAGTCTTCGAAATAAGAACCATATTGCTGAATTTTTATGGCTACGCGGGCTATATATATATATATATATATATATATATATATATATATGTATATATATATATATATATATATATATATATATATATATATATATACTAGCCCGCCATCCAGCAATGTCCGGTCATAAAATACGCTTAAATATGATATTTTATTTAATACAAATTTCGTATTTATTATTTTATTGTATAAGACCCTATATAAAGTAATGATTTAAAAGTTAAAAAAAATGACTCGTGTACCACTGTCGAGAATCGATACAAAAACATTTGGATTACAATTTACTTTTTCCTTTGGCGTTAATGCCTGAGCTAAGAATTAAAACATGAATTAATAGCGATTACGTTACGCATGCATGTTCGTAATGCCATCGTTCGGCCTTCACCTGGCAAATTTCATTTCTTTAATTTTCACATATTTGCACCGATTTCCCCGGCTAAAACTCAAATATAAAGTTTCGCACGGGTTCGTATACCCTATATATTAAGTTTCATATATGTAGACCAAAAACTGACGAAGGAGTTTGCTAGAGAACATTTTTAAACAAATATATATACGCATACATAAATATATATATATATAGAAAGAATTTTGTTATTAGTATAACCTTTTTACGCAAATATTACGCAAGTATAAATCATCTAGAATATCTGCATGAATATAATTACACGTAATATTAAACTAAAGGTTATCATCCTATAAGAAAACTGAAAAAAAAACTAATAAGGAATTAATTAAAATGAATGTTGAAAAGAATATGCAGATGAATGCAATCCCACGACCCATATATAACAAAGTTGTGTTTTCAGTTTAAATAAATAGAAAAAAGTGGGTTTTAATATGAATATAAATACACAAAATAACCAAAATTTATCGGAGTATAGGTATATTAGATTGAGAAAAAGGTTTTGCGGAATTTTTAATTTTTATTACCGTTGATGTATTTTCAAATAAGTTTTCGTTTATAATACATTTATGTTAAACATTATTTTAAATAGCGTTTTTCGCTCTACCTAACCATTTAAAACAATCGTTTCGGACCAATTATATCTTCTTTTCAGAGCTTTTTTTTTTACAAGGTGATCACCACTTATCAAGGCCTGGAAGCCACTCAGTGATAAGGGTTATTGCATGTACAGTACGTTAGTGTGGGGGTTTAATAAAAATGTCTACTTAAGGGGGCGGTTCATCAGGAGTTGACATTTTTATTAAACCCCCACACTAACGTACTGTACATGCAATAACCCTTATCCCTGAGTGGCTTCCAGGCCTTGATAAGTGGTGATCACCTTGTAAAAAAAAAAAACGCTCTGAAAAAAAACGCGTTGAATACAAAATGGAAAAAAAGCAAATTCACATAATTTTCTCATTTCAGTTCAAGCTAGGCCGAAACGCTACTTAAACAGCTCGCGATATCAACAAAGCATTTGGTCTAGGAACCGCTATTAAACACCTAACACAATGGTGGTTTAAGAAATTTCGTGGCTGCGACGAGAGTCTTGAAGATAATGAGTGTAATTGTCTGCCATTGGATGTTGACAACGATCGATTAAGACGCAGAATTGTTGGGGAACTTGCCTCTGGATTAGACTTAACCTATACGACGATTTCAAAAAAAAAAAAAAAAAAAATACGCAATAGACATTAAACACAATAAGACAATAAGCGTGAGAAAGTGATGCCTCAGGAATTGAAAGACAACCGAAAAAAACGCCGTTATGAAATGTCATCTTCTCTTCTTTTACCCAACAAGAACGACTTATTTCTCGATCCAGTTTTGACTTACGATGTAAAATGGGATCCTTACGACAATTAGTGACGATAATGCTGGGTGTTTTTGTCGAAGTTTCTCATGCATTTCATCCATTAGTTGATAGTACTTTACCGCCTGCATTAAAAAAAACTGTAATAAATGAGACCGATAGCAAACCACCAGACAGTCAGCATAGACTTCTTTTTGGCGCAACTCTGGCTTCGAGAAGTGTCGTGGGGCTTCGTCTGCGTCTAACCACTAGGCTGATTTTTGTCAGCTCTCATGGCGACTAAACCAGTTTACTGATACTAAACCAGCAATAGTCTATATTGACCGATATTCATAGTGTCATATCCAAGTCTTTTCACTCAGTCATTTTTTAACTCCTTTTCTCCTCACGTTATATATTCGGATCCTGCGTCATTAAATAAAGAGTGTGTAGTTCTTTCCACTGCAAAAAAACTATGACACATAAGCGTACAATGGCCGTTTAATAACGGACTACTAACCTTACGTTGTGGCTCCCTTCATCTATCGGACACTTCAATAAAACATTTCATTGTGAAACACTAACAGGGCTTGTCTTATAGTTTTCCTCATTTATTCCCATTATCAACAGTTTGGCGTTTCTCTCAGGGATTTATCTTTTTTTTTCCTTTTAGCATTTACATTCTTTCTTAGTTAACTCATTCCAATGCTTCTACGACTGACAAAGTCAACTTGCTGTTGTCGGCGCTTCCGATCACTGACTGATGAAATCATCGTACCTTTTCCAAAATCTCTACGTAAAGTTCGCGTCACTTTATAATGACCTTTACGTTAGAGTTGTGAGCCTCTAGAAATCAATTTGTTTTAAATGATTGTTTATTGTCTACATTCTTTTATTTCTTAAACATTTTAACATAAATATTTTTCTCTGTAAATATTTATCCTGCTATGATAACATTCTATTATTACAAATATAACAATCGTCGACTAGCAATACCTTCGGCGTTGCCCTGCTATATCTACTCTTCCATCCCTCACCTCGCTTTTCCTCCCCCCCTCTCTCTCTCTCTCTCTCTCTCTCTGTTGCTCTTCCCTTTTCTCTCTTTTCTTTGTTCTCAAATTCCTCTTTCACTCTCTGTTGCCTCTAAACCCCATGTTTCTCTCTTTCTTTCCTGCGATCCTCTTCACTCTCTCGTTCAGTCCCCCCCTCTCTCTCTCTCCTCTCTCTCTTTTTATTTTTTTAATCTTTTTTACTTACGTTTTTCCCTTCTCTCTCTTTCTCTCTCACTCCCTTCCTTTCTCGCGCACACATGAGAACCGGCGAAAGAACATCGCAAATCTAAGTTATTAGCGAGGTGCGCAAAATGTGATATTAGGCGCCATCCTATGAGTCAGCAACCAGTGCGAGATCAACAGTTGGGCGCCATTGGATTGCATTTGCCGCGAGAATAGGGTGATGCGCATCAGAAGAGGGAAGAAGAACACCGAAGCGTAAAGATTGCAGATTACGGTTGGCCATAGGGTTGGCGGAAGAACGGGCCATCGCTCGGTTGGTCATAACCGACGCCGGAAACTAACGAGAAACAGAGAAGTAATGAACTTTCGTCTTCTTGACCCGCGGCGAACTTACTACTAAAGCTCGATTTTCGATTAGCAGAAAAACTAGCGCCTCGGGTAACATTATTTTGCCGATGGAATTTAATAGCAACGATCCATTATGTAAAATTTTCATTAGTCAAATTTTCAAAAATAACAAAAAGTCGGATAACTGTTAATTATGTACTATATTTTCAGAGTACAACACACACAGAAAAAAAACTTTTCTTAAGGCAAAACCCCAAAATTAATAACAGAAGACATGCTCAATCGCACCATATTATTTGAATTTCATCGACTTTCGTTTGAAAACTGTGAAGTTTTCGTTACAAATACACCACATATGTTTAGGTATTGTTATAATAGTTTCCCCATTACTTCAAATCAATCGCAATCGTTTTGAGCATATTTGGAACAAGGACACAATGTTGATGAATATATTAGTTTGGTTTTTTTCCTTATATATATATATATAGATAGATAGATAGATAGATAGATATTATTATTATTATTATTATTATTATTATTATTACTATTCGATGATAAACAGTTAGATTTGGTCGCTACAAACAGCCTTCTGTTTCAGCCAATGAGACACCATCAGACGACTCTGAACCATGCGACGCAATAAGAAAAAAAAAGAGTTTTTTTTATCGCGAACAAATGTAACTGTTTACCCTCGATTAAATAATGAAAAAAAAATAGTTTGCTTTCGTTATCGAGCACTACCTTACAACCTCCTTGTATTAATGAGTCCCTACTTTTTAGCATCTCAAACTGGAATTTATATATATATATATATATATATATATATATATATATATATATATATATATATATATAGATAGATAGATAGATAGATATCACTTTTATATAAAAATCACTCGGTGTGTTGGTGAGTTCCTTCCTCATGAGTTCTGAAACAGCTGAGATTGTTTTTGCAAGTTTCAAAGAAATGGAATTTATATTCTGGCAGTATTCTTAGATATGATTGTTTTTTATCTAAGTTTAACGTTTTTTTTTTTAATTTCCTTGTGTATGCTTTTCTTAAAGTTTTCTCCCTTGACTTTGTTGGAGTTTTTTTTATTATAGCTAGTCCGTCATCTATATATATATATCAAAAAAAATCATACACAAGGAACCATACTTAAAAGATAACGCTACTCCAATTTACGTTAACCTTAAGTCAAATCACCCACCATCAATTATAAAACACATTCCCAACTCGATCGTAAGTAGACTCAAGCGATGAAAATGCATTTAACAGGTCAACCAATATCTACGAAACAGCCCTAAAAATAATGGATACAAAAATATCGATATCAAATATAAGCAACATTTATTTACGTAGGCATCTATACCTTAATGTCGATACATAGCTCGATCTACGTAGGTTCTTAATGCATATAATTTTATTTACAAAAGCTCTAATTGCATATTCAGTGATTTCGAAAAAAATTTTTTTTAGTTTATCAATATAACTGTGTTATGTTTGTGTCACGCTTTAACCGTATTCGTTGTAGTTCAAACTTCTATCAAACTCCCATAGACTCCGGCACCCTCTAAAAAGACCCCCCCCCCCCCAAAAAAAAGAAAAACAATAAAAATAATACTAAATTAATAAATAAATCCGGATCGGCATTATTTTCTTTTTAATAAAATCATTTATTCTCGTTACTCTCCCGTCTCGACAACACTAAAAAGATATCTCGCTGTCAAAGGTCATCTAATCTCTTTCTTTATTGAAGTTAAATTTTCGACTGCCAATTTGCCTTCATCCTTTAGACAGTTTTATTTGTATTTTATGTTTCGGTTGTAAAATGTATTAAGGTTGAAACCTAGGTCGATCCGCGTAGGTTTTCATTAACGTTTATATATATATATATATTGAAAATTTTAATAATTTTCAATATCAAAATGTCGTACAGGCGGTCGGGTTTCAATCCTGGCTTCAGGTAGTTGCCTGACTAGCCGCACTGATGACCTGTGAAACAGCGAAAGAGTACTGTATGGGGATGACTATATATATATATATATATATATATGTGTGTGTGTGTGTGTGTGTGTGTGTGCGTGTGTGCATGTATGTATGTTTTTGTATATATGTATATCTATATGCATATGTGTATATATATATGCATATGCATATATATATATATGGATATATATATATATGGATATGCATGTATATATATACACACACACACACACACACATATATATATATATATATATATATATATATATATATATATATATATATATATATATATAAGTATTTCAATTTAAAGTATGTAAATTAGAATTTACAATAATTTATTAATCGGCAAGGATTACAAGTTGAAAATTTAAAATTTTCTTCATACCATAGAGTTTATCTTCAGGAGAAAGTACTTAACAAAATAATATTCATAGACACGTTATAATTTTGCTAGTTAGTTCATAAAAGATAAAATTACAATTACGAAACATGTCATATATGTAGAAAAGTGTATTATAATGCAGAAAATTATGGGTTGAAAATGATAATCCATGTAACGTCCAGGTTCGATAAATATGGTACAATACAAAGCAAACGTTTATTGGTCAAGTGTTGAGATGTACATGAAATATTTTGAAAGTAATTGTAATAATCCAAGTTGTTTATCGGTAAACATGTCAAAATCCCGAATACGATTTAAGCTTTTAAACGTAAAAGTTGTCATTGGCCTCCCAACGAGAGAAAAGAATCCCAGTTCCCTCCCATCGGTTGAGAAGAATTATCATGAATTATGCTAAACACTGCAAGGCAGAAAATAATATTTTTTAAGGATAAACCAAACTTCTATGTTTAGAGCAAATTCAAACTAGTTGCTAAGTGTGAGATATCAAACTCGTATTTTAATCTAAAATATTTTATTAGATTTAAATATTTCAATTTTCGATTTCATATTTAAAAAAAAAAAAACATTTCCACTGAGGACTTCCATTTGTTGCTTCTGCAGTTTCAGGATGTTATTGTTTTTCAAAAATAGTCACTGAGTTTCGGCAATATGATAACAATGAAATAAAACTTTTTTTTTTAAATTATTTTTTATTAATGAATATCTAGTTCCCTAAAAATGTCCTCTTTAGCTTGTGTGAGAAATAAAAACTTTCTAACTATAAAAGAAATTAGTTTTCATTGATGCAATTAGGTGGCCGCTGAAGTCGAAAGAAATTTCGGTTTGCCTTCAAAAGGACTGCTACGACTGTACTCTTCTTTCACTGCTCCTCTCTCCCCCAACCTCTCTCCTTTGGCCTATTTCGTTTCGTAATACGTTGAGAACATCGCCTACATAACCTCCCACAACATCAATGCCAGCTTGGTCAACGCTTTCTCCGAGTATTCGCCTAGCTCCCGCCGGCGTTTATGGAAAAAGCATACTCCCAGTTCCGGACTCGTACAGAGGCAGTGAATGAGGCTAAAAGCGGCTACATTGAATAGATGTCAGCTCTACTACATAGCCAAGTTACCTGGATTGATTTTTTTTCAATAATTTTTTTAAATAAAGCTGTAGTATTTGTTTCTTCCGGCGACACTTTTATCGTTTTTTTTTGTTTGTTTGTTTTATCGTCCCACCCTGTACTTTCGATTGGAACAAAAAAATCTTAATTCTAGAAGGATTGACTCTTTTATTGACAGACCACTTAAGCATGTTGCTTTTACTTACATCCCCACGAGGGCGAAACAACATCCTCGTTTTAATTTGAGTAAAATCCAACTCCCTCAAAAAAGAGATCACTGGATTGGTACAATGTTTATTAATACCTCAATCTAGAAGGATTTCTCTTTCCTTGATCGAATATTG
>NC_136510.1:94400634-94403134 GCF_053919585.1 Euprymna scolopes
CCACAAATCTAGTTAAGCCCCATCTTTAACCCTAAAACATATACTTAAGACAATGATAAAGACTCTATACACCTTTCTGCGCTACACTATATATAATACGCTCCTCCTTTATTTAGAATTCGAACTCCCAACATCATTTATGATTTTAATTTGTTTGGATCTATTTCGTTCCTAATGAATCCAACGTTAGACGCCGCATCCCCACTATGTTACCTAGCATCTTCTCTATTCTTCTGATGAGAAGCATTAGGCTTCGAAATGCCTTGGCATAAAGAGTCCCTTCTATCCCCCAACTAATCGATTGTATTCCCTTATTGAATAAATGAACCAATCTATACCCACCAATATATAGTTCTGTGTCTTCATTTCCCACTCCTATTGTTTTCATATATATATATATATATATATATATATATATATATATATATATATATGAAAATTTTCCGGGGATACAGAATTTTATAACGGCTAAATACAGACCAAAAAGCATAATGAATTTAAAAAATAAAAAAATAAAGGTTAGCTAACCAGGTTTCGTTCCTCACTTATTAAAGGTAAATCGAGGAAAATACGATTTAAAATAAACAAAAAAAATCCTGAATATGGCGGGGGTAGGAAAAAAAACAGGAATAAACGGGGGGAAAATTAGATAGAGACTGAATTAAGTCCTAGAAGATTTTCTTTTTGCTTGCAAAGAGAAGGTCTCAAAGACTTAATAAAAAGAGTTTCTAAAATTTTCAAATGATAGGGAGAGTGCTACTTACTAAGGATCGTAAACATGTCAGCACTGAAATTCGTGGCACACGCATGGTTATTTATAAGATGGTCGCAAATCGCAGAACCATACGTGTTACTTAGAACATCCGAGGGTGAAAAATGTGCATAACGAATCTTTGAAGGCACATGCTGTTTCAAACGAAAATCTAATCTTTGCGATGTTCGCCCAACATAGTGCGCGCTGCAACTACATTTAAATAAATAAATAATAGAATTATTATGGTGGGAGGGGGAAGAACATCTTTGCGAATAGACGGCAACATAGGCCTAGTTGAAAAAACAACACGCGGGTTCGATGCAAAATAACACCATTGCACAGACAAAGAAATTTGCTTAGCAAATCGGTCGCTGATGTTACCTAGCCAAGGTAGACGGAGGTACACAGGACATCTATTAGCTATAATTTCTTTGGGTTTATGAAAATTGGAAACTTTCTTATTGATAGTAGTTTCAACAATATCCAAGGGGTAACCATTATTACAAAGGGTCTTAGTGATAAATTTGAGTTTGTCATCCAAATTAACTTCAGAACAAATCATCAAGGCCCTATGTGCTAAAGTTTTGATTAAATTATATTTTTGGTTTATAGGGCAAAAAGAGTCCCAACGCGTATAGAGACCCGTAAAAGTTGGTTTACGATAAACAGAAGTAAGAAAACACAGGATGTCTTGGATACAAAACATCCAAAAACGGAAGAGTAGAATTCGTTTCCTTGTCTACCGTAAACTTAAGGGCTGGATGAACGTTATTAAGGGACACAAAAAAAAAAGCATCCGCATTCATCTCGTTGTCAAATAAGCAGAAAGTGTCGTCAACGTAACGAAAATAAATGTCTGGTTTGCATAAACCAGACAATAGACCCTCTTCATGAAATCCCACAAAGATATTAGCCAACGCTGGTTCCAATGGGGAACCCATGCCCACACCATCCGTCTGTCTGTACATTATATAGTTGAAACTGAACTCTACCGACATGGTGGCGAATTTCATCAATTCTACAAAAATATTTTCTGGTATTGGGGGAGTCGGAAGTTTACTCCGATATAAAGCGTCAGCACAAATATTAATAGTCTCTAACAATGGGATGCAAGTAAAAAGACTGGAAATATCAAAGGAACATATAAATTTGTCTGAATGAGTATAATTTTGTATAAAGTTAGCAAAGCTAAAAGAATCTTTAATACAATATGGACTATAAAGTTCCAAAATAGGTTCTAAAATAATTGTCAACCATTTTGCTAGCTTATGTTGACAAGATCCTATCATAGATAATATGGGTCTCAACGGTACCACTTCTTTATGGGTCTTAGGCAAACCATACAAACGAGGGCGAATAGAACCAGTAGGACGATTTGAATCAGAAATGAAAGTAGGAAGAACACCACTTTTGACCCATTTGACAAGTTGGTTTTGGAACTTGGTCTCAATAGAAACAGTAGAATCATGAGTATCTACCGGACCTAATTAAACAAATTTAGAGGTGTCCCCAAAATAGTCAACATTTTATTGACATAATCCTGGTGATCCATTATGACAACGCCAGAACCTTTATCGGGTTTTGTGATGACTAAAGATTTATTATGACGAAGTGCTTTGATTATACAATAATGTTCACTTCGCCATTTTGCTTCACAAAACGAAATGGGTGTGCCCGCATAAGAATGTGCTACGTCATTAAGTTTCGCCTTAATATTACTGACCATAGAGTCGGAAACAGGAGAAA
>NC_136510.1:94405634-94415634 GCF_053919585.1 Euprymna scolopes
ATCATAAATTTGACTAATTCTGTAGACCAACGTCTTTTACAAGTCATTCATAAAAAGAATTCGCATATCCTCTACTAATTGTGTAGAAATTGCTATGTAGTTATTGTGTTCTAAACCTTTTTCCTAGTTCATTTAATGTTTGAAAATTATTTCAATAAACAAGTTATGCGTATATTCTGTTGTTTTTCTCAACCTCGTTAATAAGTTGACACACTGAAACAACAGATATTCGTATCTTCTGCCATAGTTTCGCTAATACTGCTTTAAATATTTTTATTTTTTTTACTGGAGTAGCTGAATAGTATTGTAAGCACTTTCTCAAAGTTTCATGGATTTTTATTCGCCGGTTCCTTAAATATTTTTTAAAAATGTAAACCCGTTAACAATTTGATACGCAGTGTATATATATATATATATATATATATATATATATATATATATATATATATATATATACAGGGAGAAAGGGAGGGGGAGATTATCATATTTATTTCCATGTAAAAAATAAATTATATGTACAATATATACATTATATATATATATATGACTTTCAATTCAAAAAAAAGGAGAGAAAAAACATTTGCATGAAAAAGCCCGTACGAAACGGTCGAAACGTCGTCGAGTTTCTAAGCCTCTTCACATCTGCTGTTAATACCGTACATGTCAGATTTTCATCCTTGTTCATACATATATATATATGTGTGTGTGTGTGTGTGTGTGTGTGTGTGTGTGTGTGTGTGTGTTGATGTATATGAAATAGATTCATGTTATTTAAGGGAGATAGGAAAGAAAAGCGAGATATAGTACTTGAATAGACATACGTCACTTTTTTCTCGGGAAACAAACAAACATTTAAAAATATTATCCAATAGACATCGATTATGTGACTTAATTTCTGCCAGCACGCTTAAATTTTACGTTACTACGTTTGACCGCGTGAACAATCAATCGTCTTATTATCACAGAGAAACACTTTTAATTTTGAATGCTGTCAAGGTTTATAAAACAGATTCATGTATTTCTGCACTACTGATTCAGGCAATGTCATCCATTTCTCTCCATCAGGTCAGATTTTGGAAAAGCCTGAAATAGCAGTCACAATCCTTGTCCAGAATCTTGGTGAACTGCTTGATTAAACCAAACTTGATGTGCAGCGGTAGGAAAGTATTTTCTGTCCAGCGCAGGGTCGTTGATGCAAGACACCAATTATTTCCACACAGGCCAGTCCTTCGTGCATGCTGAGCACCACTTTTTGGAAATTTTCTAGATTTTATGACTTTATACCGATTCCTTTTCGACATAATCACTCATAATTATAGACCTGAATACTTATTGCCATTAAAAGAATCATACAATTATTCGACATAGCATTTTATCTCCACCAACTTTTTAAATGCTCCAAAAATGCGTACATGTTAACAAAAACGTAAAAACCAACAAATAGCTAAAGCTCAAAAAAATCTTCACACATACAAAAAAAAAACGCACACCTATTATATTTAAAGTTTGGTATATGTAAATCTATGTATAATTGGTTAACTCACGTGCATACAAGGTTCCTTAATTAAGGTTACACACTTTGTTGTACGGACATTTAAAATTGCATCTTGAAAATGCAGTATATCGACTTATGAGATGATTAACTAATTTTCATTATTTAAGGTTTAAATGAACAGCTACCGCAAGAGTTCGAATACATCCTACTAAAGCCTAATCGTCAGAGCTGGTGAATTTAAAAATGTAATCTGGACGCGATGACGTTTTAGAAGAAGGATATGAGATTCTGTTTTAAACTTAGGAAAAATTTCACAAAAATCTATGGCATGCTTCGGGCTCATATCAGGGTATCTTGTATAAATCGAACATCAGTTTTTAGTGACATAAGAGATTCAAAGAAGACAGGGTGTCTTTGAGGGATGATCAGAGGTGTGGGAGGAGTAACTGAGGCCACGACATCAGAGTTTATTAGCCACATACAAAGTTCCTGGAGAAAGATCGTTGTGTGTCTACAGAGGCAATAAGTCCACAATTTAATATCAGTGTGAGAACTGTAGACACAATAATTTGCGAATAACTGAAGATGCGGAAGACTTGCGCGAAGTTTTTGCCGAGGATGCTTAGAGAAGATCAGCTTATTTTACCAAGATGGACATCAAAACAGTTCCTCACCATTCAAATAGTTCAGACATTGCTCCCTGGTACTTTTGGTTATTCCCTAAGCTCAAGGAAACCCTTAAAGGTTGTTGTTATGAGACACTTGGGGAGATGAAAGAGTCTGTAACGACGGCCATTTGCACGCTCACGCAAGTGGACTTACATAAAGCCTTCCAGAAATTGTTGGAACAGTACAACAAATCCATTGCAGCCGGAGGAGATAACTATAAGTAAAAGTGCCTTTAGGAAAAAAGTCTGGAAACTAATTGAAGGCACCTCATATTTTATGAACGGTATTATATCTTAAGTTAACCGAGCATTATGAGTTTTTGAGCAGAGATGATCGTTGTTATATTATGTTCTATATTAAGCGTGATTAGATTATATACAAATAACGAGAAAAACCAGATATCTTCAGTTTTTGTCTATTTTTGACAGTATACATTAGACATCAAGTAATAAGTGCGTCAAAATTTCATTTTTTGTGTATTTAAAGCAGTCTAATATGGGCACAACTTTATTTGTTATATAGACATATCAACTCTTTCTCTCTCTCTCCATTAAAATGTCATATGACCATAAATATAGTGTTCTTGAACTCGCGATGGTTATTCCTCAGAATCTTGCTTTCAGGTTCCTACAATACCGTCCAGCAGTCAAACTTTAGAAAGCGTGCGTTGGGCAGACAGATAAACTCAAATTAACATAACGAAAACAACTATTACGTTGAAAACGCTTTATTAATTAGGTAAAAAAAATCTGAAACAAAAACAAAACAAATAGTTAAAAGGAGAAAACATAATTAAACAAAAGGGAATAATACATGAAAATAATTATGTTTTGGACAGGCTTCCAAATTAACAGATTCTGGGATATCTTATCTTTTTCAATCAACTGTTAGGTGAAAGTCCGTAACAGTTAGAAAAGTGTCTTTTCTCCATTAAATTGTTAGGTGAAAGTCTGGAGCGGCTAAAAATGTCTTTTCTTTTTTTTATTAAATCGTTAGGTGAAAGTATGGAGTGGTTAGAAAAAGTATTTTCTTTTTTTATTAAATCGTTAGGTGAAAGTATAGAGTGGTTAGAAAAAGTATGTTCTTTTTTTATTAAATCGTTGGGTGAAAGTATGAAACAGTTATGTCTCTTTTTTTACAAAGGTTGTTATTCTAGTGCGGCGCATAAACTACCCAAGAGCCCACGATTTAAAAATAGAAATAGAAATCTGAGAAAAGATATAAGTTCTGTGCGAGCGAAGAAGGAGAGAATAAAATCGTGTATGTTCAGTTCTTAACAATAATGAATGGACACTTTTAGTCGTTAATACTCGTTTCGCTGACGCTGGAACTAAAATCCATCAAACATTGAATTAGCATGCGAGTCACCACATAAAACCGGCATAACTTTTGTTCTAGTGTCAAACATAACTTAATTTTAATCTCAAAAACAGATGCACGTCGGGTCGAATTGAGTCGCGATGCCGGATCATCTCTCCTGGGACTATATTGGATCTGTCTGAATTTAGTTTTAGGCATCGACTCTTGGATTATCTAGCGAATACATGATTCAATGTCCATCGAGTTCAACTTCCAAACTCTCTTTTTGTAAATAATACGATTCCTGTCAATTATATAATATCTGTTTCTTTGTACTGTAAATTGATCTCCTCCAGTGGGTACAATTGCGTCATCTTTGACGCTTCCAAAAATCAGGCCAATGTTTATTTGCTATTGTCCTCGGACTGTTGTTTAATCAGTCCGATTGCTATTTGTTTGTAAATTCCATTCTTGTAAAATATTTACTATTTCTTTTTAAATCTTATTTATAAAACTCACTAGCGGGGGAGGGTAACCAGCTTTGCCCGGGAGTAAAATACGCTTTAGTATGATGTTTTGATTTGCGCAGATTTCGTATATCTATATATGTATAAAACTCAGATGAGCTTGTGTGCTTGGGCGTTTAAACAGTCAATCCGGTTTGAAAAATTCTGCACATGCGTAATTACATAAAACAAAGTCATGAAAGCTTTTTTTTAGTCGATATTTTTCGCATATAAAATATGCAAACAAAAAGAGAACTAAATTCCTTTTGCTTTGTTTTTTCCCCCATCGGCATTTTACGAATCTTATTTATATTTTTCATTGCAAGTTGAACTCGTTTTCAAACAGTTAAAAGAAAACAGCAAAGTTTACAACAAATGTCTTAATGAATATTGATATCCTGACTGCTGGAAAACCGCTTCTGTTGTACCAGTTTTCAAGAATTCTGGCGAAAGAACTAACCCATTACATTATCGCCCCATTAGTCCCCTCCCACTTTTCGCCAAAATATTTGAGTTCATAATTAACCAAGCTCTAGTCCATCACCTTACAGCTGCTAAACTCCTGACCGACCAACAATATGGATTTAGGCAAGCCCGTTCCATAGCAGATATTCTAACTGTAATGTCTGAACGTATATACAATTCACTGGATAAAGCAGGGGAGGGTAGAGCAGTAGCTCTAGATATATCTAAGGCTTTTGACAGGGTATGACATGAAGGTCTTCTCGGAAAAATACAATCATAGGGTATCGCTGGAAGAATACTTAACATAATTAAATCCTTCTTATATAAGAGAAAAATCCAGGTTGTCCTCGACGG
This sequence comes from Euprymna scolopes, assembly GCF_053919585.1. Lineage (NCBI taxonomy): Eukaryota > Metazoa > Mollusca > Cephalopoda > Sepiida > Sepiolidae > Euprymna > Euprymna scolopes. Next base: position 94,410,423 of record NC_136510.1, read on the forward strand.
TCGTACATCTAAACAATATGATATAAATGCGGGAGTGCCTCAGAGGTCTATCCTGGGACCTTTATTATTCCTAATATTTATAAATGACCTCCCTGACAAAATTGAGATGGGAATTTATGCTGATGACACGACGCTCTATAACAGACACGACAGGAAAACAAATGAACACATATCTAAGGAAATAACAGAAACACTAGAGGATGATCTACAATCTGTAGTAGAATGGAGACAAAAATCGATGGTCACATTCATTGCTGCCAAGACTAAACTTGTTTCCTTCAATAATTAAAAGAAACTTTCTCTACGACGAATAGCAATGGCCAAAGACTGAAAGTACTTCTTTTAAACTCCTAGTCCTAACGTTCGCAGGAAACATGAGTTGGAACAATTACATTAGAGCATTGCCAGGATCGCTGCGAAAAGGGTAGGCTCTCTCTACCATGCTAGAAAGCTATTAACGCCCGAAAGTATATTGTAACTCTATAAGGTCACCATTCGCCCATGATGTGAGTATTGTTGTCATATTTGAGCTGGTGCATCTGCTACTAGTCTCTCGCTCCTAGACAGGGTTCAAAAGAGGGTTGCCAGCCTGATAGGTCCTGAACTGTCATCTAAGCTTCAGCCTCTGCCCCATCGACGAAATGTTGCATCCCTCTGCCAGTTCTACAAGAACTTTAATGGTGAATGCTCCAACTAACTGCAAGCTCTTGTAACCCCTCGACGTAAATACCCCTGACAAGCAGCTAAATCCCACCCCTACACACTAGAGATCCTTAGATGTAAAAGAGCTTTCTACTCCAGTAGTTTCTTCACCAGAACTGCGAGACTTTGGAATTCCCTTCCGGGTCCCTGCTTCCCCGGCTGTACTGACTTGCAGAAGTTCAAATATAACGTGAACCGACATCTTGCTGCCCAACTCCCGTCATAGTACCCCTGTAGGTTAGTTCTCTGATTGTAATCCCCTACATCAAAGTTTGTGGTAAAAATGTAATCAAAAAAAGGTTTATATTATCAGGTAAAGGTGGAAATAGAGTTAGCAAATATGAAAACAGACAGACAAACATATAGTCCTTTATGTCTGTCTGTATGTCGCCATATTTTATAATTCTATCTCTACCGAAACTAAAAGTCAAAGGGCAGCGCTAGGGGCCCTAAATGATTGTATTTTTTATGGACCTTTTTTTGTGAATTTTTAGCCGTTAAAATAGTCTTTAAGGGGTCAAAAAGAGGTACAAAAATCTTTTAAAAAATGTTATACATTTTGTGTATTCATGTTAGTTTATTTTTAATAAGTTTATGTGCGTGTCACGTTTGTATAGTGGTAACGTCACCAGCTTTCTATGCTACAATTTTGCTTCCGTTTTTTTTTTTTTACTTTTGAAAGCACGACTCTATAATAATATGTACGAAATCTTAACAAATTAAAATATCATATTTAAGCGTATTTTACGATCGCGCAAAGCCGAGCGCCCCCCCCCGCTAATATATAATATTTATTTGTTTCAAACTGTCTACCCTGATTTACCAAGCTGTATTGCATACATATTTAGTTAACTAACCTATTTACTAGTTATCGCAGAGCCAGAATCTATTACACCAACCCATTTTCAAATTCAAATATTTCTATTAAATCGTAGATATTGTATGTATTGTATTAAATTGTATGATACAGATGGCGGATAAGGTTTAATAGCATTATACCTTGATTTTAATCATCGTAAATTCACATAAAATTGGTGCAAACTATTATATGTGGGGAATTTATTTTACTTGACCTGTGACGAGTATTTCTGCATTTCTATGTACATAATTCACTTCTAAACGAATCGATCATTATGGAATTGGAAACAGAGTTGTAAGGCGTAAGGTAGTGTAGGGTAGACTATATCAAGTTTAATAAAATTGTAATCATTTAAGTTCGAAAAAGAGGTAGAGATTTTCGTGACTGTTTAGGCACCTTTGAATTTTCTGATAAATATCATGTAATAAGAGTTTTAGTAACTTTTTGTTTAATTTTTGAGTCTTAAATTTCAAGCATCTGCATGAAATTGAATCGACATTTATTAGACCTTGATTTAACAAAGTCCCTCTGAAGATCCTTTAAGTTGACGATTCAACTTTTTGATATATTACAGAAGTGCAGTCAATCAAAACTAATCCTATCTAAAGCGGTACTAATTATAGGCGGATTTAACCGGTTTCCTTCAAAGGAGGAAGTTTCATGGAAATATGAAATTCCGAAGCAGTTCCCAGTCGCATATATATCCTCATTAAAGGAGATGACGACGTTTGGTTTTTGAAAATCTTTCAGGGAGGTGTTATACAGAGCCTGCTAATCTTAAATTACCACTTATATGATATTGACCAGGTAAGACGTTGCTTAACTACGCTAGTCTAACGAGAACTAGTGTGTCAACGTGATTATGACGAATTATAAGTACATTCGTTAAAACTGGAATAAGATTTCTAAATTTAAATTTAGTAACATTATCTTTTGATTTCAATCTTTATAATTAGAACATAAACGGTGGCGCGAAACTGTTCTGTTGGGGGAATTAAATAATAAAAAAAAAAAAATAAAACGAAATGAAATAAATCTCTAACAGGGGAAAGAGTAACAATATAAAATTCAGTCGTAACCTGTAAAAATAAAGTCGACTTAAATTTAACACACTTAAAACTAATGTCCGCCACCCAGCCGACTCCCGAACAAAAGAAAAGAATGTTAAACAAAAGCAGGTAATACTTTGTTTCAGAGAAGTTTGGCCATTGGCTAATTGAAAAGTTCGCCAATGAAGGAGAAGTAACAACGAATCTGATTGGTTAGCTATCTTGAGTATACACTATTTAAATTTAAAAAAAAAAACTGCTAAGAAAAAAATCAGGCATTTTGCCTAATAGGTTCCTGTGGAAATAATTTATGAACGCCGCTGCCTTGTTACTTTACATAATATATGCTTATTCCTATCTATCTATCTATATATATATATATATATATATATATATATATATATATATATATATATATATATATTAAAATCAGTTTTCAAGGAGTATAATCTTGAAAATCAACGCTAACAGGAAGAAAAGGAACAAACGAAAGCCTTAAGCTCATTATAGGGATTTTCAAGATTATACTCCTTGAAAACTGATTTTAACATATATATATATATATATATATGTGTGTGTGTGTGTGTGTGTGTGTGTGTGTGTGTGTGTGTGTGTGTGTGTGTTTGTGTGTGTCAATGCTAATAGGACAAAATAAATAAGCAAAAGCCTTAAGCCCATAAGGATTTTGACGATTCCTGTCCTCGAAAACTGTTTTTAATTTTCTCAACTTATTTCCACTTTCTTAAAGACAATTAGCGCCATTGGGTTTATTTATAAAATTAGACTTGCTTCTCCGACGACTCATTGTGCATTGGCTTTTACGCGAAAAAAAAAATGAAATCATTCAGAAAATATAAACAAAAAAAAATCCTTTCTTTCTTTAAACTTTTTTTCATTCTTGTTCATTTGGAAACCCCGTGTTGGTTAAACTTAATAAAATAGTGTGTAAATATGTATTTAAAAAAAAACTAGAAAATAATGTGACCCAGTTCATCTTTTTTAAAATCATAGAAAATGACTTAACAATAAAAATAAAAAGAATTAAAATTCACGATTTACTTTTTTCTTTTTCAAACTATTTTTACTCCGAGCAAAGCTTAGATTAAATAGTATTTTTGGTAATGGACTATTTAAGTATTTTTTTTTCTTTTATAAAAATGAAAAAAAAAAAAGGTTAAATAAAGAACAGGCAACATTTACAAAAGAAAATAAAAAGGGGCATGATGTGTAAAACCGATCAACGAAATCACAAAGAATATGAAAAATAAAATTAAGAAAAACTCTAAAAAAAATAAATAAATAGCAGAAAGTGGTGCTAAAGCACTTATTGATCTGCGCTATTTTTTAAAATCGTATTTCCAAGTTTAATTAAAGTTTTATGATATGTTATTTTTATTCTATTGTAAGGTACGGAATAGGTACAAAACACCCATCCCATGTTAAGCACTGTTCCCGGCCCTCTGTGGCCCGGGTGACAAGATCAAAGTGTAGTATCTGTTCCGACAGATGCTGCAAGCAAAGACCATATGTGGGGGCGACCCCACATATAAGACCTTGGTCAATGTAGGGGCAACCCTTCATACCAATTGTCACTATCCAGCTTCCCTCCTCCCCGGGGAGTTAGTCCCCATTTCCCCTTCACTCCTCACATGAAAAATCGGCCTTGTGCCTAATTTGCTCGGTGGGGGAGCAAATAAATACCATCTGTTCCGACAGATACTGCAAGCTATGACTAGCAAAGACCAGCTATGACTAGCAAAGACCAGATGTGGGGGCAACCCCACATGCCTGACCTTTAACCAGCTCCCATTTCCCACCTCTCGGGAGCTGGTCCCCTTTTTCCCTTCCCCCTCCCTTAACTCCTCAAATTAAAAATCGGCCTTGTGCCTAATTTGCTCGGTGGGGGAGCAAATAAATACCATCTGTTCCGACAGATACTGCAAGCAAAGACTTGCTATGACTAGCAAAGACCATATGTGGGGGTAACCCCACATATCTGAACTTGGTCAAGGTAGGGATCACCCTACGACCACAGTTACTATCCAGCTCCCATTTCCCACCTCTCGGGAGCAGGATCCCCCTTTCCCTTCCCCCTCCCTCTCTCTCCACATCAAAAAACGGCCTTGTGCCTAATTTGCTCAGTGGGGAAGCAAATAAATACCGCCCGGGTGACAAGATCACAGTGTAGTATCTGTTCCGGCAGAAACTGTAAGCAAAGACCATATGTGGGGGCGACCCAACAGATAAGACCTTGGTCAATGTAGGGGCAACCCTTCATACCAATTGTCACGATCTAGCTTTCCTACTCCCCGGGGAGTTGGTCCCCATTTCCCCTTCGCTCCTTACTTTAAAAATCGGCCTTGTGCCTAATTTGCTCAGTGGGGGAGCAAATAAATACCTCAAAGTGTAGTATCTGTTCCGGCAGATACTGCAAGCAAAGACCATATGTGGGGGCGACCCCACAGATAAGACATTGGTCAATTTAGGGGCAATCCTCCGTACCAATTGTCACTACCGCAGTTGGTCCCCATTTCCCCTTCACTCCTCACATTAAAAATCGGTATTGTGCCTAATTTTCTCGGCGGGGAGCAAATAAATACAC
>NC_136510.1:94418134-94428134 GCF_053919585.1 Euprymna scolopes
GGTAAGAAAAAAAAATAAAAACAAGTAACAAAAAGAAAAAAACAGGATTGTTTTTAAAGTCAATTTTTTTTTTTAAAAAAAGCAAAAAACAGAAAACATCTTTAAAAAAATAGAAAGACAGGACACGCGAAATAAAATAAAATAAATGAAACATTGCTGTAAAATTTCTTTGAGTTTAAACAAAGAAATCAGATAAATAACTTTACCTATTTTTGTAATTCAACTTTATTTTCGTTTTGCTAATGGATCAGAATATCCTTGCAGGTAAATTAAAACGCGAATTAGAGCAAGATTTACGGTCACAACGCATCGTGGGATTAATCTTGTTCATTTATACATTTTGTTGACGAATTTTCTGTTCAACAAGGCGTGAGTATTGCCTAGAAGAACGGCGGTAAAGATGGCCGACATCTTGTCCCCGTTTGTCTTACCGTAGGCAAGATGGCCACCATTCTTTCACCCGCCTTAAAAAAAAAATCTGTGATTTCGTGTTTTGTTCGCCTTTGATTCTCATGTGCGTTTGACAGGGTTAAATAGAAGAATTGAAATCACTTTAATTACAATTGCGCAAATTTTAACTCGCTTCCCAGTATACGTATTGTTTCTTGATTATTTTTAAGTCTTTCTTGAAATGCTTGGAGCGTATTATTCAAGGTAATTCATTGGAATAATAAGACTCCTTATTCGCACTTGTATTCGTTCCTTGTGTCCTAATAAACACATGCACATATATTATCAAGTTTGTCTTACATATAACTATTACTATTTATATAGTTACGATAATAGTAATTATTAATATTGTTTATTATTATTACTATTTTTATTATCCCTATGATCATTCTTAATATTATTGCTGCAGTTAGTATTATTATCATTACTATAGAAATCATTCCCAAAATTATATTATTACAATAAAAAAAATATTGTAATTAATACTATTGCAATTCTTATTACAAACATTCTTACGAATATTATCATTGTTATTATTACAAAATTATTATTATTATTAGTAGTAGTAGTAGTAGTAGTAGTAGGATTGTCATTGTTCTTCTACTTATTATTATTATTGTTATTTTTATTCTTATTATTATCGTTATAATTATTATCATCATTATTATCATTATCATTATCATTATTATTATTTAAAAAACATTTACTTTATTTGTTATTACTATTATCACTAATATTATTGCTAGTAGTACTAGTGGTGGTGGTGGTGGTGGTGGTGGTAGTAGTAGTGGTGGTATGTTTTTATTATTACTGTAGCTGTAATGGTAGGTGTTATTTTTTGCTGTCATTGCTATTGTTGTTTTTGCTGTTAATATTATTGGTACCGATATTAATGTTGCCATTATCATTGTAGATTTTATTTCTGTTGTTTTTGGTGGTGGTAATGGAAATAGTGGTGGTGATGGGGGAAAAAGGTCGGGAGGGAATCTTTGACCTTGGTGGGGAACCCTCCTAGAGATAATGTCTCGATAAAACTATCGGTAGTGGTGTAACCGTAAATTCACTAACCCCATTTATGAGAGAATGTCAAATCAAAATATTGAAAATAACGACGTGAATGAGGCTAGAACATCTTGTGATGGTCTCACGTCAGGAAGGTGTCCCACTGGTCAACAGGATGAGTCATGTCGTCATCATACAACTGTTCGAAATTCTGAGGATGTGGCTGGATATAGGGGGAGTGAGAATTGCCAGAGAGGGTCCCAAGATACGAAGGGAGTTGGAACAGGAAATGTAAAAAAAAACGTGGACGGATGAGGAAAGAAGAATACTGTGGGAATGCTTTGTAAGAAGTGGAAGTAACAAATCTGGTGGATATATCCGAAAAGTGAAGAAAGAATGGGATCGAGAGGAGGAAGAGCTAGAAGTGTCGCGAGTTTGGTATCCCAGTTAAAACAAATTAAAAATAACAACCTACTTTCAGTGATTGCAAGAGAAGAGATTGAATGGATGGTTAGAAAAGAAATGAATAACGAAAGTAAAATTGATGAAACTAGCTCTGATGAAAGAACTGAGAGAGTGGAAGTGCAGAAGGGAAATGTAAGCGATGATGGGAGACGGACAACTGAGGAGGTATGGAATCCTATGGTTAGGAGAAGTAATGAGAAAGAGTTTGAAGGATATAAGGCAGATGAGATCATTGACTCTGAGACAATTGAGCCAGTGAAAGGAGCAGATGTATGGAGATGTGGCGATGAAGTTCGAACTTTGACTTTTGTAGAAAAAGAAGTACTTCAGAAGTTAAGAGAGGTTCTTCTTAGAGACGATTCCAAGTATGAAGAGTAGTGATAGGCGGAAGGTAAAAACGAGGTAAAAATAATTCAAGGAGTAATTCACAACACTAAAAGAAAGAACATATCGATTACGGAGCTTAAAAGGCATCTGTAAGCAGCGGCATACGTTATTGCGAATCGTCGGCTTATTACAGAAGAAAAAGGGAGAAATGGATAGAAGGCCAAACTGGCAGAGGCGGCTTGAAGAAATGATTAAACGGTGGCGAAAAGACATTGGTAGAATCGAAGAAATAAGAAAAGTAGTTAAACTAGGACAGAAAGCCAAGGACGAGCTTGAAAGGAGGTATAGATTGCTGGAAAAGGGAACGATGAACGTTCTAACAATGTTGAAAGAGAAGGTCCACACTGGTGGTATGAAAATTAGGAACTTTGTTGGAAAAAGTGTTGCATTTCGGCAGAACAACTTTTTCCAGAACAATCAGTCTCAGCTATATAAAGAATTAAATGGTAGTAAACAGGCGGGAAATAACAACCCTCCAAATGCAAAAGATGCAAGGCAGTTCTGGAGTGGGATTTGGTCCGTCGAAGGGCGATATAATGAGAAGGCTAGCTGCTTGGGAGAGGTCAGAGAAAGGCTATCAGAAATACAGCAGATGAAGAACGTTGAGATAACCATCGATGACGTTAAAGCTGGCATACGAAGGATGACAAACTGGAAGGAACCTGGTCCAGATGGAGTGATGGGCTTCTGGTTTAAACAGTTCCCATGCCTTTATCCACCTATAGCTGGTGCTCTGCAAAGGGTTGTAGAGTGGGAAGATGTTCCTGATTGACCTGTAAAGGGAAGAACAACACTGATTAGGGAAGATTCTGCAAAGAGAGCAGATGCCAATAATTATAGACCAATTACATGTCTGCCATTGATGTGGAAACTGTTGACTGGAATATTTACGGAGAAAATTTATGAATATCTAGAGAGTAATGGTGTTTTTCCTGACGAATAAAAGGGGTGCCGGAAAGGCTTGAGAGGTAGTAAAGAGCAACTACTAATTGATAAAGCAATAATGCAGGGTGCGAAGAAGAAGAAGAAGAAGAAGAAGAAGAAGAGGAATCTGAGCGTAGCATGGATCGATTACAGAAAGGCTTATGACATGGGTCCTCATTCATGGATATGTGAAACACTATTGATGATGAAGGTTGCTGAGAATGTGGAAGGACTTTTGGAGACAAGTATGGCTCAATGGAAAACAGAGTGAACAAAGAGGAGATGGGGCAGATTGGCATTAAACGTGGGATATTTCAAGGAGATTCGTTATAGTCACTTCTTTTTGTAATGATAATGATGCCACTGAGCATCCTCTTGAAGAGAGAAAAACTGGAGCATAACTTAGGATCTGGTGAAAGACGCCTCAACCATCTATTGTTCATGGATGATTTTAAAATATTCGGTAGAAATTAAAAGGAAATGGAGAGACTGGTAGAACTTGTGGGGACGTACTAAGAAGACATTGGATGGAGTTTGGGATTAATAAATGTGCAGTGCTGGTGATGAAAAGAGGAGTACAGGTTCATTCGAATGGAATAGTACTGCCAAATGGAGAAATCATGGAAGAAATAGAAGATACAGGATATAAGTATTTGGGAGTGCTGGAGGCTGTAGGCATCATGAACAGAGAAATGAAGGAAAAAGTTAGGAAGGAGTATCTTAGAAGAGTGAAACTAATTTCAAAGTCGAAACTGTATAAAGGAAATCTAATGAAAGCAGTAAATGCATGGGCAGTCAGTGTTTTGAGATACAGTGCGGGAATTTTAGAATGGTCTGACAAGGATTTGCATGCCATGGATATCAAAACAAGAAAGATTTTAACAATGTTTGGCATATTTCACATTCGAAGTAGCGTAGCAAGGCTGTATCAAAAGAGGAAAGATGGTGGGAGAGGATTGAAAAGTGTAAAAGATTGTGTTAGAACCGAGGAGATGTTGAAGGAGCATGTGGTTAGAAGTGAGTGGATGCTTAAGGTTGTGGCCAATGAAGTGGAGATATGTGAGACCAAGGCTGATTATGTGAAACGAATGGATAGAGAAAGGACAAAGGAACTGGTTAGGAAGAAAATGCATGGAAGGTTCTTCCAGGATATAGCAAAATTGGCTGATGAAAGATCATTGCAATAGTTTAGAGCTATGTACCTGGCTAAGAGTACTGAAGCTTTTGTTTGTGCAGCACAAGAGCAGGCATTAGGAATAAGATTGTTCAAAAAAGTGGTTCTAGGAGTGGAAGTTGCTGCAGAATGCCGGATTTGTGGTAAGACCTCAGAGTCAATTGCGCACCTTGCAGCAGGGTGTAGTGGACTGGCCCAGAAAGAGTACCGCAAAAGATACGATCGCATAGGACTCCGGATATATTGGGAGGTGTGTACGAGGGCTGAGGTGAAGTGTGCTGGAAAATGGTTTGAGAAGGTGCCTGATGAAGTGAGAACAAGTGAGGATGACAAGGTAGAGGTAAGGTGGGACAAAAGTGTCATAATGACCAAACAATTGGAACATAATCGTCCGGATTTGGTCGTCATTGACAAGGTCTCAAAAAACTGGGAGAGGAATGTGAGAGAGAAGAAGAATGAGAAGTGGAGCAATTATGCTCCATTAGCCTTGGAGATAAGGCGTATTAAGGGGGTTAAAACACAAATAATCCCGGTTGTAGGTGGAACACTAGGAGTAGTATCAAGTCGTCTGGAAGAACAATTGAAAAAAACTACAAATTCCCGATGTTTTAGGCGGCCTTCAGACCTCTGAAATTATAGATACCACCAACATCCTTAGGAAACCCCTTGATCTTTAAAGCTCCTGGTTTGAAGCCGGGATTAAAGGAAATCTTCTTGAAATGAATCCCATCCCTTTCAAGAGAGACGTTCATAAACGAAATCAGAATTATTATTATTATTATTATTATTATTATTATTATTATTATTATTATTATTATTATTATTATTATCTATATATTAATGCGATAACGTGTGTGGTCTTTTGTGTGTCACGCTTACATCTGGCTCGTTTAATTGTTATGTTCGATTTCTTGTCATAAATAATTTTATAAAGAATTGTCATAAGTATTGGTTTCAGTTTCAACTGTAGCTGATGGCACTTCATCTATTTTTTTTATAAATAATTTTTCAAAAATTTTTCATAAGTTTTGGTTTCGGTTTAGGTTATCGGTGAAGGAACTCAACTATATATATATATATATATATATATATATATATATATATATATATATATTCATAAGTTTTGATTTCAGTTTCGATTCAGGCTAATGCACACAAGTCATACGGATATATTCGAGATTTTTTAAACCGCAACTTTATAACATAAAAATCGATAAAAAATTATATCTATAATAATATATACGAAATTTGCAAGAATTAAAATATTTTTAAGTGTACTTTACGACTGGGCTTTACCGGGCGTCCTTGCTAGCTAAGATAAATACTTTTGCAGTTTTAACAAAAAAGCTACAATAATATCAGAGCGTCTCCATTTACATTGAACATCTACAGAATGCCAACATCAATATATTACATATGAATGAGTCCCCTGTGGAATTTCAACAGGTCCCGCTAGTTATTATTATTATTATTATTATTATTATTATTATTATTATTATTATTATTATTATTGTTGCTGTTGTTGTTGTTATTGTTGTCGGTGTTGTTGTTGTCAGTACAGTTTTACCCGGATATAAGAGACCTGGATATGAGTGAAACTCGTATATATGAGTCTTCTTCTTTCTCTTCCCCTATCCCCCTCCCTCTCTCTCTCTCTCTCAATTCCCCCCGGCTTACATCCGGGTTACACTGTACCTTATTATTAATTTGTACAATTGGTAAAGATTTAGTAAATCTATGCCTGAGACATTTTCTATAAATATTTGTAAAATGTGAACGTTTTCGCTGAAAAACAATTTGTGAAAGGCACTGCAGAAGAGATATATTAGAAATACACGTCATATATTGCGAGCCTGTCTCTACTTTATCGTTATTTTCATGGCAAGCGCTCGACTGAACACAGATCTATGGTCCCCCCTCCCTTGCTAAACTTTCACACACAAAAATTCGACTAGCTACAACCACAATATACGATTTCCTCCACCTTCTATCTGTACGTATATCTAAACGCAAATTCCAGAAAGATAGCTTCTTTCCGAGAAATGTACGCATATTGAACACTGTTCCGCTGGCCTGCTTCTCGGTTGAATACAACATGCTAGCTTTCAACTCCAAACAAGTTCTAGTTGAGCCGTTTCTACCCAAAATATTATGGACCTGGGGCGAGAGAAAAAAGTTATAAAAAGAATTTCAACCATAAGGTAAGTTAATATTTATTCGTAAAAACTGGTTGAATTAATTGTGCTGAGTTATTGAAATATTTTAAAGATTCTATCTAATTTCAATTATATTAAGGCACACAAAGTATGGAAATAAAATATTTAAAAATTAAAAAAAAAACGTTTAGAAGTGTTTTTGATATAGATGTACATCAGAACACTTTGATAAGCATGTTTTAACTTAGAGAGGGATGGTATAATAAAATTGCGTTCGCGCCTGGCCCCCATAGAATGGAAATAGGCACAAACTTCAATAAAGATTTTTCATATCTATCTGCTTAAGTATAATTTGATAATTATGTTTCAGTTTGAAGAAATATGGTATAATAAAATTATGGAGTGTTCGTTCGCGCTTGACCTCCATAGAATGAAAATATGTCACAAAGTTTAACAAGGTTTTTTAATATAGATCCACAGAATATTGTGATAAGTGTTTCAGTGTGAACAGGTATGGTATAATAAATTATGGGGTTTATCTATTTTATTTTTACTTTCATCATATTTTGCTTTGGTTTTGATGCCCCCAAATTCGAAGCTATCTCTTTATAACCCTTCCTTTTCATAACCTATCATACTTTCATAAATCAGAGACCATTTCCTGTAGGCTGTTTTTGAACCCAGTCAACGACGGGTACTTTTGCTAGTATATATATATATATATATATATATATATATATATATATATATATATATATTTGTAGTCATCGAAATATACAGTCCTGTTTCGTTGTATCACAACTCATCAGTGCCGCTAGACTAGCACTCTCCCAAGCCAAGGATTGGACCTAGAACCGTCGTGTTGACAGTCGGCAGTTCTTCCAATCGACCACAGAAGTGACGCCCGCAAATAAATGGTCAGAATGTCTATTTGAATAGATTTTTACAGTGCTTAACCCGCCTGTTTGTAAACAAACAAACAAACAAACAACGAGCTTCGCATTTTTCAGCCAATTAAGTAGCGAGTGAGATTATTTATGGCATTGCTCTACCCAAACAGGGGGGGGGGATGCTGAAAATATATTTGTAGTCATCGACATACAGTCGGCAGTTCTCTCACTCGACCACAGAAGCGACGCCCGCAAATAACTTGTCGGAATGTCTATTTGAATAGACATCCGCCACCACTTTTACAGTGCTCAAACCGCCTGTTATATTTAAATATATATATATATATATATGTGTGTGTGTGTGTGAGTGCGTGAGTGCGTGTGTGTGTGTGTAAATATATATATATGTAAATATATATGTATATATACGTATATATATATATATATAATTATGTTGTTAATCTTGTTAATCTTTTAACTTCTGCATATCAGTACAGTTGTGGAAGCATGTAGCAGGAAGGGAATTCCAAAGTCTAGCTGTCGGAGGGAAGAAAATATTAAAGTAAAAAGTTTCCTGCATTTAGGGACCTCAACAGTGAAGGGGTGTGCTTTTGTTGCTAATCTGATTTGTCGGGGATATGTACGTCGAGGGGGCACAAGTGCGACGAGTTCATCAGATCACATTCCATTAAAATGTTTGTAAAACAGGCACAGTGATGCAACATTGCGTCGATGGGACAGGGGTTGGAGCTTAGTTGACAAAGTGGGACAGTAAATTGAAAACTCTTTTTTTAGACTCTATCCAAGAGAGAGAGGGTGTGGCAACAATACTCCATTCATGGGTAAATAGTGGCCTAGTATATGCACAAGATACTTTCAGGTGTGAGTGGTTTCTAGTTCGATAGAGGGAACCCACTTTATGGAGCAACCTTTGCAATACCGTCAATATATTTGTTCATATTGTCCGTGAATGTATGTTTTAAGGAATATTTCTCAGGTAGAGTTTTATTTGTCATGGGTACATATTTTGTGCGTGTGTGTTTTGTATGGATATGCGTGTGTTTCGCTTTGGTGTTGTGAGTGCGGTGTGTGTGTGTGTGTGTGTGTGTGTGTGTGTGTGTGTGTGTGTGTGTGTGTCTGTGTGTGTCTGTGTCTGTGTGTGTACTTCCATAATAATCATCCCAAGACGTAATACTATTAATTACTCATAATATTTTCTTTCCGTGATGCTATTTAGAAATCCTATATCATCGGCGATTACAGAGAGCGCATGGACATAAAGTCTTATTGCTTGATCCATAAAATTTGTTCCCTTCGACGTCAGATTTTCATGTTTTATAGGGGAGTCATCGTAAACCCTTTAAGAAATATGAGACCGGTGGGAGCAGAATACGGCTCTAGTTATGAGTATGCCTGGAGGCTTACGCCTTATGGGACGTGTCACGGTATTCACGTCTACTATAACTTACTAGATTCGGCCCCTGGTGCTCACTAATCAAAGAGATATGGGGTAAAAATGGGTTGGACCCAAGACATTGGGTATTAAAACAAAGGCGAGCGCGATACAAGTTGAGGGGGGGGAGAGGCGTGCAGTGTGAAAGGAATCAATGGTGGAAAATTTAAAAAGTAGACAGAGACGAAGAAGAACGGGAAGAGGGTGAAAACAGCGCAGAAGAAGCTAAAGAAGAAAAGAAGAAGAAGATAAAAAGAAGAAAAATAGAAGTTAAATAAGAGAAAAAGGAAGAAACTAAAAAGAAACTGAAGAAAAAACGAAAATTCTGAAGAATAGGAAGAAGAAGAAGAAGAAGAAGAAGAAGAAGAAGAAGAAGAAGAAGAAGAAAAAGAAGAAGAAGTGTTATATAGTGAGATATTAAAACTGTCATATTTTATATAGTGTGGATGAGAGATATTTTTCTTATAACGGCACCAGATTAAAAACGTATAAATTGTATGTATGTTGTTTAGTCAGAGGATATGATATCGACGTATAAACGGAGTCATGTTGTATCAGAGAGTTATCACACGGATATATATTGCAGTTCATGTTTACATAAAGGCATCATTTTTATAAGAAGAATAATATATGCTTCATACCTTTTCTTTCTTCAAGAGTTCTTCTATCTTCCTGCTGAGCTCCGTGACGAAACATGAAATGACCAACATCATAACGAATTGAGACATCGGTTCTTCTTTTGTGAAACCACAGAACAACACTGTAAATTTTTAAATATAAATTTATTTCAGTTGTCCCAAATAGTCTTTACAATGTCTGCATTTCTTGTTTGCATGCTTGTTCTACCTAGCCACGCTTCCTGGCCGTCTGTTCACTCCCGTGACCAAACTCCAACTCCCGTCTGTTCACTCTCATGATAAAACTCCAACTCTTCGACTCTAAACTTCCCGACTTTTTGACCTCAGTTCCGGTAACGTTACTAATTAAAAGACACATATCCGTAACGTGATCTCCTTTGTCACGGACACCTATTCAAAGTTATTTTTTTTTATATTTAACCTAGCTAATTTATATAAACATCTTCAGCTCAAACCCATTT
>NC_136510.1:94430634-94455634 GCF_053919585.1 Euprymna scolopes
CATTTTAGTTTCGGTAGAGATAGAGTTTGAAAATATGGAGACAGACATTGAATTTTATGAAATAGATTATATTTATAGACAAACATTATATACTCATATATATTTTTATATATATTTGTGTCAGGTCATGTCATATGCTACTGGTACCATGTAACCCAGTACTACCTGCCTCATGGTCGGGTCACCGGCGACTAAACTGGTTCCCCCACCAAACTTTTTTGGTGAGGAGGGTGGCTAGTCTCCCTGAAGGATTAAAAACAAGACCTTCCAAAGGGCGAATGAACCCTTTTTCGGGGTCAACGACCAACTAGCACCATGTGTGTTTGTGTGTATGTATGTGTGTGTGTGTTGGGGTGGAGAGGGCTCCTGTAAATCCTGGTGAAGAAAGCAAATCTCTGATTTAAAAAAAAAAAACATAAAGCGGGAGAGCACTACCCGCATTAAGCTACTCTGCAGTTTAACTTTTTGCTGGCTATCTTGCTCTTGCTTGTGGCTGGATCTCAACATTTTGAACCGAGAGAGAGAGAGAGAGAGAGAGAGAGAGAGAGAGAAAGACTTAGCTGTCGTACAAAGCTAAGACTCTGTAACATCATCTGTGTATAGATACTCCCTCAGGGATTTGTCTATAAAAATGGTCCTGTGGCGATGGAAGTCATTTTTGGGGTCATGGACTTTAAGTGTCTGAGGGAGTGGCACTCGTCTGAAAAGACGTTGCAATTGCAATTATCATATATATATATATATATATATATATATATATATATATATTCCTGACTTATTTTGTATAAGCAATATATATATATATATATATATATATATATATATATATATATATATATATATATATATATATATTCCTGATTTATTTTGTATAAACATTTAGGTATCGCTTTAGTCAACTAGTAATTGATAATTAGAGACTTCATCAGAAGATGTTGCTTTTCCAAAAGTTCAATCAAAAGTATATCTTTCTCTCCTTAGTATTGAGCACCCTTGTGTAAACCTTGTTATAATTTATTCTATGAACTTTCTTAATTTGCAATAATTATACAAGGCCTCGTGTTTTGACAAGCTTCTGGGTTTGACCTTTCCTCCTGATCTGAAATGGAACACGTACATCAAGTCTGTTGCCAAGGTCGCTGGAAAGACGGTGGGATCCTTCTACCGCTCCAGAACATATCTCACTACTGATGCAATTCTCTATCTATATAAAAGCCAAGTACGTCCAAGGATGGAATACTGCTGCCATATCTGGGCAGGAGCTGCTAAAAGCAGCCTATCCTGCCTTGACAGAGTACAAAATAGACTTCGTGGCTTAGTGGGGGATGCCCTTTTCTCTACCCTGCAACCTCTCTCCCACAGAAGAGACGTTGCGAGCCTATCCTTGTTTTATCGTTATTTCCATGGCAGGTGCTCGTCTGAGCTCCAATCTCTGGCCCCCCCCTCGCCAATCTTTCACGAAAAACACCCGTCTAGCTGAATCCACTGTGAAAAATTTCCCCCACTCTTTATCTGTGCCTAAATCAAAACGTGGATTCCATGAACAAAGCTTCTTTCTTAGAACTGCACGCCTGTGGAATTCTGTTCCGTCTGCCTGCTTCTCACCGTACTACAACTTGGATGTCTTCAAGTCCAACGTTAACAAATTCTTAATGAACCGCCCCCTTAAGTAAACACTTCATCAAATCTCCACACTAACATAGTGTACTTGCAATAACCCTTATCCCTGAGTGCCTTCCGGGCCTTGATAAGTGGTGATCACTGTGTAAAAAAAAATACTTTGCCCGGGTCTACATTAAGTTCTGTTTGGATCACAGCTGCTATACAACGTGAGCTAGCAACTTATTGAAATTATCAAATTATTTAATTTGGTGAAGAGTTTTTTTCATGTTTCGTTGTGTTCAGGGGAAATAACTCTGGACCTGTTTCTAAAAAAACGAACTATGTTAGTAATATAATTCCAAATAAATTAAATAAATATATTATCAATATAAATCAACTTTAAAATATTCTTAACTAGAACGCTTAAAACACTTAAAGACTGTTAAAGGCTGTTCCTGTGAAAATTTTCAAACTACAAAATGTTTGAATTCGCCCCAATAGTCTTGAAACAATTGTAACTAACGATGAAATACACTATTTGTTGCTATCAACCCATTCATTGATGTCTTGGCTTTTGTTAAAACAACAACACACACACACACACACACACACACATACATACATATATATATATATACTATTGGTTTCTCTTGCTTATAAAGGAAATGGTTTCCATAATGTTTTATTGTTAAAGTGTTTTTTATTCAATAAATCTTAAGAAAGGCTGTTCTTGTGAAAATTTGCAAACTACATAATGTTTGAATTTGTCCGAATAGTCTTGAAACAATTGTAACTAAGGATGAAATACACTATTTGTTGCTATCAACCCATTCATGGATATATAGCGACGGAATGTAGATATAGATAGATAGATAGATAGATAGATAGAAAGATAGATAGATAGATAGATAGATAGATAGATACTATAACGACGCATCTAGTACATACATACACACGTGTGTCTATGTGTCTGTGTGTATGTATGTACTAGATGCGTCGTTATAGTATCTATCTATCTATCTATCTATCTTTCTACCTATCTATCTATCTATATACAATAACATACGCACACAAGCACACACACGAGCATACATCTACATACACACACACACTCACACACACACACATACACACACATGAACTGCTGTAAGTTATGTAAAAGGTTAAATTTTTACTCTTCCTCGTTGCATGCGAATTGTCCATGCCTGGCCTGAACCAATTTGTTCGTCATGTTAACATTTGTATATAATCCTGGCATGATGACACACATTTTACCATATCGAAGTCTTTCAGATTTTACATTTCCCACCAAAACCTTCCCATCATTCTTGACGCCGGTGTCGGCTGTAGGTCGTCGAGTTGTCTAAGCCATAAAAGATCGGATTCTTGTTTATGGTCATCACATTTATTCCTCCCTTAATATGACCTCCCCCTGGGTGCTATAGATGAACGCGCTTTATTCGCCATTGAGAGATAATGTCGGTACTGGGAGTTTGTAGTCGCGTTGAAGACGGCTAAAGTCGCTGACAGAAATATAGAGAAATCGCCTAAGACAGACAGACAGACAGATGGATCGATAGTTGCCCTGAAGGCTGTTAACCAGTCCTTTATAGAAATATAGATGACTCGATTGAGGCAAACAGACAGACAGACAAACAACCGTGTAGAATGGTCAATATATAGATAGGTAAATATCATCTTGGATATATATGTAGATTGTAGTGATGGGACGATCCCAGAATTTTTTTCTTATTCGGATACAATTACCGATTGTTTTTTGTGTGTTTTTTTTGGGGGGGGGGATTGTTTTGTTTTACATTGGAGTCACCACTTATCAAGGCTAAGAAGTTACTCGAGGATAAGTGTTATTGAGTGTACAGTAATCAATAGGATAATATCGTAGTAATCGTTAGTGATGGAAGTTTGGTATATTGGATTACTTAAGGGGGCGGTTCATCAACAATTTGTTTATTTTGCACTTAAAGACAACCAAGTTTTAGTCAGCTGGGAAGCAAGCAAACGGAACAGAGTTTCACAGGCGTGCAGTTCTAAGAAAGAAGCATTAATCATGGAATCTACGTTTCGATTTAGGCACAGTTAAAGAGTGGGGAAAATTATTAATGTAGTTTCAGCTAGACGGGTATTTTTTTTTTGAAAGATTGGCGAGGGGGGACCAGAGATTGGAGCTCAGACGAGCACTTGCCATGGAAACAACGATAAAACAAAGACAGGCTTGCAACGTCCCTTCTGTGGGAGAGAGGTTGCAGAGAAAATAAAAGGCATCCCCCACTAAGTTACAAAATCTATTTTGTATTATGTCAAAGCAAGATAAGTTGCCTCTAGCAGCTACTGCCCAGATGTGGCAACAGTACTCCATCCTTGGACTTACCTGGCTTTAATATAGGTAAAGAATTGCATCAGCATCGATATATCTACTGGAGCGGTAAAAGGACCCCACCATTTTTCCAGCGACCTTGGCAACAGATTGTATGTACGTGTTCCATTTCTGGTCAAAGCCCAGAATCTTGTAAAAGCATGAAGCTTTTCCAAGACGAGAGCTATCCGTTCTGTGGTGGAGGATATCACCACACACACACACACACACACACACACACACACACACACACACACACACACACTCGTACATTTGCGTACATTTTCGAACATCGTTGGTACCTATAGACTTTAGTTTTACTGGTAGTTTAAAAAATCAATAAATAGGTATCATTTCAATGTGGCCGTGGAAAATATTTTTAAACAAAAAGAAAGAAAGAAATGCAATAAAACGAATCGATATTGGGATCGAACAATATAAATTTTTGTCAATTCCGATACCAAAAAAGTTTAGATTTTTCGATGTCCAGTTCCGATTCCGATAAATCGTCTAAATAGATATGTGGGTAGATACGTAGATACTTACATCTATATATTAATACGAGAGCGCGTGTGTTATTTCCTTTGTCATACTTACATCCGGATCGTTTAATAGTTATGTACTTCTATTTCTAAATAACGCAGCCAGCTTTAGTAACGTCACCAGCTTTGAATGCTACAGTTTTGCTTTTGGTTTCGATTCTAGCTGATGGCACCCAAATAGTTTGTTTTTTCCTTTTTACTTTTGAAATCATTACTCTATAATGATATATACGAAATTTGGACAAATTAAAATATCATATTTAAGCGTATTTTATGGCCAGGCAAAATCTCCCTCCCCCGCCACTAATATATATATATATATATATATATATATATATATATATATATATATATATATATATGGTATGAGATAATATGATTTATGGGAAACTCATTTACTTTGGCTCCAAGAATTCGACATCAATAACAAATTTGTGTACGATCGTTTCTTGGATGATACAATTTTTAGGTTCTTATTTAGAATTCGACTAAATTAAAACTACAGAAAATATAGAAGATATACGGTTTAGTAGCATTATATGTTAATAGGTGAATCAGAAGAATAGGTGACTCGAAATCCACAGCAATAATTTTACCAAGAATTCTTCATAAGTTTTGGTTTCAGTTTCTACTATAGCTTATGGCACTCCAATAAACTATTTTTTTATAAATAATTGTATCAAGAATTATTCATAAGTTTTGGTTTCAACATAAAATTTCAACAAACCCAGAATAAAGAAAATATAAAACGAAAGAGGAAACGGAAAATAATCTGGTTCTTACCTCCGTTTTCATTGAACACTAAAACTAGAGTAGGGCATTGTTTTCTTAGCCTTCTAGACAAACATTTTCCAAGAACACATAGACTACATAAACTTTTTAATAGAAACACGGTGAAAGTTAGTTACTCGACAGCTCCATCAATTAAGTCGATAATATCCAAAGAACCAAAAAAGATAGATAACGCAGGCTGCTCTTGCAGGACCAAAAATAGCTGTCCATTGGAGGGTAATTGTAAAGCTGAATCCCTTGTCTATGAGGCCACAGTAACGGAACAATCCACAAATATACCGGAAATATATATAGGTATGACAAAAGGCCAATTTAAACAAAGGTATTATGCACATATGAGCTCCTTTAGAGCTAAAACAAGGATGAATACAGCATTAGCTACCCGCGTGTGGGAGCTTAAAGAAAAAAATACACCCTTTTCCATAAAATGGAGAAAAATAGAGCATAGACCAGCCTACGTCCCGGAATTAAGTCAATGCTCACTCTGTAACGCAGAGAAGTACTACATCCTCCGGTCCATTCATGACCCAAAAATAAAATGTTTAAATGTGAGGAGTGAAGCTTTGAAAAGTTGCATACATAGAAGGAAGGGTCTCCTAATAAATTGGATCAATGAAAAGAACAACACTTAGATGTTGTTTTTATATATATATATATATATATATATATATATATATATATATATAAGGAAAAAAAATTGTAAATACATAAATAATTAGTCGGTAAACTTGGATTTTAATCGCAATTATATTATAGATTTTTAATTAATGTCATATATATATATATATAATATTTTATAAATGTAATTTATAATCTATTTCGAATTTAAACTATAGAAAAATATAATAATGTTAATAAACTAGGGAAATCACTTAGGATAGATATATACTCACTTCCCCAAACCTTGAAAGATTTGGGTTTTTAAAAAAAAAATAAAAAAAAATAAAAAATTTTTAAACGTATTTCGAAATCTTTAAACGTGATTCGATATAATTAAAAATATATTTTTTAAAACTTTAAACGTATTTTTGGAAATTTTTAAATGTTCGATATAATTAAACGAATTTTTAAGTTTTTAACCGATACCAATACAGATTTTGAAGTTTTTATACATAAGGAAAGAGATTTTAAAATTAAATGGGGTTCAAATTAAAATCGATTCATATATTAAAAAAAACATTTTTTCGAAATTAGATCTTAAATTTAAATAATTCAAAGTTGAAAATTAGGTATTACATTACCCGATATATATATATATATATATATATATATATATATATATATATATAGATATATATAGATATAGATAGATAAAAAAAAAAAAAAAAAAAAAAAAAGGGGGGGATTAAACAAAACGAGATTTGAACGTGGACTCGCGAGGTATATATACTTCACACTTCCGGTTATAAGATAGACGAATATTGGCTGAAGAGAGCTCGATAAGGATACCTTAAACGGGCCTTATTATCGGGCTTGAAACCGACGGTACCAATGACCTGTCTCAACTAACAACTTTCTGTACACAAAATATATATATATATATATATATATATAAATTTGATGCCAACATCAATATATTACATAGGAATCAGTCCCCTGTGGAATTTCCACAGGTCCCGCTTGTTATTATTATTATTATTTAAACGAATCGGTTTCCTTTTTATTATTAATCCGTTTCTTCTGTCCCTTTTTCTTCTTGTTTTTCTTTTTCTTTTATTATCATTGTTATTATTATTATTATTATTATTATTTGTACCTACGAAGAGTATATGTTGTTATTATTGTTGTTGTTTTTGTTGTTATTGTTGTTGTTGTGATTTTATCATGGAAATGCCAACATCAATATATTACATATGAACGAGTTCCCTTTTGAATTTCCACAGGTCCTGCTAGTAAATTATTAATAAGTTAGTCTAACATGATCAATATCATAATGTAGGTTAACTACGGATAACGAGTGTAATTTTGTAATTCGACTCGAAATCCCACATACTCGATGCCTTAATTAAATTTCCAGATATTTTTAGTAATGACATTTTTATTGATAGTACACGCATGAAACTCTAGACACCTTCGAAGAAAACACTTTCGACTGCAATGGACGTTCCAACCAGTTGTGGAAGGCCCCATGGAAGTCATCTTGTGTCACAGCAGCTTACATCTCCCCAACTGACTTATAACAACAGTCTCTAAGGTTTTACTTGAGCTTAGGGAATAACCAAAAGTTACAGGGAGAAAGGTCTAGATTATAGGGAGGGTGAGGAACTGCCTTGATGCCCATTTGCGTCCAATTGTCTGTGACAAAGAATAGAGTTTTGGACTAGTGCATTGGCGCAAAACTTCTGCATCTTCAGTTCTTGTGAACAATTATGTGTACAGTTCTCACACTGACATCAAACTATGCACTTATTGTCTGTTCTTAATCATGGAATTCTTCATTTGGCCAATCAACTCTGGTGTTCTGGCTTCATTACTCCTTCATCATCTCACAGCATCCCTCTCAGTCATCCCCTTCCTGTTTCTTGCGAATAATTGTGTACAGCTGCTACATTAACATCAAAATGTACACTTTTTGTCTCTATAGGTCCTAATTCATGAAATTCTTTATTTGGCCAATCAACTCTAGTGTTCTGACTTCCTAACTCCTCTCACACCTCTCATTATCTCACACAGACTCCCTGCTTCCAAGAATCTCTGATGCAACTCAAAAATTGATGATTGATTCATGCAAGATGGTTCAAAAACTCATTTTTTTATGTTTGTAAGTAATTTTTTATGCTCTTTATTTCATCTGAAATATTCGTTTTTTACGAACGGTTCGTGGACAAGATGGCGCCGAATCTAATTTTCATGGCAAACCAGCCTCGTTTTGAAATTTTGCGGTTTTCATGTTTCTTTAAGTTTTCTTTTTCTGTTCTTAGTGTTTTCAAAACGAGGCTTGTTTTCAATGAAGAAGATGTCGAAGCCATATTCACAAACCGCTCGTAAAAATGGATATTTGAGATGGGAAACGAAGAGCCTTTAAAACTACTTAAAGCACTCAAAAAATTAGCCAGGTATAAAAGAAAGTTTTGTTGGTCATGGTTACATTTATTTATTTGAATTTTTGAACTCTTTTTTTAGTTGCTGCCTTCTCGATTAAACTGCTGAATTTCTAAATCTAAGAGGTCCAGTACTGTCTGTGTTGTATCACTTTGCTCGTTTTTCAAGTACTTAGTCAAAAAAGATTGCTCAACCTAAAGTCCCGAACTATATGTTGCATCCCTCTGCCTGTTATACAAGTACTTTAACTGTGATTGCGCTGACGAACTGCAAGCTCTTGTACCCCCTCGACGTAAACGCCCCCGACAAACCCAACAAGCAGCTAAATCCCACCCCTTCACACTAGAGATCCCTAGATGTAAAAGAGTATTCTACTCTAGTAGCTTCTTCCCGAGAACCGCTAGACTTTGGAATTCCCTTCCGGGTCCCTGCTTCCCAAATTGTACTGACATGCAGAAGTTCAAGTGTAACGTTAACCGACATCTTGCTGCCCAACTCCCTTCATAGTACCCCTGTAGCTTATGTAGCCCCCTACATCAAAGTGGCAAAGTGCTTTGTTTGGGGTCAAAATGTAATAAATAAATAAATAAATAAATAAAAACAATTACATACGTTTCTGTTTCATATTTCCAAGTTTAAAGCAAAACTTTATCACATATCATCCTTGTAAAGTGTTCCCACGTCCAGATAGCATTTTTGAAATTCTCCAGCTGTGACAATCACGATTTAGTAGGGTGCATTCCAATTCCTGCTGTGCTGCTCATTTTATCCTGAAATGATAAAAATTGGTCAGTCATCTTATAAGATTTATAGCAATAACATACTGAACTTTCAAGAGCTTACTGTAATTTTAAATACCTGTACAAAAAAGTGTGGAAACTTAATGCAATATGAATTGGTAAATAATTTCAATCTTTAGAAACACACACACACACACACACACACACAGACACACACAGAGATATATATATATATATATATATATATATATATATATATATATTAATTAAAGAGAAAAGCCATATCTCTCTCTCTCTCTCTATATATATATATATATTAAAGAGAAAAGCCATATCTATATATATATATATATATATATATATATATATATATATATAGCAAGTGCTAAGTCTATTTCTATTTAACAATTTTAGTTAATGCTTTTTTTTTTATCCATATATAAATGAATTCTCTTTTGTCATTATAAACTTTTTAGAAGTCGGATTAAGTAGGTGCTAAATCTGCGATAGGTTAAAGTTAATATTTTCCCCCCTTTTCGGGATTTTAAACTAAATTTTAAATAAAAATAAAGAATGCAGTTTAAAATCCCGAAAGGGGGGGGATATTAACTTTAACCTATCGTAGATTTAGCACCTACTTAATCCGACTTCTAAAAAGTTTATAATGACAAAAGAGAATTCATTTATATAAGGATGAAAAAAAGCATTAACTAAGTTGTTAAATAGAAACAGACTTAGCACTTGCTATATATATATATATATATATATATATATATATATATATATATATATATATATGCGTGTGTGTGAGGAGGTAAGGGATTGACAGAGAGAGAATGTGTGTGTGTGTGTGTGTGTGTGTGTGTGTGTGTGTGTGTGTGTGTGTGTGTGTGTGTGTGTGTGTGTGTGTGTGTGTGTGTTTTGCTGCATTTTACCTTGCATTTTAATATGGAATTTAGTTTTTATCGAGAATACAATTTTGGTGATTTGATTATGTTTTTGGATTGGATTTTTTTTTTACACGCGAAAATCCTGATTCTGAAGAATTTCGTTGTTATGATTCTATAATATGACTCCAAGTAAATACTGCTACAAAACAGCTGGGAACAGCAGTAATAACTTTGCATATCTTTATTATTTGAAAACCTTTGTGATAAATGTTTTGAATTTTGGAATCTTGAGCCCCACCCCCCCTCTCTCTCTCTCTCTCTTTCTCTCTCTCTCTCTCTCTCTCTATCTATCTATCTATCTCTTGGCAATTCTAATATTTTAAATCAAGTTCATACACACACACACACACATACACACATATGTATATGTATATATTTTTTTAAATTCAATTTAGATAAACAAAATTACCATAAGTCGCTGCAGTATATTTATTGTTCCTGTCCTGATATCGTCAGGCGACAATAAACATCTGGTGCAAGCACTTTTTTTCTGTTAAGTAGTACCAACAAAATCGTTGAAATTCAATGATTTTCATTTTTGGATATATATATATATATATATATATATATATATATATATATATATATATATATATATATATATAAATTATTCTTTCATGCCTTTAGATACTAGTGCTTAATGCTTACGCAATCATCAGTGTCGGATGACAATTGCTGCCTGTCGGGATATTAAAATCCTGTTAGGAAGCCACCTTTTACTCTATTTAATAGGCCTCTACCCCCGGACCACCAAACAATAGTCCCAGGATTAAATGGAATTAAGAACAAACACACGCTCAGTTGGAACGCTGACATAAGACAATCTAGAGTGTTCAAAAGATAGGAAATCGTAAACATTGCATGAATGTTAGTTGATTGTTTCTTAGTTAATAATTCCCACACACTGCCGATCCTTAAGTATTCTTAAAGGGGGCTGATATTTATAATTAAATAATAATTATACTTTTAATCGTACATGCATTAGCGTATTATGCTTACGCAATCATCAGTGTAGGTATATATATATATATATATATATATATATGTAGAGAGAGAGAGAGAGAGAGAGAGAGAGAGAGAGAGAGAGAGAGAGAGAGGAGCTAGGTAGAGGATAGAATTCTATTAAGAATTACTGAGTCTTAATGCGGAGGCATACGCATATATATGAGGTTGTAATACCGAAAAATGTAACCGACTCAACTTTTTTTAATGGAGTCACATGTGTACCCTTGATACTGACTATATCCCTCCCCTTTCATCTTATTGTTTTTTTTTTTGGGGGGGGGGTAATATTTCATGTTTTTCTTTTTGTTTTTGTTTTTTTTGCTTTTTTGTTTTTTTGCTGCGGTCATTTCTTTTTTATTCTTATTTTGACGGGAAAAAAAGTACTTTCAAAGAAACCGGCATTTGCGCGTGTCACTCTCGCACCGACTATCCATTGTTTCGAATGATAGGAGAACACAAAGAGTCGGAAATAGTCGAGTGCGTTTCATGACAACAGACAAGACATAGATCCATGGACAGGCGCACTATGAGACGACGACTGCACGAAACGATACATATAATCAAAAATTAAAAAAAAAATATCTATGTGAAAAAAATAAAAGATATTAAAACTAATATAGATTTCATAAAATACAAAATAAATGTATATAACAAAAGAAAACCGAGATTTTCTTTTAAAAACATGGCGACACGTGACTTACCCTTCAGGAAATTTTTTTTTTTTTAACTTTTCAAACCATTATTTTTTTTCTAAAAAAAAAATAAATAACAAAGTTTAAAATTTGTTTTAAACCCGATTCGCGAAAGCCGTACAAGCATAATTATTTTGAAATACAATAATAAACAATATTTTTTTTTTTCTTTTTATCTTTTGATAGCGACCACAAGGGTTGGGCAAGAACGGTGAAACCTTTTGTGTTTTACAGATTTTTGGGGGAAGGGGAGGAGGAGAAAGGGGGAGATATTGCTTCTTATTCTAGTTGTGTTATGGATCAGCGTCAAAGAATACGTTTTTGGATAAATTTTAGTACATCTTAATGTCGTGTATAGCATTCTATAGACCACGTGTAATGCACTGACGAGGTCATGACTGCTAACAAAGTTGCTCGGTACAAACTTTCCCACACTTTCCGCACGATGTCTCTTCCGTTAACCAACCGTGGATGATACAGACAATACCATTGAAGCATTGTTCACGGACATTTTATGCAACCGACACGCCCTATTTAATACCTAATTAAATTTTTGATTTTATCTTAATAATCATAAATCACTGTTGACCGTCCAGGCGTTCTTGCTTGCTTGCTTGAATCTTGTTATTATACTAAAATTTGGATTTGTTTGAAACCCTCTTAAATTTTAACGTCATGACCTCATTTCAAGCAAACTTTTTTAAGTTCACGACTAAGGCTGAAAAGTTATACGATTTTTTGGTTTCGATTCTAGCTGATGGCACCCAAGTCTTACTTAAAAATTTTTTTTGAAATCATTGTTATATATTTGGTACAAGATAATGATCAATAGAGTTTTGGCTGTATAATATTTAATACGAAATCTGCATAATATATTTATGCGTTTTTGACGACTGGATAACGCCGAGGGGCAGTATTATATATTGAATATAGAATAATAATCGATATAGATTCGTCTCTATATTAATAAATACGAAATCTGCATGCATAAAAATATCTTATTTAAGCGTATCTTTCGATCGGGTAATGCCGGGAGCTCGTCTAGTTTTTTTATAAGTAAAAAAAAAGCCGTGTAAAAGTTTTTTTAAAAAAGAAGATTTTTTAAGCACATTTTATAACGAATAAATCAACAATTATTAAGGCAAAAATCCATTCAAGGAGAAAGGTTAATTAGATGCTGTAACGTAGTTGTCTATTTCTCTCTAACGGACACAAGATGTTGTATAGAGACTCGGTCGCAAAGGAAAATGATAATGTCAACACAATTTTTCCTGATGATGGAAAAGGTATTGATTTTGTCATTTTACGTAACCAAAACAGCTACTCGCTATAATTACAGGGTACCAGTTTTACAAAGTTCGACATTTCGTTGGATTATGGGGGGAGAGAGAAGACTATATATATATATATATATATATATATATATATATATATATATATATATATATATATATATATTAGTGTTGGGACGATTAATCGGGATTCAGAAAAATTAGAGCATTTTGGAGTATTTAAATCGGTATCGGAATCGGAAAAATGTGAGCCTATTTTCCGATGCCAAAATCGATTCCTTAAATCATCTTTTCTATTTGAGTTTGGTTTAAGAAACATCTTCCAATGCTTGTAGCAATAATAAAATGATAAATATTTATTGATTTAAACTTTCAGCAAGACTAAATTCTCTAGAACACCCACTCACAAGTGTGTTTTTACGTTTAAAAAATATAGGCACATTTAATATGTGTTTTTACAGTAATCGAGACAAAATTAAACTTTTATAGTTAAATGTTTAGAGATTTATGAGGAATCGGAATCGGAATCGATAATTGATATCGGAATCGGGAATTTAGTACGGAACCGGTAATTGTATTTGAATCGGGAAAACTATGCATATCGTCCCATCACTAATATATATATATATATATATATATATATATATATATATATATATATGTATGTATATATATATATATAAGCGAGATAAGACACTGATAGAATTCAGATGAAAAATCTTGATAGATATTACTTGAAGTAATACTTTCAAGGAGATCCTAGCCAAAAAGGAAAAGCTCAATATTTAAGAATAGAGCAATATATTAGTTTCGTGGATAAATTTTAAATTATATATATATATATATATATATATATAGATAGTCTAAAACATCTTTGTATAAAAAATGTAAAAATAAAAAGAATGCAGTTTAAATTCCTGGGGGGGAAAAAAATAAATTTAACCTATCGTAGGCTCAGCAACTACATAATCCGACTTCTAAAAAGTTTATAATTACAAAACAAAATTCAACAATATAAGGATGAACAAAAAAATAAAATTTGTAAAAAAAATAAATAAATAAAAGAAACTAAAATGTTTAAATAGAAATAGACTTAGCCCTTGCATAAGCCGACTTCCAAAAGGTCTACACTTATATAAGAGAATTAAACCATGTAAGGATGAAAAAAAAAAATTATTAGAAAACAGGGGACCTCAGTTGCCCTCCATGGAGCCGTTTATCTATCTATCTATATCTATATCTATCTATCTATCTATCTATCTATCTATCTATATATATATATATATATATATATATATATATATATATATATATATATATATATATATATATGATTACTTAATTTAATCACATAAATTGATATACGAAAGTATAAATTTATACGTAAACTTTAAGTATTTCCTTCAAAAGTGTCCAGGTAGAGTTAGGTAGTAAGTTATAAAATATATATAGCACTTAAGCTACACAGAATATTCCGCGTTCATCCACGCTAGGCTTCATCAGGCTTGTGCCTTAAGCCTGATGAATCCTAGTGTGGATGAAACGCGGAATATTCTGTGTAGCTAAAGTGTGTGTGTGTTTGTGTGTGTAGGAGTGTGTGTGTGTATACTAGAATGGATGCTAGGTGTTACCCGTGTGTTTGGAGGTGTGTGTTAAGCAAAAAAAAGAAGGGGTAGAAGGAAGGAAGGCTCGAACCCGTACCGCAAAGGAGGAAAAGAACGGGAACAAAAGTGACGTCTTTGCTGTTACGACCACCGCCAAACCGGAAGTGACGAAGGTTAAAATTAAGGCTAGACAATCGAAAAGCGGGAATGAATTTCGAAAATATCGGTGAAAAAAGAATTTAGGAAAACTCGTCCCCGGAAAACTCGTAACCGGAAAACTCGACCACGGAAAATTCGTCCCATTTTGCTAGGTAGGAAAACTGGTCCCTTATTGAGTAAATTTCGATTGAAAACACATTTTATGACGTGTTCTTGAAGAAGATATTGTCTCTACAAGAGAATACACATCCCATAATATTGTTACAAATATTTCTGCTTGTTTACTGTCGTTTTAAAAGAATTAAATTAATTTTTCTAAGTTTTCGTTTTCTACCTAGCTTTGAAAGTTTTTGGTCTTTCAACATATTCTAAAGAGTTTATTTAGTTAAAAAAAAAAACAATTATGTCGAGTGTTATTATGAACAAAAAATGTCCGACATAAGAGGATCACCTCTTAGGAGGATAATTGCTCAAAATATAAAATTAAAGAAAATATTAAGGTAGATATAAATTTAAAACGAACCTCCCCTTCAAAAGAAAACAAATTTGTATATTTTTTGGTAATAATGTACATCCCATAATACTTTAAAAAATATTTTTACATTTTCATTGTTTTAAAAAATTTAATTTATTTTTCTAAGTTTTCGTGTTCTACCTAGCTTTCTAAGTTTTTGGTGTTTAAACTTATTTTAAAGAGTTTATTTAGTTAAAAAGAAATAACTAGTAATGCCGCACTCGATATTACTTAGTAAATAATTTTGAACAAAAAAATGCCCGAAAATTAAAGAAAATACTGAGGTAGATATAGTTTTAAAACGAGCCTCCCCTACCTCTAAAATGAAAAACGCTAACTCCCTGTAGAAAAGTGCCCAGTTGGGGGGTAAGAAATTAATGTTTTTAGCTAATTCTTCGGTATTTGTCGTCTGAAGGGTCGAGTTTCAAAACGATAATGATCTTTTGAAAATCCGTTTCTTCTATCGAAAGTTTTAAGCAGACATACAAACATACATACATACATACATACATTTATATATTGGTAGCTCAAATTTTCGACCCAAACCGATTAAAAAGCTTGCCCTATGAATACCCTTTATGTAAAATTTCAAATGGTTAGACCAGAAATTGTATTTAGTAATTTGGTAGAGACCGCACAGGTCAATTTTTTAAAAAACTTTGACCCCTATTATGACCCCTTAACATTTATCGTTTTGGGGTCAAATCTAGTTATTAAATTAGATCCATGTCCAATGAACCTATATCTAAAGTTTCAAGTGTTTATACCCAAAATATTGGCGGAGAAGTTTTGTAGAGTTCTCAAAGGTCAAATCGTTGAACTTTGACCCATTAACAGCTAAATTTCTGGCCGAAAACGGATTACAAAGATTTTCCCAAACTTCAGTACCCTGTATATCAAATTCCAAGTCTGTAGACTGAAAATTGACAGAGTTATTGCGTAGAGAAATGTACACAGACAGACAGACACTTTCACTTATATATATATAAGAATAATTATTATTTAATTATAATTATCAATCTCTTAAAGAATAAAATAGGATGGCCACTGTCTGGTAAATAAAAACTAAAAGGCAGTCAACAATTGTTTATGCAACGTTTCACGATTTGCTCTCGTTCGAACACTCAACATAGTTTAATGTTTGCGTTACGTTTGGCGTTTATTACTATGTAACTCCTTTTATTTCTATGGCAGATTTGAGTAGTCCGGGCGTAAAGGTTTAGCGCATAGAATCAAAGGTGGCCTCGTTGTTTGGTTCGAATCTGTCCACTGGCAGAAATTGCCATACCCTACGCTGATAATTACATAAACATTAAGCACTAGTGTTAGGTATAAAAGAATCATTATTATAATATATGCGTGCGTTTGCATGTATATATATGTGTGTGTGCGTGTATGTGTGTGTGTGTGTGTGCTTCATAATATCTTAGACTCATCTTAATTAAGACTCTTAACGAGATTTGAAACTTGGAACACATTTTTTAGTCGGTTACCCTATCAACTGATTTAAGGAAAATGCTACGAACAAGGAGTCTCATACACAAAACCACAGGTATAGTAGTTTTAGAAAAAATAAGGACGGTATTATCAGCTTCTTTGCCACGTGTCATTGGTTACTTCCTCTCTGTGGCGCAACATCTTGAACACGTTGATCTAATTCTAATATCAATAAAATAACAATCCAAATTAAGGTTTTAAATACGACACTAAACTTACTAAAATTTGAACTCTGTATCGCCGGTGGGAATTTAGAAAAACTCGTCCCCGGAAAACTCGTCTCCGGAAAACTCGTCTCCGGAAAACTCGTACCCGGAAAACTCGTCCCCTTTTGCTAGGTAGGAAAACTGGTCCCTTATTGAATAAATATCGATTGAAAACACATTTTATGACCGTTCTTGAAGAAGATATTGTCTTTACAAAAGAATACACATCCCATAATATTTTTTTCAATATTTTTACTTGTTTATTGTTGTTTTAAAAAATTAAATTGATTTTTCTAAGTGTTCGTTTTCTAGCTAGCTTGGAAACTTTTTGGTGGTTCAACATATTTTAAAGAGTTTATTTAGTAAAAAAAAACAAGCAATGTAGAGTGTTACTTTTGTACAAAAAATGTCCGACATGAGATAATCACATCTTAGGAGTCTCGATAATCACTCAAAAATAGAAAATTAAAGAAAATACTGAGGTAGATATAGTTTTAAAACGACCGCCCCTGCTCGGGAAAAAAATCAAGCTACCGGACGTGGATACGGTTGATGATGTAACGAAACCGAACGAAAGACACGAAAAGCGAAACCATATATTTCTAAAAAAAAAAAAAAATACTCTAGTTACGAACAAACAAAAAAAGAAAACACTTCTTGTATTATCAAATAATAAAACAAATATTTTATTTAGAACATTTGGTACTTGACGGGAACATGGGCCCTGGTGTTTTTATTATATCATTAGTCCTTCAAAGGTTTTCTTTGGTTTATTTAATCACGAACACTTTTTTAAGGTACTATTGGAGGCCAAAAAAGATGCGGGGGTGCAAAAGCATTATTTGAATATGTACGAAAAAATAATTTAACAAAATAATAATATTTAGTGGAGAAAATAATAATAAACAGAATAACTTAAAATAAAATAAAAACAAGCACGAAATAAAAGTATGACTCAAACAAAAAAAAAGAAAAAAAAGAAAAAAATACACGCGTGATTAAAAATAAAGTCTGAGATATACGAAGAAAGTGAAAGAAAATGCTTTAAGGAAGCAATCATTAAAAAATACGTTTACATTTAAATAAATGTTTTTATAATTATATATTGATACATTTTGATACAATAAATATTTTTATAATTATATATTGATACATTTTGATACAATAAATGTTTTTATAATTATATATTGATACATTTTGATACAATAAATGTTTTTATAATTATATATTGATACATTTTGATACAATAAATGTTTTTATAATTATATATTGATACATTTTGATACAATAAATATTTTTATAATTATATATTGATACATTTTGATACAATAAATGTTTTTATAATTATATATTGATACATTTTGATACAATAAATGTTTTTATAATTATATATTGATACATTTTGATAAAATAAATGTTTTTATAATAATATATTGATACATTTTGATACAATAAATGTTTTTATAATTATTTGTTCATACATTTTGATACAATAAATGTTTTATAATAATATATTGATACATTTTGATACAATAAATGTTTTTATAATTATATATTGATACATTTTGATACAATAAATGTTTTTATAATTATATATTGATACATTTTGATACAATAAATGTTTTCATAATTACATATTGATACATTTTGATACAATAAATGTTTTCATAATTATATATTGTAACATTTTGATACAATAAATGTTTTTATAATTATATATTGATACATTTTGATACAATAAATGTTTTTATAATTATATATTGCTACATTTTGATACAATAAATGTTTTTATAATTATATACTGATACATTTTGATACAATAAATGTTCTCATAATAAAATATTGATACATTTTGATACAATAAATGTTTTTATAATTATATATTGAAACATTTTGATACAATAAATGTTTTCATAATTATATATTGATACATTTGGATAAAATAAATGTTTTTATAATTATATATTGAAACATTTTGATACAATAAATGTTTGTATAATTATATATTGATACATTTTGATAAAATAAATGTTTTTATAATTATATATAGCTACATTTTGATACAATAAATGTTTTTATAATCATATATTGATACATTTTGATACAATAAATGTTTTTATAATTATATATTGAAAAATTTTGATACAATAAATGTTTTCATAATTATATATTGATACATTTTGATACAATAAATGTTTTTATAATTATATATTGCTACATTTTGATACAATAAATGTTTTTATAATTATATATTGCTACATTTGATAAAATAAATGTTTTTATAATCATATATTGATACATTTTGATACAATAAATGTTTTTATAATTATATATTGATACATCTTTATACAATCAATGTTTTTATAATTATATATTGATACATTTTGATACAATAAATGTGTTTATAATTATATATTGATACATTTTGATACAATAAATGTTTTTATAATCATATATTGATACATTTTGATACAATAAATGTTTTTATAATTATATATTGATACATTTTGATACAATAAATGTTTTCATAATTATATATTGACACATTTTGATACAATAAATGTGTTTATAAGTATATATTCATTCATTTTGATACAACAAATGTTTTTACAATTATATATTGTAACATTTTGATACAATAAATGTTTTTATAATTATATATTGATACATTTTGATACAATAAATGTTTTCATAATTATATATTGATACATTTGGATACAATAAATGTTTTTATAATTATATATTGAAACATTTTGATACAATAAATGTTTTCATAATTATATATTGATACATTTTGATAAAATAAATGTTTTTATAATTATATATTGCTACATTTTGATACAATAAATGTTTTTATAATTATATATTGCTACATTTTGATACAATAAATGTTTTTATAATCATATATTGATACATTTTGATACAATAAATGTTTTATAATTATATATTGATACATTTTGATACAATAAATGTTTTTATAATTATATATTGATACATTTTGATACAATAAATGTTTTTATAATCATATATTGATACATTTTGATACAATAAATGTTTTTATAATTATATATTGATACATTTTGATACAATAAATATTTTTATAATTATATATTGATACATTTTGATACAATAAATGTTTTTATAATTATATATTGATACATTTGGATACAATAAATGTTTTTATAATTATATATTGATACATTTAAATAAAATAAATGTTTTTATAATTATATATTGATACATTTTGATACAATAAATGTTTTTATAATTATATATTGATACATTTTGATACAATAAATGTTTTTATAATCATATATTGATACATTTTGATACAATAAATGTTTTTATAATTATATATTGATACATTTTGATACAATAAATGTATTTATAATTATATATTGATACATTTTGATACAATAAAGGTTTTTTATAATCATATATTGATATACATGATAAAATAAATGTTTGCGTTTCAAATATTTTTCTGTTCGAAAAAAAAACAACTTATTTCTTACTTATTTGACCAAAAACAAATTGGAGTTATCGCCCTCTAACAATAGCCACCGTCTGCATACTGCACAAGTGTCCCCGTAATGACTTTTAAACGATACCCTCCCCTCCCCATGTTAAGAATGGCTTCCGAAATAATAACGTTATTATTTCAGCGCGGTACCAAAATTACAAAATACCGTGTTTTCTTTTTTTGTTGTTTCGTAATAACACAGGAATTGTTTAAACTAAATTAATTCTGCTAAATAAAATAATTGATTTCTTTGATAATACGTGTTTCCTTTCTTTTATTTTTGTTTCGTAATAACACAAAAAGTGTTAAAACTAAATTATTTTTTAAAATAAATATATGGTTTCGTTTTTCGTATCTTGACTCCGTGATCAAGTTTATTTTTTTAAAACAAGAGATAAAAATAATTTTTTTAAAATATTATGAGATGTGTATTCTCTTTTAAAGACAATTTCTTCTATAAGAACGCTCATAAAATGTGTTTTCAATCGATATTCATCAATAAGGGACCAGTTTTCCTACCTAGCAAAAAGGGGGGAGTTATTCGGGTACGCGTTTTCCGGGTACGAGTTTTCCGGAGACGAGTTTTCCGGGCACACGCCGGTGTAATACACCACGATGGATCCATCAAATAAACCAATTACTTTTTAGACCTGCAAGTATTTATTTCTACATAGTGTCTATTTACTTGTGTCATTACAAGCACAGTAGTAGATACAAGGTCGGTTTGAACGTAGAAGGAAAAAACACTCTTTCAGAAAAGGACACGGTAGATCTAGAGATGGTCTTTAAAGATTTCTCTGTCTTTAAATATTTCTCTTTCACAAACTGATGACATAAAAGATGGAGAGGAGGAAGTGGACCTTGGGTTAATATTTTAGCAACCTCGTAACTATCGCTTCCCTTATTTTTTTTCACATTCAATTAGCGACGTTGCTGATAACAGAGAAATAATTGCTGTTGTCTGGGTTGAAATCTATCAATGAAAAATCATTGTCGATTTTAAAGTGATATTTTTAGTTTCTTACAACAAGTAGTTTCATACCATGTGTGGAACCGTCTGCAATATAAATCTCACCTGTCTGTTTAAATGTATGTATGTATGTATGTATGTATGTATGTCTGCTTAAGACTTTCGACAGAAGCAACAGATTTTTACAAAATCGGTATCGTTTTGAAGCTCGGTCCTTCTGGGCGTCAATTAGCGAAGAAGTGGCTAAAAACATTAATTCACTCACCCTCAACTGGGCACGTTTCTTTTACTATTTTCAGGAGTAATCTCCTCGTTTCGATTGACTAGCCTTAATTTAACCATTCGCAACTTCCTGTTTGGCGATGGGTACAGCAGCAAAGACTTCACGTTATTTTTTTTACGTTCTTTTCCATCTTCGTGGTACGGGTTCGAGCCCGTCTGCCTACTACCACTTTTTTTTTTTTTGGCTCAACACAAACCTCCAAATATCCCGGCAACGCCAGGCACCCCGTCTAGTTTCCGTTAATTCCGTGCATTATTAAGACACTTTTTTTTCCTCACCCAGAACATCAACTAATGACATAAAAGTTGAAGGGTAATATGAAACCGATACTACACTGTTTTCCTACTCAAAACTATTAACTAGTAATAATAAATGAAAAGTGTAGTATCAAAACAGATGCTACATTTTGCTGCTAATAAAGAGAAATAAAGGTAAAAGATTTTATTTATATTTTTTTTATTTTTATTACATTTTCCCCCCAAACAAGGCGCATTGCCACTTTGGTGTAGGGGGCTACTATCAGGGGCAGCAACTACTGGGGCACTATGTTGGGATTTGGGCAGCAAGATGTCGGTTAACGTTGCACTTGAACTTCTGCATGTCAGTACAGTTAGGGAAGCAGGGACCTGGAATGGAATTCCAGAGTCTAGCGGTTCTGGGGAAGAAACTACTGGAGTAGAAAGATCTTTTACATCTAGGGATCTCTACTGTGTGGGGGTGGGATGTAGCTGCCTGTCGAGTTTGTCGAGTGTGTGTACGTCGTGGGGGCACAAGTGTCTGCAATTCGTCAGAGCATTCACCATTAAAATACTTGTAGAACAGGCAGAGGGATGCAACGTTTCGTCGATGGGACAGTGGCTGAAGCTTATATGCCAGTTCAGGGCCTATCAGATTGGCGACTCTTTTTTGAACCTTGTCTAAGACTGAGAGACTAGTAATTTCAGTAATTTCAGAAAGCGAGTAAAACTTGACGTGGCACTTTGTGTACATGAGCTCTTTTTCCACGTGTTTTCTTTTGTTTTTGCGACACATTTCATGATTGATGTTTCTGATAAAGTAGGAAGAATTGCTGTTTTCTACGTTAGAATCTATTGATATAAATTTATCGTTGGCCAGGGTTTTTTTTTTTTTTTTCCTAATATAGAAAAGATAAAGGGCGATATAAAACAAATACTAAACTTTGATCTTAGCAAACAAGCGAAAGTTTCTGTCCGTCTTTATAACATTTCAAAATACGGGGGGGGGGACTTGACATCGCACGTTGCATAAGTTAGTTCCCTTCCCTTTAAATATTTTCTTTTTCTTTTCTTTATTTATTTATTTATTTCATATTATTTATTTATTCATTTATTTATTTTGCGTCACGAAAAGACTTGACAATGGCGTCATGAGTTTTCCCGCCAATATCACGGATTTCACATTTTTCACCCTTGGAGAATGAACGCGTAATATCAAGTCGGCGCCATCTTTCGCCTGAAAAGACAATGTTGCAGACAAAACACCCCGCCACCCTCGCCAGTGTCGAGACGATGGTCGAAACTTCAAAGTACCGCGGCATCACGATGCTATTACAAAGTTAATAAACGCAGGTGAAAGAAAAAGAAACAATGTATTTGTTATCTTGATCGTTGTGGTAATTAAAAACCGAGACCAGGTTTTACACAAACACGACCGGAGGAAGCCATCTTGAAATAGCGGATGAATTAGATGCGCAAGTTCTTTCCGTGAGTAAGTACGTCGGTCACGCTTCTATTTAAAATAGCACCTTTGCTGGTCTGTCTTGCTTAATATTATAATCGCACTAGCAGAAAGATCCGACGTTGCTCGGGATTAAATGAGAGTCACGACTTTTTCACTATATTCTTGACACTATATCACGTTCTTTGTTTTTACTCAAAATCAAATTGCATTTGATTTAGCTTGGTATGTTTTACGATATATTAACACTTGTCGCGTTAGGTACAACCGAATCCGTTCATTTTGGTAAAAGTTTTATTCTTAAACTATCTTTACATATTTGTTTATTTATAGTTTTTGGCGCGGTTGTTTCATTTTATGTTACGAGGTGCCTTCAATATATTTCCAGACTTTTTTTTTGTACAGACATTGAAAATTATCGTTGACTCTTGAAAATTCGGTATGTTATTGTTATACGTCTTCTGAGATTGCTGACCAATCTTGAGGATTTCAGGTTCAAATGAAACAACTAAGCAAGAATTAGAATACACCCTGCTAAAGCCTGAGTGTCACAGCTCGTGAATTTCTAAATTGGAATCTGGACGTGAGGATGTTTCAGAAGAACGATATGCAATAACAGGCTATGCTAAACTTGAAAAAAAAGGACACAAAAAACATATGTAATGCTCCAGACTGCTTTTGGACATCTTGCATGAATTGACCATCACTTTTTGAGTGGCATAAGCGATTCAAGGAAGGGGATGACTCTATGAGAGATGGTGAGAGGTGTTGGAGGAGTAATGAAGTTGATACACCAGAGTTGATTTAATTTAATGGATAAGGACCGTCGTGTGTCTATAGAGACAATAAATGCACAGTTTGATGTCAGTGTGGGAACTGTACACACAATTATTCACGAGGAACTGAACAAAAAACACCAGTCCACAACTCTATTCTTGTCACAGACTATTTTACCAAGATAGACATCAAGACAGTTCCTCACCCTCCCTATAGTCCAGACCTTGCTCCCTGTGACTTTTACTTATTCCCTAGGCTTAAAGAAAACCTTAAATACTGTCATTACGAGAAAATTGAGGATATGAAAGAGGTTGTGACTTGGGTCATTGACACGCTCACACAAGAAAATTTCTATAGGGCCGTCTAGAAGTTGTTTGAACAGCACAAGTCCATTGCACTCGGAAGAGATTACTTTGAAGGAAACGAGAGTTTCGTGTGTGTACTATCAATTACGAAAACGTTTGGAAACTTAATTAACGCACATCGTATTTTAAGGTTTTGCGAGTTATTTAACGAGAAATCTGCTAAATTTTGGTTAAAAATATGGGAATTTAGCAGAGAAGTCAACAAACGATAAAAAAGGATAATAAATTCGAAAAAGTCTATCTTTTAGCATGCTTTTATGTATTATTTATATTTAATTTTTCAGAAATTTGCAGATGTCTTCTTTGTTAATTTAATATAATTTTACGTTTAAAACTTAGCGTTCCAGCGATACAGATTGATTAAGCGTACATT
>NC_136510.1:94458134-94545634 GCF_053919585.1 Euprymna scolopes
TAATTATTTTTTATGGGTGCTGTACTTCCTAATGTATAGCAACAAAACACTCTATTTAAATAAATGATTTAACGAAATAATTTCATAGAAAAATCATTTTAGTGATGAGTATAAATATTATTTTTGAAAAGTTCTATGGAAATCTATTCAATACGCATGCTTAAATGTCGATAACCTTGCGTTCGCGCCCCCCATAAACGCAATATGTTTGATAAAGGCTCAATTATATTGCATTTACGCCCTGCGGTTGGGCCAATTTCGTTTACTTGATGTCGTACAAAATAGAGGCTTTCAATGATATTGCTGAGTCCGCCAGCTAGTTAAACTTATCTGACTCAGCGGATGATTGTAGATCCGTTTTCCGGTCAAGTATTAGTCAACTAGTCGGTCACTAATCTTTATTCCAATAGCAAACTTAGTCATATCACCATCGTATATATATATATATATATATATATATATATATATATATATATATATATATATATATATATATATATATATATAATAGCATGCGTTCCCGGCGTGGCCCGGGTGTTTGGAGGTGTATGCTGAGCAAAAAAAAAAAAAAAAAAAAAAAAAAAAACGTCATTTTTTAACATTTGATCCCTATTATGACCCCTTAAAATTTAATAATTTTGGCTCAAATTATATTATTATGTTAGATCCATGTCAAAGGAACCTATATCTAAAATTTCAAGTGTTTAGACTCCAAATTGTCGGAGGAGTTTGATAGAGTTCTCAAAGGTCAAATCGTTGAACGTTGACCCCTTAACAGCGAAATTTCTGGCCGAAAACCAATCACATCGATTATCCCAAATCTCAGTACCCTGTATATCAAAGTTCGAGTCTGTAGACTAAAAATTCACAGAGTTATTGCATAGGGAAATGTACACAGACAGACAGACACACAGACGGACACACAGACACGTTCACTTTTATAGGTATATAGATAAGTATTGGGACGATTAATCGGAATCGGAAATCCGAAAAATCGATGCCTATTTTCCGAAATCTTTTAATTGTCTTTTATATTTTTTTTTTTTTTTACGAAAATCTTCCATTGCAGGTAATAATGATAAAATAATAGATCTTTATTGATTTTAAATTACCAGTAAAGCTAAAATCGATAGATCATCCTCCGTAAGTGTATTTTAACGTTTAGGAAAATACCTACATATTTAACATGTGTTTTTACGAAAATTGGGGGAAGTAAAAATCTTATAGTTAAATAATTAGAGATTTATAAAGAATCGGAATCGGTAATTGTATCGGAATCGATAAAAATATTGGAATCGTCCCATCACTAGTATATATATATATATATATATATATATATATATATATATATATATATATATATGTGTGTGTGTGGGGGGAGGGCTTGTCTGTGTTTATTAAGTTTTACTTCACCAGAGCTCAATACATCGGTACATTCAAGTAATAATTTTTTAAACTACGTATAACAATTAAGTTTTTACTTATTATATTTTAATAGTTACAAACTCCTTGAATACTCCGTTGGGAATAACTAAAATGATCAAACTAACAACAGAAATGGGGTCGCTTATTTGCTAAAAATTAGACGAGCTTCATCTGTAAATATCGGTAATTTGTATACAAATGTCGACTATCACTAGTGTGTGCCTTCATATAATTGCTATTAAATGAAATTTCCTGGTTTCAATTGGCGGGGATTGTCGTCCAATGTCGGACACTGGAATCCAGTTGCAAGCACTGACGTTTATGTCGGTAACTCCGATCAGTGCTCTTTTAATGTGGTTATTGTCACTTCATGACAGCGGCGGGGAGAATGCTCTGGCGGACAATCTGTATTCAATTCTTGGGTACTGTCATTCAGTGGCGAGCACTGCCATTCGGTGGTAGACATTGTTGTCACTGGCGGTAAACATCTTTTAAATGTGGTTATTGTCATTTTATGGCAGAAACTGGCGGGCACTACTGTTTTGAGGCGGTGACTTGTGGTTATTTACGTTTACTCGCGGTCTCTAGTGAGCACTGGTTGCCTTAAACCTGTCGGGTACTGGCGTTAATTGTTCACCAAAGGCGGCCATGATAGTGTCGTGTTTTTGTTCCGAGCTTGAATTAAGTAAGTAGCGTCCTATTCTTCATTACACGCAATCTTGATTTGCTGCATTTGTGTAGACTTGTTTTTTTTTATTTATGCAGAATACGGATGGGGTTATGTTTTAAGATGTGATGTCAAAGTTTAATTTCAGTTCATATGGTACGCTTGGATTTATTAAAATGTTAGGTGAAAATAAAAAATAAATACAAAATATTGTTACCATGTTAAGAATAGGTTTTTATATAAAAACGTTACTATTATAGTACTTTCGAATCCTGTCGCATTCTCTCTCTCTCATACACACACACGCACACACACACACACACACACACACACACACATATATATATATATATATATATATATATATATATATATATAACTACTTCATTTACTCACATAAAATTAATATACGGAAGTATAAATTAACGCGTAAACTTTAAGTATTTACTTCAAAAGTGCTCAATACGTAAGTAGAGCTAGTTAGTTATAAAATATATAGCAAATAAATACTGGGAACTCAAGGAAAGCGGACATTCGCTGGTAGTCGAATGGAAAATAATAAGACAAGCTACCACATGTAGGGACCTAGATAATCCATATAGATTATGCCTTCATGAAAAATTTGCTATCCTTTACTTTAAAGAACCCCAACATCTATTAAACTGTAGAAGAGAAATAACAAAAAACTGTGTTCACAAAATAAATTTACTCTAGGATAGCGATACAAAATAGTTTAAAACTAACAAAAACAATAGAAAATAAACAAATAAATAAATTAAGTAAACATGAATATACATAAAATATCACACATATGTGTATGTATGTATGTATGTATATATATATGTGTATATATGTGTATATATGTGTATGTGTATATATATATATATCTTTATGTGTGCATATATATATATATAAACTAACATAAAAACCTAACCTAAATTTAAAACAGGTCAAGAAACTCGATATCCAGGCAAAATAGAGCACACACAAAGGAATAGGTCTTTGTCCGGTAAGTGCATATTCATTGGATTCATTGAATAGGCCTTTGTCCGGTAAGTGCATATTCATTGGATGTTAGGAAGGGCGTGGTGGATACTAGAAACTGATTAGCTAACTAAAATCTCAATAGAAGGTGCGTATATAAAAACAACAGACAACCACAAAATTCGCGCATAAGCCTGAAGAGTCCTAGAGTGGATGAAACGCGAAATATTCAGTGTAGCTTAATCGCCATATATATTTTATAACTGACTAACTAACTAACTTACTAACTAACTAAATATATATATATATATATATATATATATATATATATATATATATGTATGCGTAAAATTCGTGGAAAACAACGATGGCGACAACGATGACGACTACGACAGAACAGCAACAAATGGTGATAAAAAGAAAAAAGAAATGTTTCATCCAATGCCAGTAGGTGAAACGTGAACAAATTCCACAGAATCTTTCACATTTTTTTTTAATGGCTGAAAATACCTGATGCTTCGCTAATGCTATCAGGGTTATTTTTTTATCGTGACGCCATCACTAGATGGGTTGCCTACCACGGCTTAAGGGGAGCCCATCTACCATCGAAAGAATGATAGATCGGGCCATTTTCCCAATCTCGTATTTTTACCTCTCGGTAATGGTGATAAGAAAGAAATGAATAAACGAGATCTGCGGGGAGGGGAAGGTCAGTTACGATATTTGATTTTCAAATATTTATTTGTTGTTTCGTTAAAATTAATTTATTAAGTTCTCGATAGCTGTTTGTAACGGTTCGAAATTCCCTTAAACCTATATTCTATAAATCCGATAAATGTATGTGAAAAGCCAATCAAATTAGCCAGAAATTAATAGTAAATTCTGAAGGAAGGTATAAATATTAACGTAGAATAGTCACAATGAGCGAATGTCGAATGTGCGGAAAAAAGAAAATAAACAGAGACAAAAGAATTGTAAACGGTCTCGATTAGGGAGTGCGTAATAGGAGAAAATAATTACTAATCCTACTATATGTTAATATGATTTATTTGCGAGTGACTCTCCTCAGAAATATTATAGGAATTTATGGTATTGAATGAACTTGACTTCTGATATTCAGAAAACCGTCACTAGGTATAGCAGGTAGTGTGACTATATTGAATATGGCGACTATAGTTGTATTGGTATCATATTTCCCCCTAAACTAAAAAATCGTTTATTATATATATATATATATA
This sequence comes from Euprymna scolopes, assembly GCF_053919585.1. NCBI lineage: Eukaryota > Metazoa > Mollusca > Cephalopoda > Sepiida > Sepiolidae > Euprymna > Euprymna scolopes. The sequence goes on from NC_136510.1 coordinate 94,462,449, forward strand.
TATATATATATATATATATATATATATATATATATGTGTGTGTGTGTGTGTGTTTTTGAACATGTTTTATTAATCATTTGTTCATATTATAAGCTCTATTTCCTTTTCGGTTTCATTGAGCTTTTACAACTGGTTGAGATTACTTTATTTGTAAATATTAACTCTTTAATATTTATATTTTAAGTTTACCATTTTGATTACCTTGGTAAACATATTGTAATTTTTATTTCTTATATATATATATATATATATATATATATATATATATATATATATATATATATATATATATATATATATATAGTTTGTATTATAGAAAGGCATTACAATAAAGGACTTTTGAAAACAAACATTTATTTGTTTATAATTTTAAATTTCGGCCATAATTTACCTCCATAAAGAATTCTTATTTCTGTATTTCTCATCAATCCTCCATGTTGAAATAAGTCACACAGAAGATTAAAGTCCGCTTGTTTCTTTTTTTTTTATTGTTGTTTTGTTTCCACATAGTGATTTTTAATGTTCAAGTCTTGTGGAGCACACGTGGCAGCGTGAATTTGCAGTTACACAAAGAATTGCAGTCCACTGAAGAAAGAAAATGTTTTTAACGCAATCATGCTGCCACGTGATGTCTACAGATTTGAGCATTTAAAATCACTGTTCGAAACAACACGCGGATTACAATCTAAATTACGCTTAATATTTTAGATGGTTGCAAGAAGGGCGAACGAGAACTGAAGAATTAATATCTTTAAGAGCATATCTGAGAAAATTGATCACATCCTGTCTTCTCATCCTTCGGCTAACATTCAAGTCTGTGGAGACGTCAATGTTTACAATGTGGAATGGTTAGTCCACTTAAACAAGAGAGAGGAGAGGTTTCTCTCACGATTTCTTCATTGCTTATGAGCTCACTCAGAGTGTTCACGAACCCACCCATGTGCCCGACACTGACGGTCAGTATGCAAGTCTCCTAGATCCTTTTCACAGTTATGTTCATCCTCCGTTCTGTCTCCACTGGGATCTTCCGGACACTCTGTTGTATCAGTTAAGATAAAAACGAAATATAATAAAATTAGACCTACCTCTCCATCGTACAGTATATGGCTGACTGAGATAGCTTTCTTACATTTATATCAGATGTACCCCTGCGTTCCATATTTAAAAAAAAAAAAGGTGTCCTCTATAGTATCAGACCTGACGGAATGGTTAATTGTAGGTACAAACTGATTCATACTCTTCAGAAAATTCCAGCAAAAACCTAACAGCCAGCCGTGGTTCTCTTCAGAATGTGCTGCTGCCATTGTACACAGAAATCACTTTTTTCATTGCTTCGAATGACCGCTAACCCCCGTTTTTCCTCCTGTATCTGAAACTACGCTATGTGATATACAAATATATGTGCCTCATGTTGCAAGCTAATCAAAAACCTTTATTCCAGTAAAAGAACTGGCCATGGCGGCATTCCAATTATAGTGCTGAAAAAGTTTCAACCAGAACAAGCTTCCATACTTACAAAGCTATTTAAGCGTTGTCTTAAGGAGAATCGCTTCCCAACAACCCGGAAAACCTCATCACTATCCCCTGTATTTAATAATTTAGGGAATCGTCTATCTCCCTCTCATTAAAGACCAATAAATCTCTTGTGCGTCATAAGTAAGTTGCTGGAATCTGTATGAAATAGAGAAGTAGTCAACCACCTCAGCAAAAATAACATGACATGCAATATGGTTTCCGTTCTGCTAGATCTACAGCAGATGTGCTAACTCTTATATCTCATAGGATTAGCGAATCTCTCGACGGAGGCTTCCTTTCTAGGGCAATTGCTCTTGACATATCAAAGGTCATTGATAGGGTGTGGCATAAAAGTCTACTTCACAAGATCTCCAGCTACGGAATAGCTGCAAATTTCTTCTCAATTATTAACTCAGTTCTCTCTGATAGATTTATAAGAGTAGTAGTTGATGCGCATACACCAGAAACTCACAGTATTAATGCTGGTGTCCCTCATGTGTCCATCATGGGCCACGTTCTCTTCCTGATTTACATTAATGATCTCCCAAATCAAATCTTAAGATCATTCCTAGACGTTTATTTTGACGAAATTACCATCTATGGCAACACTTCAAAGGCCGTAAGTTCTCTTGATTCTCTATCCTCTGATCTTGGGCGCGTGGTAACTTTAAATGTATCTAAAACAAAACATCCATCTTTACATCGACAACGCTTCGGTCCCCGTCTGGCATCAATTGAAATGAATGGCGCTCGTCTTGGGGAGGCTCCGTGTTTTGGCAATTTTCTGGGTCTGATCTTTACTCTTGATATGAAATGAAACATGTACATCAAATCCGTTGCCAAGATCACTGGAAAAATGGTGAGAACATTCTACCGCTTCAGTAGATAACTGCATTTCTGAGAGCCAAGTACGTCCAAGGATAGAGTACTATGCTACATATGGGCAGGAGCTGCTGGAAGCAGCTTATCTGCATCGAGAGAGTTCCAAATAGACTTTGTAGCCTAGTGAGGGGATGCCCTTTTCTCTTCCCTGCAACCTCTTTCCCACACAAGAAACGTTGCGAGCCTGTCTCTGCTATATAGTTACTTTCATAACAAGTGCTTGTCTAAGCTCTAATCTATGATCCCCCTCGTCAAACTTTCATGAGGAACACTCATATAGCTGAAAACACTATCAGTAATTTTCAACCACGCTTTATCTGTGCATAAACCTAAACTTAGAATCCTTGAATAAAGATTAATTATAGAACTGCACGCCTATGAAACTCTATTTTGTTTCCCTGCTTTCAAGCTGACTACAGTATGTTTTATAATCCAACGTAAACAATGTCTTGGTGAATCGTACCCTTAAGTAATCTAACTCATCAAATCAACTAACGATTACTATGATATTGTCACATTGACTACTCATTAACCCTTATTCTCGGGTGGTCTCCGGGCTTTGATAAGTGGCGACTCCTATGAAATAAAAAAGTAAGGAAGAACCTAAATTGATTGTATTAGCAGTATAAGCAGAATCATGAAAAGGCGTATATAAGAGGACACCATAAAAGAGTTACTATCATCATATCATATTAATCCGAAGTTTCTATTGTTGGCATCGGTTTTCCCGATAATTTTTATAGTCAGAATTACTTTTAGAAAGACATCGGGTACTTACAGGGGGGGACCACGCAAAAGTTCTTAAGATTCTAAGTGAAAGTGATTTTTGTGGAACCAACTGGATTCGAACTTAGAACATCCGGGTTGTTAGGCAATGCCGTTAATCAAATGATCACTGCCACCCTCTCCCAACGTAAATGAATTACGTAAAGAAAGGGTCCAGTTCGAAATTCCATACAGATTCTGGAGCTTAACAGAAATATGCCTGAGTTCGACAAGATAAACTTGAATAAGTCGGAGGTAACATCGGCCGTAACGTTGTAAAAAAAAAAAGTAATACTGAAAATAAAAATAGTGTCCTGAATAGACGAAATGATACACAACGCACTGAAATGTATTTTTCTCTGGGACTATTTCTTTATAGTTTAAAATGCGAACATATATTTTAGCAAACAGAGTGTGTATGATCGCGTTGGAAAATATCAGCAGGAGCCGTAGGATAGCTGGCCTTTGAATATATTAGCAGCTATAGCCGAAAAAGCACACATGCAAATTAGAAAGTGTGTGCGGGCTTGCGTCAGAAGAAAGAGAAAATATAGCAGAGAAGAATGCGCCTCGTGGTAAGGCAGACAGAAAAACGTGTGCGAGGTAAGATAGATATGTGGCCCCGCAGTGGCAAGGAAAGACTTTTAAGCTGGTGTCGAGACGGCGGGGTTTTGTTAATCTCATGGCAGACGAAATGAACAGTTAGAAAAGGCAAGAAGCAAGCATTGTTTGGAAAGTAATGGTAATAAAGACCTTTTGCTAAAACAAAAAGAAAAGCCGAGTCGGATTTATTTATTTTTGTTTCGTTGTTTTTTTTTTCATGATGCCCGACGGCGTGGAGGTCCGAGAAAGATTCGAAGTATAACAGACACGATTCAAGCGTTACGGCTACGTTAATCTGGAATATAATCGAGTTTACCGATTTGAAAGTTAACCTCATCTGAGTCACCGAATGATTGAAGGTTCGTTTTTCCCGATCAACTGTTAGTCAGTCACTAATCTGAATTTCATTGTCAAACTTAGTCATATCACTAATGGACAGCCGTTGAACGTCCAACGTCCAAATCAACACGTCCGCAAAATACGTGACTGCCGGCTATTTAAGGAAAATAAATGGCGCCCAGCAGATTGCGCGGGCGATACAACTTTTACAATTTCTGGGATCAGGTTTCCGTGTGGCTGCAGGTTAAGGTCGTAGTAGACGAAACAATCATAAAATATCCAGGAATAATCGGGTAGGTCTCGAATCATACCGAGTTCTGACCGGATTCGGCTCGAGAAATATTTGTCTTAATAAAAAGGAGGATCGAATTTTTATTTATTAGGTTTTCCATAACCCTATTTCCTCTCGCAAAATAACGTCTGAGCTTAGTGTGTTTATTTTGCCGTCAACAAGATTTATATGAATTTTTGTATCTACTCGGCGTTTTATGTGGTTTCGAATATTATATTGCGGTTTCGAATATTATATATATATATATATATATATATATATATGCGCGCGTGCGTGTGTATGTGTGTGTGTGTGTGTGTGTGTGTGTGTGTGTGTGTGTGTGTGTGTAGTGTAAACCGGTGATCTGGGGAACATAAATAACAATATAGGAGAGGTAAAAATCTTAGTATAATATGTACGAGGGACAATTCAAATTAATGCCTCCTATTTTTTTTTTCGCCCGAATTAATCAGAGGGGATTGCAAAATGCATCATTATGATGAGGATTGGACTTATGCACTCAAAACCTGAAATTTTCCTTTCTCTGTTGCGGATATTGGTGATGTGAACTCTAAGAAAGCAATTCCTGTCATGACCACGCGCCAGGAGCAGAAATCTGTCATTCAACTTTTGGCTAAAGTGCATTGGGCATTGCGGTGACTAAGTAGAAAAATAAATTCTGGAACACAAAAGGTCATTCGTTTTAATGTTAACACTCACATCTTCGAAGTTTTCAACTTTTTTTAGTTAAAAATATGGAAGGATTTACTTTTGAAACGACTCTCGTATTACAAAGCGCGCTACGAACGCTCATGCAAAACCATTGTTCGTCACTAATAAAAGTGCATTGAAACTGGTTGGGACTAGGTAGGAAAATAAATTCTGGAGCACAAAAATGTCCCTTATCGTATCTTTTCGACATTTTGTAACCCTCGTAATATATTTTGTATTATTCGTATTCAAACTACGATATACATCTTAAATAATATTCTCACATTTTTTATTACTTTCTTCAGTGGAATCTTATCCAAATCTGGAATATGTAAGTTGAACTCAGAAATCTCGACACAACTTTTGTGGCAATACAAGCCTCGAATTATATGTCGCCGAAGTTTAGATTATTTAAGTCTCGAATTCCTCGTCGCCAGTGTTGTGATAATGTAAATCTCAGATTTCTCGTCACCAGTGTTATGGTAATGTAGGTCTCGAATTCCTCGTCGTCAGTGTTGTGGCAATGTAACTTTTGGAGATCATTTTAACACCATCGTCAACTTTAAATCGACACACTGGCTCATTACAAATAATCCCATCCCAAGTCATAATGGATCCGCCACCTTGGTGACGTTTAATAAAATGTTTTAAGTCACGTTGGTTACAGACTCAGCATCGAGCCCGTCCATCCAGTACATCAAGTGTGAGTCTTGACTCGTCAGTGTACAAAACTTTATTAAAATCTGTTTTCATGTATTTCTTTGCCCACAGTAACCTGTTGTTGTTCTGTTTCTTTGTTAAAATAGGCTTTTTGGCTTGATTTCTTACAATAGCTAACTTCATTAATGCTTTAGATTTTGTTTCTCTTGATAATATGAACGCACTTGACGCATTTGGGTTCTTAAATACTTCTCTTCGGATACAAAACAGATCACGCTTAGTTAATTCCCTGCATTCAGCCTGCTATATTTTCTTTCTCTGTTTAATTCCCATCTGACAAATTTTCCTGATTGTTAGATGATCCCTATATAAATCTTTCGAAATTTGTGGTGACGATTTTTCTTTGCCAATTTCTTCAATTATATAGTTCTTTCATCCATTTTTAGTTATTTGTTGCGAGCAATTTTGCTAAATTCTACCACTTGCAAATAATCTTCTGACACTGCAAAATACAATAAATATCAAAATCTTGTAAAAGTCCTATTTAAAATAGAGAATTGAGATTTTAGTGTTTAAAATTTATTTGCCAACATGTGTGATACCAATTATATCATTAATCATAAAAAAGCATCAATATTTTAAGAAATACCTTAAACTATCTGTATTGCATATAATCTCCAGACGCACTTTATATTTTTTATTTTATTTTATTAATTTATAAATTTACATTATAACACACACACACACACATACACACACACACACACACATATATATATATATATATATATATATATATATATATTTATATCTTGTAATGTAAATTTCTAAATTAATGAAATTTTTAAAAAACTGTAACTTCCATACAATTCTGTAAATCACACTTTTAAACCATTGTAAATTTATTTAAGCCACGTTCTTAACACGTTAAATACATATTTTTTTACACGGGAAACATTTAACTGCCTGAGGATGACTGAAGAAAATCAGTGTAAAGTACTTGCAAAAAAATCAGATGGACGAAAACGACTATAGAACTTTCTTGCACAAATTTGACAGCGATATTTCATTCTAGACCGTATAAAAAATGGATAAAGTATAAAAAAAGACTATAAAGCAAAAGCACAGGGTGCTGTTCAACAATGTCTGTCTCTCTCTCTCTCTCTCTCTCTCTCTCTCTCTATATATATATATATATATATATATATATATATATATATATATATATAATTATTACTAAAATAATTTTTAAATACCTATAGAAACTAGTGTTTCATTATTTCGGGAACGATCAGTGCAGTGAGTCACATTTACAACCTGTCGGAAGATTCGAACTCGGCCACGAAACAGACTTAAACTCTATTAGCTAAAATCGAACCTCATGCCCAACGTTAACAGCGAGAAAGACAGTTGAAATTCAAACATTTATTTTTAAATGTCGAGACATCCGTCCATAATGGTCTAATGATTATAACATCATGATCTGCACATGTGAGCTTAAGTGACCGATTTACATTTCAACTTTAAGGTGCTCAACAACGAGTTCTTTAAAGTGCTGACATAATTATTGCAATAATAATTTTAAATGACTACAGACAAAAGTGTTTCGTCTTTTCGAGTATAATCAGTGCAGGGAGTCACGGTTACAACCGGTCTGTATACATTTACCACGTAAATAGAAATAGAAACAAGTATTAACTCATGTTTGAAAAGATCATCTTTCATTAGAAACCTCCTGCGTACAATTGTTTCCGCCCCATCCCCTGGTGTTTACATTTAAGAATATAACCGTTTATCAAATTATAATCTCCACAACTATGGCTTTGTCAGCTCATAGAAAAAAAAACGATATATATATATATATATATATATATATATATATATATATATATATATATATATACATAACATACAGTACAATTTCGTTGTGTGAGCACTCATCAGTGTGGCTAGACTATAATTTTCTCCCTAGCTGGGATTGAACCTGCAACCATCGCGTTCACAATCGACAATTCTATTCTATCCATGGGATCGGTGCTCGTAAATAACCTTAAAAATTATCCATTTAAATAAACACTTTCCCAGCACTTTTACATTGCTCGATTGTTTGTTTATTCACATACACACACACACACACACACACACACACACACACACACACACACATATATATATATATATATATATATATATACTAGCAAAAGTACCCGTCGTTGAATGGGTTCAAGAACAACCTACAAAAAATGGACTCTGATTTATGAAAGTATGATAGGTTATGAAAAAGAAGGGTTGTAAAGAGATAGCTTCGAATTCGGGGGTATCAAAACAAAAACAAAATATGATGAAAGTAAAAATAAAATAGATAAACCCCATAATTTATTATACCATACCTGTTCACACTGAAACACTTATCACAATATTTTGTGGATCTCTATTTAAAAAACCTTGTTAAACTTTGTGAAATTCTATGGAGGTCAGGCGCGAACGAACACAACATAATTTTATTATACCATATTTCTCCAAACGGAAACATAATTATCAAAGTATACTTACGCAGATAAATATGAAAAGTCTTTATTAAAGTGTGTGCCTATTTTCATTCTATGGAGGCCAGGCGCGAACGCAGACCCCACAATTGTATTATACCATCCCTATTTAAGTTAAAACATAATTATCAAAGTATTATTATGTACATCTATATCAAAAACACTTGTAAACGTTTTTTTTTTATACTTTGTGGACCAGGCGCGAATGCAGACCCCACAATTTTAACGGACCACTGTTCTACAGAATCAAACATACCCATTGCTGTGCTTCGATACATCTTCTATCATTATATGTAATCAGTTTTTAAAATAGTCAACCATATAGGAGCCTATTCGTGACCAGACACACACACACACACACACACACATACACACATTCAGCTTTATATGTCTCCCGTTTTCCTGCTTTCCGGCTGACTACAATATGGTTGTGTTCAAGTCTAACGTAAATAAGTTCTTGATGAGCCGTTCTATATAAGTTATCAAATTTACCAAATTTTCATTACTAATGATTACTATATTGTCCAATGTCTACTGTACACTCTTTAAACCTTATCCTTGAGTGGCCTCTTTGCCTTGATAAGTGGTGATGCCTAGGTAATATATATATATATATATATATATATATATATATATATATATATATATATATATATATATATCGGATCCGCTAAATGTTCTGAACTTAATCGTGATTTCATAAAAGGGTTTAACTTTATTTCTAAGACTTCCGTTTAATCTTATGCGCTGGATTATAAAATTCGCCATCAAAATCCACAATCTTTGCACGGGACATTAACAAAGTTTAATGTCATAGTCGTAACATCCGGATCATGTTCCTTACGTTTTCCCCTTCTTTTTAGAACGGAAGTCATATTTTTTAGCCAATAACATTTAATGAAGCAATTTATATCCATACAAAGACGGTGTAAAAACTAATGCACAATACAGGATGACGGAAGTTTGTGCTTTCCCCAGATTCAGGCGTGTGCGCTTCGGTGCGTGTCCATATGTTCAAGTGCATTATTTTTGTGTATACTCCTTTATATGGATATGAAAGTGGTGAGTGTTTTTGTATGTTTACAGATGTGTAAGTATATAAGCGTGTACGCGTGCGTATGTGGACGCGTATAACAAAGTGTGGCTACGTGTGTGAGTATATATATATATATATATATAATTTTAAAAACATACTTATCCACTGACACGTGTTTCGTTGTCCACGACTCCTCAGAGTGGCTGAATCTAGTGAGATTCGAAATCGGTACCTCGTGATAAGAAGCCTAACCCTCTACCACGCGGCTAACCTCGCACGACTACTAAATGTATCACTTTTATGTAGATGTTTTTATTTGTTTTTGTTTTTTGTTTTTTGGGGGGGGGGTTCTTGTTAGCGATACTTTCTGGTATGAATTAACGTATTCATACGAAAGTGCATTTTTACCTAAATGCGTGTTGGGAATAATTTTCCCTTTGACCAATTTGGTACCCCCTTAATGGGGAGCGGCATATATATAATTTTTAAAATATAATTATCCACTGACACGTGTCTCGTCGCCCACGACTCATCAAAGTGGCTGAATCTAGCGAACTTCGAAATCGGCACCTCGTGATGAGAAGCCTAAACCTCTACCACGCGATTAACCTCGCACGACTTTAAACGTATCACTTTTATGTAGATGTTTTTATTTGTTTGTTTTGTGTTTGTTTATTTTTTGGTTAGCGATAATTTCTTGAATGAATTCAAATATTTATACGGAAGTGCATTTTTGTTATATATTGGTTATCATTGAAGGCAATCATTGGACCATCTGGAAATTTCTCATCCTGGAGGGAGACTTGATACCTGTTTGACGAAGATTTATCACTCCAAGACGATGAATGGGTTTTATAGTTTTTATTTCACTTTCCCCAGAGGTCCTGCAGAAGTGGAAGTGAAATCGGCTTGTGTGGGTTCTTCTTCTACACACGTCAGCGTTCGTCTCCCCCCTCCCCAGTTAAGAGGGGGAGACAACGGAAAAACCGTCCGTCTTCTTCAAAGCCCAAATCAAATCTCTCAGATCTAGCCAACCTGCCTGACCACGTCACATATACGTAATCTGGTCAGCTGACCTTCGGTTCTGGTAAACGTGTCTACCTCCACGTTTACTCACCTCTCTCTCTCTCTCTCTCTCTCTCTCTCTCTCTCTCTCTCTGTAACATTTTTACCTAAATGCGTGTTGGGAATAATTTTCGCTTTGACCAATTTGGTACATCCTAAATGGGAAGCGGCATATATATAATCGAACTTTTTCGCTAACTACTTATCGGAGGTATTCCGATACAAAACCTATCTGAAAACACTCCCAGAGACATAAAATACAATTGTATGATTTTTTAAAAATTTGGCCAGTGTTATGGAGTCCATCGTGAACGGACTCACACACACACAGACACATACACACAGACACACCCTCACACACAGCCACGTACACATGCACACACAAACACACCGACACACACAGATACGCAGAGACACACAGATAAATTGTCCTTCATATATAAGTAGAGGTTTACACTTTAAATACGTGGACATACACACAGACACATACCTACAGACACACACAGACACACACACAGATAGACACAGACATACACACGCACATAGCCAAATTGTCTTTCATATACAGGGTGTCCACAAGGTATGGCTATATTATGTAACCTGACTTATTGGTTGGTTGGTTGTATTTGTTTTACGGCATATCAACCTTTTTCAGATTATTTAATGCCGAATCTAGTTATTTTGAGGAACGATTTTTAATGGAGTATATTTTTTTTTTAAAGTCAGATTCTATTTAACCCATAGTTGGGACCCTAACAGGTACTACCACTCTGGGTCAGAGTGGACCTGGGAGCAATGGCAATTAAAGGGTGGCTCCACACTCTCCAAAGCCCGCAAGGTGGGGCCTCACCATCGGATATAGTTTTAGGTCATATCCAGGACCCTGACTTATTGGACACCCTGTGAAAGTTGAGATGTACACATTAAAACGGATTGTTTTTATACGGCATACAAACCATCTATGGGCAAGTTCCAGTTTACTTCGCCTCCCCATGAGGGCAGAGTTAGACACCAGGGTTGTTTTTTAATGTGGCGGGAAGGAACAAAAATAAAAACTGTCTCTGTCGTAAAGGATGTCTCCTCCACTTACCGAGAACAAAAAAATTGGAGTGTAACATCAGAATAGATACTACACTTTGATCTTGGCCCGAAGGCCAAGAAATCTATCTTGCTGAATAATGCTGTCTAATGTCATCCTACAAGTAAGATATCTGATATTCTTGGAAAATATTTACTCTTTATAAAAATGTTCTTAGAGGGCTTTCTTTTATTTTATGGTATAAACATGGCTTACTCTTCGAAATCTTTATGTCTTGTTACTAGAAGGAAATTTTTGAATGTATTTGTGCATATGTTTTTTTATTTATTTCATGTTCGTTTTATTTTTTTAATTAATTACTAGGGCTATGGCAACAGATCATTCACATCATTGTTTTGACTCTCTAGTATATATCCGACAAAGTCAGACACAGTTAATCAACCGAGAACCACACCACTCTATATAAAATCATATAAGATATCAACAAATATATCAACGATATCAATGATATCAAAGATATCAACGGATACACACTCGAGAGTCAAAACAATGAAAAGAATATGCTGTTGTCCTATCCCTATTGATTACTGTAGCTTTGCTATCTTTAATTGTATAGTTTTTATTTGCTTCGGACTTTAAAAAAGTTTATTTAATTTCGACAAATGTCCAATTGTTTCTTGAATTGTTATAGAACAGTTAAGAATGCTTTAAAAATACTTTATATCATAAGAACGGCTTTCGAAATAATAACGTTATTAGTTTAAAAGCCGTTCTTTACATAGGATGTGGGGTGTATTAATTTTTTTTTTGTTTTTTTGCGAACTGTTATCCTTATCTTCATGTTGTTTCACCACGTTTCGGACAACGTAAACTAGCCTTCTTCAGGTAGTGAAACAACAACCACTATAAAGCTGAGGAATAGTTGGCTGAAACGTCGTGAAACAACAACTAATAAAGATGAGGATAATAGTCCGCAATAAATAAATTAATAAATAATACTCATCTCAATAAAGAATTCCAATTAAATAATATATGAGGAAAACAGTTCGAAAAATAGAAATGAATTCATAAATTATGAAGACGCATCTCAAAGGATTCCGAAACATAAGTATATAATAATCACTTTATTTGGGAGTACGACCTCTTATGATAATTATCTCCCGTGTCTTAAATAAGTCTTCACAGTCGCCCCTTGGGGGCACATGCAAAATACAGGGTGTTTCAAAAGTCTTGGGAACATAAAGATTTTTAATAACTCAAAAACTATTAGGAGTTAAAAAATGAAATTGGTACCGTTGGAAAGGTTAAAGTTTCAAGTTTTGTGGGGAATCTTCAAACTTGCTCAATATGAGCACCATTCGTCATACGGCAGACATCTAGTCGATAGTCCATTTCCTGCCAAACGCGTTCCAGCATCTTGACGTCAATGGTTCCCACAACTGCCGTTATTCGAGCCTTTAGTTCGTCAATATCTCTTGGAAGGGGCGGCACATAGACTTGTTGCTTGACAAAGCCCCAAAGGAAAAAGTCACACTCAGTACCCCATATGCGAGTGCTATGCTTGTTAACTTTGCCATTCAGATAGAAGGTCGCCTCATCGCTAAAAACAAGCCGGTCATCAAAGCCGTTATCTTCCAACTTCTCTTGCATTGCAATGCAAAAGTCACGGCGAAGTGGCTTATCAGTGTCCTTCAACTTTTGGACCAACTTGAGCTTGTAAGGTACCATTTGCAGTCGTTTCCTTAAGACACGCCAGACAGTTGCTGGAGCAAGCTGAAGTTCCCTGCTGGCTCTTCTCACTGATTTACGGGGGCTCTGCTGAAAGGCTTCCGGACTTGCTCAACGGCATCTTCTGAAGTTGAAGGGCGACCTGTTCGCTTACTTGGGCACAAACACCCATCTTTCACAAATTTAGCATGCCATCTTACAATGGGTTTCCTTTCAGGGACTTCTTTTTTAAATTTCCTGCGAAATGCACGCTGAACACATGTCCACGATTCAGTCTTTGCAAATTGGAGGACGCAAAACCGCTTGTCTTGTTTAGAGAACGCCATTACTGCACCTGGAAAGATAAGACGAAAATCATTAGTATGACCAAAAACTTGATTAAGCAAGCTTTAAAATGACACCAGTTTCATTTTTCTACCTGGAATAGTTCATGAGATATACGCATTTGTAATGTTCCCAAGACTTTTGAAACACCCTGTATGATAAAATTAATGTTTAGGATTTTTAGGAGTAACATTTTCCAGGATCATCATCATCATCATCATCATCATCGTCGTCGTCGTCGTCGTCGTTGTCGTCATCATCATCAGCATCATCATCATCAACAACAACAACAAAAACAACAAAAATAAATAAATACACAGCAGAAGTTCAATTAACTTTCTACCTTTTTTTGTCACTTTACTCTTCGAAAACAATCCTTCCAGCGAATATTACTCCTGGAAAATGTTACTCCTTGGCAGTGTTAATCTTTGTTCCTAGCACGATAGAATCTAAGTGCCAGACTTCTAGAATCTATTTATAGGGAAATAGAACATACGTTTCTGATTTTTTTTTTTTTTTTTTTTAGATGAGGGTTGGTTATTCGTATTATTTGGATTCTTCGGACTACTATTCTCATCTTAACTATCGAATTTGAGAATCTGGAAGGACCCTAGTGCAGTGGTTACTATATTTGGATAAAAAACACTCGCAAAAGTAACATTCTTCTGACGGTTGAATGTTAAATCCTTAGCGTGTGTGACCCAAAATACAACTACGAATACTAAACATTCTATTCCGTGCGTTGTTGAAAAATCATATCAAAGCAAAATACAATTAATAAAAGTATTGCAATATGGCGGCTTGAAATCGATCCACACATGGGGAATGTACGCGATGCCATCACATAGAACTGCGGTTTAATACGATTATGCGATGAGCCAAAATATCAATCCAAATAATTTTATCTGGATAGGATAGGCTAATATATTTTAATGCGGAAAGTTCCATCCAAATTGATTTTAAGTACTTTACGTTTTTGTTTTGTTTTATTTTAATTTCTTTTTAAGCGCCTGTCGAGAAGAGATATATATTGCAAAATCACAGGATATTTCTGAACAGTTTTATATTCTTTATCCAATTTGATAATTTTACGTCTCTGGTTTTGTGTTTCTGCATAATTGATTTTATTCGAGGCAAATTTGAAAAATGACTCCCACGAGCTCTTAGTTTTATACGATTTTACTGCGATTTACGACAAAGCCATTTTGTTTCCAGATTAAATTTTACTTAAAAAAACGCATGGTCAGACTATGTTATTATTATTATTATTATTATTATTATTATTATTATTATTATTATTATTATTATTATTAATAATAATAATAATAATAATAATAATAATAATAATAATAATAATAATAATAATAATAACAACGTAAGATTAAGACGATATAGATAAAAATCTGAACAGTGCAAGCAAAGCAGGATATTTGAAAAAAATGAAAGCCAATTCTACCAAAACGTGAACGAAGGAAAAACAAATACGGAACGACCAAACCCAGCAGAAACACAACTCTATCGGAGTAAGATATGGGAAGAATGACAGGACTACAACAGAAATGCCGAAATCGAAAAAGGAATAGTAAATGAAATCAGCAAGGAAACCATAAAGAAAACCATAGGAAAAAAAGCAAACTGGAGAGCACCAGGACACGACGGGATACATGCATACTGGTTCAAAAGATTTACAGCTCTACAGGAAAGACTAGCTCAAAACATGAAAAGCTGTATACAGGAAAACAAAACGTACCAGCTTGGATGACAAAAAGCAGAACTACATTAATACAGAAGGGCATAGAAAAAGGAACCGCCTCCCAGCAACTATAGCCCTATCACGTGCAGAAGTCAGTGTAGACGTTATGCAAAAAGGGACCTTCCCCCCCCCCAAAAAAAAAAACTGGGCAAAAACAGAATATCGTCTGCCAAGAGGTATTGAACTGAAATAGTAAAATAAGCATTGTTGTTTACAATGTGATTTTATTATTTGTATTGAACTATGTAGCACAATATTACTTTCTGAGTATGTATTTGTTCTTATAAATTTATCTTATTTCGGTCAGTGCTATACTTAAATGTACAATGGATAATCTTGTCATAGAAATTTTGATAAACCCATATTTGCTGAATAGTATTGGTTTATCTGTCCAAAAAACTGATTCATTGCGCTATCCAGAAAAATATCCAAACAAGCTTTTGATTCAATACATTTGTCATTACGTGGAATTTTCACAGTTCTTGCTGCTTTAATTAATTCGCAAAGGTTATTGATAGATGTGGGGAACATTGGAAATCTGGAGAGACTTGTTACTCAGACTCCAGGAAACACCACAGGTTGATCTCATAGAGGAATCTTTGATGGTCTGTGTGAAAACTCCTAGTTAGTTAATAATAATAAGAAGAAGAAGAAGAAGAAGAAGAAGGAGAAGAAGAAGAAGATATTTCGTTCAGACTCAAGGAAACACCATTCTACACCAGTGAGCTCTCATTAAAAACAACCCACGTTAAGCTTCTAGCGAGTAAAATAAATCTACTACTACTACTACTACTACTACTACTACTACTACTTACTGGCAATGTCGGGTTACTTGTTGTCACTCAGATTCCAGGGAAATTAGCAGCTTATTGTCAGTGAGTAATCAATGATGATGTCAAATGTTAAAACTCCTAGTGAGTACGACTAAATCTACTACGAATCATACTATTAATAATATTAATAACTAAAAATAAAATTAAAAAAGAATGAAGAAAAAATGTAAAGGAAAAATCAGGACAATTAGAAAAAGAACAAGAAGACAAAGAAGAATTAAAATAAGAAAAGATAGACGGATAGCAAGAAGAAGAAGAAGAAGAAGAAGAAGAAGAAGAAGAAGAAGAAGAAGAAGAAGAAGAAGAAGAAGAATAAAACGCAAAGAAAAGAGACAGAATAATTACAAAATTTTAAAAAAGTAAACGATGTTGAAGGTCAAGAAAAATAAGGACAAAAAACATCAAAAGCAAGGATGGAATGAAATCAGAAAATTAAAAAAAGAAAAAAAGGAAAGAGAATTTCCGCGTGGATAAAAAGTTACAAGAACTGGGGAAAAATGACAAGAAAAAACGAACAAGTAGAAAAAAAAAACTAATATAAACAAAAAAGATAAAGAAAAATGATAATAACACGAAGAAGAAGAAGAAGAAGAAGAAGAAGAAGAAGCTATATGCTCAGTCCGTTAAATCCAAAGTAGCTGAGCAGCGGCTTGTTTCCCACAAGTTCTGGCAAATACCAAACAGGATCAAGGAAACACCATTCTACACCAGTGAGCTCTCATTAAAAACAACCCACGCTAAGCTTCTAGCGAGTAAAATAAATCTACTACTACTACTACTACAGAAGCGTGCGTTCTATCCCAACCATCATCAATGGACCTGAGGTCATCTCGTCAGCATCAGACAAGGCCAAACTATTTGTCAATAACTTTGCAGCTAATTCTACCCTATGCGACGAAGGCCATCAACTCCCCGTATTTCCTCCTATAACAGACAACACGCTATGCAACATACAAATATCTGTGCATGAGGTCGCTCAGCTGATCAAAAACCTTGATTCCAGTAAAGCAACTGGCCCTGACGGCATTCCAGTTATAGTGCTGAAAAAGCTTCAACCAGAACTTTCCTCCATACTTACAAAACTGTTTAAGCGTTGCCTTAAGGAGAAGTGCTTCTCAACAGCCTGGAAAACCTCATCAGTATGCCCTGTATTTAAGAATTCAGGTGATAAGTCGTCTCCCTCTCAGTACAGACCAATAAGTCTCCTGTGGGTCATGAGTAAGCTGCTGGAATCCATATTAAATAGAGAAGTAGTCAACCACCTAAGCCGAAATAACCTTCTTAGTGACACACAATATGGTTTCCGTTCTGCCAGATCTACAGCAGATGTGCTAACGGTTATATCTCATAGGATTAGCTAATCTCTGAAGAAAGGTTTCCTCTATAGGGCAATTGTTCTTGACATATCAAAAGTCTTTGATAAGGTATGGCATAAGGGCCTACTTCACAAGGTTTCCAGCTACGGTATAGCTGGATATGTTTTCTCAATCATTAAATCATTTCTCTCTGATAGGCTCATAAGAGTAGTGGTTTATGGGCAGAAATCATAGGCCCACAGTATTAATGCTGGAGCCCATCAGGGGTCTATCCTGGACCCAACTCTCTTCCTGATCTACATCAATGACCTCCCTAAACACATACTTAAATCATTCGTTGACATCTATGCTGATGACACGACCATCTATGGCAAAACATCAAAGGCCGTAAATGACAAAGTTCTCTCTGATTCTATCGCCTCTGATCTCGAGCGCGTGGTACAATGGGGGAAAAGGTGGCTGGTTACTTTTAATGAATCTAAAACTAAGCCCCTATCTTGACATCATCAAAGCTCTGATCCCCATCTGGCATCAATTGAAATGGATAGCTCTCGACTAGGGGAAGCTCCATGTTTTGATAAGCTTCTGGGATTGACCTTTACTCCTGACCTGAAATGGAACACGTACATCATGCCTATTGCCAAGGTCGCTGGAAAAATGGTAGGATCCTTCTACCGCTCCAGAAGATATCTCACTGCTGATCCAATTCTCTATCTATATAAAAGCCAAGTACGTCCAAGGATGGAGTACTGTTGCCACATCTGGACAGGAGCTGCTAAAAACAGCCTATCCTGCCTTGACATAGTACAAAATCAAAATAGGCTTAGTGGGGATGCCCTTTTCTCTTCCCTGCAACGTCTCTCCCACAGCAGAGACGTTGCAAGCCTGTCTTTGTTTTATAGTTACTTCCATGGCAAGTGCTCGTTTGAGCACCAATCCCTGCCCCTCCAATCTTTCACAAAAAAAACACCCGTCTAGCTGAAACCACTGTCTAAAATTTTCTCCACTCTTTATCTGTGCCAAAAACAACACGTAGATTCCATGAACAAAGCTTCTTTCTTAGAAGTGCACGACTGTGAAACTCTGTTCCGTTTGCCTGTTTCCCACCTGACTACAACTTGGATGTGTTCAAGTCCAACGTAAACAAATTCCTGATGAACGCCCCCTTAAGTAAGACACTGTATCAAATCTCAACACTAACGTACTGTACACACAATAACCCTTATCCGCGGGCCTTAATAAGTGGTGACCACCTTGTAAAAGAAAGAAGAAAAAGGAGATGATGATGATGATGATGATGATGATGATGATGAGAAGAACAACAAAAACTTCAAAAATTTAACAAAGAAACAAGACAAGAGTAACAATAAAAGATGAAGAGGAAACCCCCTGATGCTAACTTTTAAGCCGATATTCATAATAGAAGGACATTAAAATTTGTTTTATGGTTTATTTGCAAATAAAGAATTGCTGTTCCATTTTGGACGTCGACGTTTCATAGACAAAAACAGATTTGATATAATTCGAAAGTCGTAAAAGGGAATTTGTTTTATACCGCAACCTAGAACCCGGATGAAGTTGTGACAGACGAACGCCACACACCGTTCAAACAGGAAAACAATACAAAGAGATGTCTCAAACAGAAAAAAATAGCACTATAATGCATAAATAAACCCGACAAACACACTGATGGTGTTCTGTTTATAATTTTCTCGTTTCTCTTTTCTACATATTCAGTAGATCATTCTTATAAAAATAAATAATTGTTTCCTCCCAGATGAATAACAGGGAAAAAAACCTCCAATCTGTAGTGGAATGGAGACAAAAACGGATTGTCACATTCAATGCTTCCAAGATTAACCTTGTCACCTTCAATAATTACAAGAAAACTTCTCAACCAATAGCTATGGCTAAAGATACATTATTCTTCTGTTTAACGTTCACAGAAAAAATGAATTAGTATAAATACATGGAGAGCATTACCACGGCCGCTGCAAGGAATATGGGCTCTCTCTACCGTGCTAGAAAGTTACTTACGCTTAAAAGTATCCTGTATTTCTACAAGGCCACCATTCACCCATGTGTGTAGTATTGTTGTCACATTTGGGCTGGTGCACCTACTACTAGTCTCTCGCTGCTGAACAGGGTTCAAAAGAGAATCGTCAGCCTGATAGGTCCTAAACGGTCATCCATGCTTCAACCACTCTCCCGTCGACGAAATGTTACCTCACTCTGCCTGTTCTACAAGTATTTTAATGGTGGATGTTCGGACGAACTATAAGCCCCTGTACCCCCTCGACGTAAATCCCCCCGACAAACTCGACAAGCAGCGAAACCCCACTCCTATACAGTAAAGATCCCTAGATGTAAGACCGCTTTCTTCCACAGAACTGCTACACTCTAGAACTCCCTTTTCGGGTTCATGTTTTCCTAACTGTACTAGGATGCAGAAGTTCAAGTGTAATGTGAAAAGACATCTTGCTGCTCGACTACCTACATAGTATCCCTGCAACTACTCTCTCCGGAAGTAGCCCCCTACACCAAAGTCGTACAGCGCCTTGTTTTGGAAGAAAATTGAATAATAAAAACATGCACTGCGTTAACTATAATGGAATAATAATGAAAGCGCATGAGACGGTCTGTTGCAAGTAACCGGTAAGTTATATCAGGTGTGCAAGAAAGATCTTGCGGGATTTAACATGAACATATCTCGGTTCAAACAAAAATTTATTGATCAAAATAAGCACCATCAGAATCAACATATTTTCGATATCGCTTAGGTTTTTGAAGCATTTCTCACGTAGAAAGTTGTCGAGATGATTGAAAATGGGGTAGTCGGTAGGTGAGAAGATTATATCGGATGAGACAGAGTTTCGTAGCCTAACTTGTTCCACTTCTGCAAATTCGGTTTAGCAATGTACGGTCGGACATTGTCGTGGAAGAGAATTGAGCCTTTTCTGTTGATTAATGCTTGATGCTGTTGTAGTTTCTGATTGGTTGGTAGGTTGGGTGTTTTTGTTTTACGGCATATCAACCCTTTTCAGGTTATTTAATTCCGAATCCAAAGATTTTGAAGAAAAATTTTTTAATAGAATATATTTGTTGTTTCCAGTCGGTTTCTATTTAACCCATAATTGGGACCCTAATAGGTACTACCACTCCGGGTCAGAGTGGACCTGGGAGCAATGGCAAATAAAAAGTGGCTCCACACTCCCTAAAGCCCGCAAGGTGGGGCCTCACCACTGGATATAGTTTAAGGTCATACCCAGGACCTGCAGTTTCTGAAGCATTTCGTCCATTTGTTGACAGTATTTCTCCGCCATAATAGTTTCGCCTGCGTTCAAAAACCTCTAATGGGTGAGACCGGTTGCAGACCACCATAAAGTTAGCATGGGCTTCTTTTGGTGTAACTCTGGCTTCGGGAAGTGTCATGGAGCTTCGTCGGCGTTCAACCACTGAGTTGAGCGTCGCCGGCTGTCGTTAAGGACTCACTTGTAATCGCAAGTAACAACCCGGTCGAGAAACGGGTCGTTCTTGTTGCGTAAAAGAAGGGAAGATTAGACTTCATAGCGGTGTTTCATTTGGTGGTCGTTCAATTTGTTAGGCACCCATTTATCAAGTATATTTTTTCTTTCTCATTTCTCTCAAGTGGTTAGAAATCATTGTATACCCTATGCGTGATTCGGAAGCAAGTTCCCGAACATTTATGCGTGGATTGGTTTCGATTAAGTCTCTTAATTATTATCTATCTTATTAATCTTTGTCAACATGCGATGCCGGACCGCTACGCTCATCAGCTTCAAGACTGTTGTAACCACCACGAAGTTTCTTAAGCCACCATTGTGCTCTTCGTTTAGTAATGCTTCGCTGATATCGCGAAAAATTGTGCGAATTTCCTTTTCTTATATCTTGTATTCAACGTTCTGAAAAGAAGGCATAATTATTTTAAAACGATTGTAATTAAAACGATTAGATAGAGCGAAAACCGCTTTATTTAATCATATATATCACTTCAATTTAAAAATACATTCATTTGGAATTGAAATCAAAAATTCCGCAAGAACGTTCTTCTCAACCTAATAGGTTTTATCCTTCGTTACTATTATATCTGTTATCTTTAATATGATATTTCCGCTTGCCAAATTGGTTAAGGAGTATCTGATATCACTATTTGAAAGCAGAAAATTATGATCTCTATTTTTCCGCTAGGACCCTAGTGGAGCATTAGAAACTTTACTCAATGTCATTTTATTATCGAAAGATATCGATAAAACGTAGAATTGCCTTTGTTGGCAAAAAAAAAAAAAAAAAAAAAACAGCAAATATCTTAACTTTTGTCAAGGGAAATAACTCATGCCCTGACAAAATACGAAACGGTAAATTAGATAGCGACATTTAAACTTGGATCAATGACACATAAACATGTGCAAATAATTGCGCTCGTTCTGAATAGAAAGAATATAAAGTAAGAATATAAAGTAGACTAACCGTACAAGCAGCAAACTCACACCTCTTCACTGTAGAGATCATTAGATACCGAAAAAAACTTCTACTCAAATAGTTCCTTCCATCGAACTGCTAGACTTATGCCCTGACTGTACTGAGATGCAGAAGTTCAAGTGTAATGTGAACAGGTATTTGTCTACATAGTATCGTCATTAGTACCAAATAGTAGCCCTTCACGCCCAAGTGGCACTGTGCCTTGTTTTGGTTGAAAAAGCAATAATATAAAATTGTAAAATATATTCCGAACACACTGTACGTTTTAGGAAACGCATACGCCCACGTATACCTCTTAATTGCATCCACGTACTTGAATATAATCCTTGTAAGTGGGTCTTATGAAAACGAAAAAATAAAATATGCCCTTTTTACAATTATCTTTATCAAAGTTACGTATAGGCGATAAGCACTCGCTGACCACGTCGTGGAAAGTAATTCATAACATCATGATCAAGAGAAGTAACTTCTGTGTGGTTAAACACACATAAAAAATGCATTCACTTCTTGTTCTAAAAATAATAAATAAATAAATAAAAACAAAATTACGCGCGCAAACAAAAAAAGATAAATTCCAGAGGCGCAAAGATTTTTTAAAATACACCAACGCAAATTCTGCGCGGAACAAAACTTAATATGTTTTGTTCGGGGGTGGGGCGTTATTGAAAGCATACCACGTAACAAAAGCGGAAACTTCTTTACCAATCAACGCTCAGAGAAATAATTGATTTTTAAAACCTTTTTTCTCACATCGTCTGGGAGCCGATCAACAAATACTTAAACGAATTCACTCACTCGTTCTCACTCGGCACTAGGCACTCTGTATTCCTCACTCTTCGCTCACTTCTCTATTCACGTCAACGACTCCGTTGCTACGTATGTTTCCGCCAGCATGACAACACACGATTATCCACACACACACACACACACACACACACACACACACACACACACACAAGTGCTTATCCACACGCACGCATACGCACAGAGAATGATTCAGTCGCACACAAGGACATTTACCTTCTTCTTTATTTCTCCTGGCACACACAAAAATTAAACCTTTTTTCTCGCTGAGAAAACAAAGGACACTCTCTGCTTTTTCTTGTCAAAACAACGAACAGTCTCAATAACTTTCACATTTGCAAGGACTGTCTATCCAGGCATACTGTTTGGACACTAAAAAATGATTCGTTTGTTAATTGTTTATTTCACATGTTTGATTTTATTTTATTTTATTTGTGGTGGAAAAAGGGATCTTGTGAGACCGGAGTACGACTACACTGCACGGGGTTTATTATTATTTATATTAAAAACAGGCAATAAAAGTCAACAATGATTTCTGTACATCTTACTCTATTGATCATCCATTTTCTTTATTGATTGTCCGTTTTCTTTATTGATTATTTTGTTTTATTATATCGTTTAAAAAGATAAGTCTTACGACCTGCCTGCTTTTATTATCTAAACCACAAAGCTAATAAATTACCCGTTTTACAAATTTCCTCAATCGTAAAACGGAAAATTAAGCTCATTTAAATAATTTGAAAATACTGCGCGTTGAAAATGGTAATTAAAACCCGATATCCATAATTGAAAGGCATCGTATTTTATGCTACAATATATTTCCGAATCGAAAATTGGAGTGGCATTCGGACGTCGTCGCTTCGTAAACAAGAACAGATTTGATATAATGCTAGACTCGTAAAATGAAGTTTTATTTTCAATCTGAGAGTAAGGTTCCGTTGAAATGATGGCACGCCGTCTGTCGAATAGGGAAACCATTAGAAATACAAGTAAATAAAACACAAAGAAATAATCGTTGAAAAATACTTAAACAAACAAGATATATTTATGATTAGCCTTCTGTTCGTTCTTCGGTTTATTGTGTTATTGTTTTGTGTTCTTTTACAAGAAAGGCATTTTCTCCTAAAAAGAAATATACTTTTTTTTAGTTCGGAGAAAAACGAGAAATTCGAAATTAATACAAGACACGCATTTGCTAAGCTGTAAACTGTCAGGATCTTTCAACAGAAATATGAGATCGATGCCACAATATTGCTTATCATGTAGATAACAATGGCAACAGATATTTAATTTTATCTATCTATCTATCTATCTCTATATATATATATATATATATATATATATATATATAAATCGACATAATTTTTGTATCAACCTTATATATGCATACATTACATATATGTATACATTATATATATATATATCCATTATATATATATGTATATATATACATATAAATATTATATTATATATACATTATACAATACAATAATGTATATAATACATTATAATATATATATTATTATATTATATATACATAATATATATTATACATATACATTATATATACATTATATATATATATATATATTATATTATATATATTGTATATATACAGTATACAATACAATGATGTATAATATATTATTATATTATATTATTATATTATATATATATATACATTATATATATTATACTATGTATATACATTATATATATTATATATATGGTATATATATATATACATTATACATATATATTATATTATATACACATTAAATATATATTATATATATATTATATTTATAGATTATACAATACAATAATGTATAATACATTGTTATATTATATTATTATATTATATATATACATTATATATATTATATTATATATATTATATTATATATACATTATATATATTATATTATATATATTGTATATATATATACAGTATACAATACAATAATGTATATAATACATTATTATATTATATTATAATATATATATATATATTATATATATTATATTATATACATTATGCATGTATATACATTATTTGTGCACCAAACTTTATAAAAAGCTTTTATCCGTTTTTGCATTTTATTTGTTGAATTGTTGCCAGTGATAGGATTTATTTTCGGCCACTTCTCATGAAGTTTGGCCTCTAATTCTTTTTTAGATGTTTATTTCATCATGCTCACTCTTTTCCCTAGTCGAGACAACACAGTGTTAATGGGGTTTACTTCTGGTCATTGAGGAGGGCAATTCATCACGGTAATCCATTTTTCTCAAACCAACCCATTTATACATTATACGTATGGCATGGGGTATTGTCTTGTTAAAAGATTGCATCACTTGGAATGTAATTCTTAAATATTTTAGTCAATTAAGTTATAAACAATGACAAACAAAACAAAATCCAATTTATAAAACTCGCTATGTCTGTCTGTCTGTCTCCATATTTTCAAACTCTATCTCTTCCAAAACTAAAACTCACATAGTGGCACTAGGCGTATCAAATGATTGGATTTTTTTACGGACCGTTCTTTCATGGGTCTTTAACCAATTAAAATAGTTTTTAAGCGGTCAAAAATCGGTGAAAATAATAAAAAAAAATCGTTGTACATTTTGTACATTCATCTTAGTTTATTTTTAATCAATTCATATGTGTGTCATGTTGGTACAGTGGTAACGTCACCAGCTTTGAATGCTACAATGTAAAATGTTTTTGACTTGTGATGGGGGGTATTTTTGGTTAACCTGGTCCAGCATGTTAGTGTAAATTGTGGAGTTCATTCTGCCCTCGCATGTGCACAAGAGTCCAGTACCTGGAGAAGCCATGCAGCTCGAAACCATTACGCTTCTTCCTCCAAATTTGACAGTTGGAACCAAAAATCGGTATGCGATGCCTCTTTTTCTCTACGGTGACTATTAAAATAGCTCCAGCAAAAACAATCTTAGCCCAATCATCAGGTGTTCCATTTTCATGTTTTTTTTTTTATCAAATCCCAGTCGTTTTTTTTTTTTTTTTTTTTTTGCCTGGAATAAGTATGGCTTCTTCCTTTCTTTGCATCCTTTTAATCCCACTTCTAATGCCCGTCTTCTCTCTGTTTAGCTGATATGTGTTTTGTTTGCATCCTCCCCAAGTTCAGCAGCTAGCTCTGAAGAATTTTTCTAACCATCTGAAAAGGATGGTCTTTTCAAATGTCCTTCTTCCTTAGCGGTTATAGATTTTTTACGGCCTTGTCCTTTCTTGTTTTTGAAAGACTTCGTTTTCTTGTACATTTTAATCGTTGTTTGAATTCCCTCCCTTGGAAATTCCAATTTTCTGCCAAATTCTATCCTTCACCAGGTAAAGTAACAATTTGTGCCATTTTTATATCTGAAAGTTGCTTTCTTGGAAGGATTTTCAATTAAATCTACAATTATAGCACTGGCAGCAACTAAATATTACCTGAACAAGGCCGATAGACATTAGTCGCGTGCTCTCGTGTAATGAATGAGTGCGTGAATGTAGGATTGACATGAAATTCTTCAAGATAAACTAAAATGACCGAAAAATGGGCTGTAATGACTTAAATAAATAAAAAAGTAAATGACTTAGAATGACTTCAATGAACTTAAGGATGAATTGAACGACCTTAAGAATGACTTGAATGCTTTAAAAATAACTGGAATTCTTCAAAAACAACTTGAATGATCTGGAGAATGACTTGAATGACTTTGAGACTGACTGGTTGTAAAGTGGGTTATAATTTTACATTAAATTAATACAGAAAAGTGATCCGCCACTTAAGATCACAAAGTTACAAACATAAGTACAGCATGTAGTAAGAACAGATACTACACTTTGATCCTTGCCAAAAGGCCAAGAAAAAGGTATTTATTTGCTCCCCCACCAAGCAAATTAGGCACAAGGCCGATTTTTAATGTGAGGAGTGAAAGGGAAATGGGGACCAACTTCCCGGGTAGTAGGGGAGCTGGATAGTGACAATTGATATAAAGGGTTACCCCTACATTGAGCAAGGTCTGATATGTGGTGTTGCCCCCACATATGGTCTTTGCTTGCAGTATCTGCCGGACAGATATTACATTTTGATCTTGGCCAAAAGGCCAGGAAAAGGTTATTTATTTACTCCCCCACCGAGAAAATTAGGCACAAAGCCGATTTTTAATTTGAAGAGTGAAGGGGAAATGGGGACCAACTCCCGCGGGGAGTAGGGGAGCTGGATAGTGTCAATTGGTACGAAAGGTTGCCCTTACATTGACCAAGGTCTTATATGTGGGGTTGGTATTTATTTGACCCCCCCCCCCACCGAGCAAATTAGGCACACGGTCGATTTTTAATGTGAGGTGTGAAGGGGAAATGGGGAGCTAGAAAGTGACAATTGGTATGTAGGGTTTCCCATGCATGAACAAGGTCTTATATGTCGGGTCGCCCCCACATATGGTCTTTGCTTGCAGTATCTGCCGGAACAGATACTACACTTCGATCTTGGCCAGAAGGTCAAGAAAAGCTTTAAAAGCTAAGAACAGCATGTATTAACAACAGACCTTTGATATTAACCAAAAAAGCTAAGCACAAAAGTATTACGGACAAACCGACCCCCCGACCGACGGAGTGACTTATAGAGTCTCTTGCACGCGACTAAAATAAGGAATAAATAATGAATCATTTTAAATATTTGAATGAATTTAGTGCGAAATTCAGCTAAACCTCTTTAAAGAAGCTTTAAAGCAAATAAATACTACAATCTACAGTTAAATATTTTGTACTTTCTCTCAACTGTTCACTGTACAATTCCTAACCTTTGAATTCCTAGCTTTAAACTATTATCTAATATTTTATAGGTGCTCAATAATTTTGACTATGATTATATATTACACTTGAACTTTTACATGTCAATATATTCAAGGAAGCAGGGACCAGGTATAGCAGTGCGAGGGAAGAAATATTTGAGTAGAAGCTTTTGCGACATTTAGAGATTAGTATAGTATAGAGATGGGATTTTCCTGCTTGTTGCATTATTCGGGGGCATTTACACAGAACGGGCACAAGTAATGCGAGTTCATCAGATCATATTCCATCAAAATATTGTAAAATAGGCAGAGGAGTGCCACATTTCGGCGATGAGACAGAGATTGGGGTTAGGTTGCTAGTACGGGACCTGTTAAACGGCGACATTGTTTTTAACCCTGTCGAAGAAGAAAAAAACTAGTGGTAGATGCAGCAGCCCAGATGTGACAACAATACTCCATGCATGGGGGAATAATAGCTTTGTAGATGTGTGACAGGTGTGAGTAAGCCTTCTAGCCCACCTTTTTCGCAGCAGTCTTGGCAATGACCTCAATGTAGTAATTGTCTGTATTTTTTAGATGAGGTGTTTTCATTGATTGAGACTTTCGGACTGACTTCCTCATCTTGGTTGTTATTGTCACAACGTTTCGACCGTTTTGCTCTCCGGCCTTCGTCAGGTGCTCTGTATCGAACTGGGGAACCGTTTGTTAGGAGTCTCGAACTCAACCCAGTGACATATGGCCGAGTGTTCCTAGACGTTGTATCAAAGTTTACAGTTGCTCAAAGGTGCTGAGTTCAATCCTGAACGAAGGCAGTGAAAAAGTAACATTCAAAACAGAGAATCAGTAACTATGTCCCAAAGCCTAGCTGGAGTCCGAACACGGTACCCCCGTAATAATAATAAAGGGTTGGGTTCGAGACTCCTAACAAACGGTTCCCCAGTTCGATACAGAGCACCTGACGAAGGCCGGAGGGCAAAACGGCCAAAACGTTGTGACAATAACAACTAAGATGAGGAAGTCAGTCCGACAATCTCAATCGACCTCAATGTAGTAATCCCAATTAATGTTGATTGCGTATGATAAGCTCGGAGTTTGAACGAAGTAGCGTATCATTAGCCAGTGGTTGAGAAGGTGTCTTGCAATTATTACAGATGCTTAGCCTTAGCGGAATGGAATGTTACTGTCCATTTATGGTCCCATTCCACGACAAACTAGAGGTCTTCCTCTGAGGTTTTGGTTATTTTCTTAGATATGCGTTCATTAGTTTTCACCTCGAATCTGTTATAGAGCGTGGTGTCATCAGCAAATATACCCATCTCAGAGACAATTATTATCAGGGAAGTCATTTATGAATATCAGGAATAATAAAGGTTCAAGGATTGATATTATGTTGGTTTAACCTGCGACTATTAAGGACAACCTGGCTTCTCACCAAGTATTATGACGAACTCAGATAATAATTTAAAAAAACAAGCGCACAAGAAGAAGAGCACTATGGCTTACAGGAATGCCTAAGCAGCCCGGTAAGAGTGCCCGAGTTGATTAGCAATAAACTAACCTTTTATATTTTCATTGTTAAACGTGCAGATTAAATTAGCGGAACTTTTTTAATATTCATTTTTTATAAAGGGATCACCATTTATGAAAGCCATTCGAGGATAAGGGTTAATGACGGTACGGTCGTCATTGAGACCACGACGTAGTGACAGTTAATCGTGAAAATTGGGTAGCATTTGATTATTTTATTCTTTCTTTATTTTGAAATATGTAACATCTTCGTGTGTCTGTCACACTTAAGTTTACAAGAAAAATATTTTAACGAATACATTTTCTAATCTATTTCTCTTCTTCCTTCCGGGATTCATGCAATAAATTCTGCGCATCCGTATCCGTTTTTTTTTCTCCTCATTTAAAAACGCCATCTGTTCAAAACAATCTCTAAGAATGTTTTATCATTATTCTTCCCTATACCATGATATTTCCCATAAACTGAATTAAATAAAAATCCAGGCATTCGCCACCTTCCAACACAAGGCCGATGACTAACGCCGGTTCGGGTTACCATCTAAGGGAAATAATCGAGGAATCACCTCAAAAGCATTACGTCATCATAAGAAACCAACGAGAAGATTAATTGTAAATAAACTTAGCCGAATCACTACAGAAACGCCAGGATCCGCACAACAACATGAATAAAATAAAAAACACATAATAACGAAAGAAAAAGTACAATAAAGATTTGAGATAATGACGTAATGTGTTTCTGAATGCCATCTTTTAAAGAACTTACAATGCTGCTATGGTTAGCGACGCCAACAGTGTGGCTGGAATGTCGGGTTCGAGTTTAGTTCGTGACATTGTCCCACTTTAACCTTAGACTGTTGTCGACTTTCACGTGATCCCGAGAATAGAACCAGTTAAATGAATCATCTTTTAAAAGAGAGAGAGATAAAAAAACAACCCAGCCCTCGTGTAATGTCTCTATTTATTTAGCTACCCACGAAAGACGAGTTAAATACAAGGTGAGTTTGTAATGTGGAGACAATAGATTGCCTCAGTCTAGAAAGAATTCTCCTTCAATGACTTTTTTCAGAATACATATTACATTTGGATCCTAAATCGAAGGCGAAAAATTGCGTCCACATATAATGTCAAGCAACGTTAAAATTTCTCATATAAAAAAATCATTACTTGACATTCTATTGCAGAGTTAGTTGTGTTTATTATGTACTGGCAGGCCGTCCGGTGTTGCCGCGTCGTAAATTGCGCTTAAATACTACATTTTAATACATGCATGTTTCGAAGTTATAATTATAGAGCAAATTCTCTATCACTTATTATATCGTGCCTAACATATATATGAGCCTTATCTATGAGTGTATTATATAAATCAATACGTATACAAAAACTGCAAATATAACCTTTTTAACCTATAATTTTGTATGCGCAGAAGTAAACGTGTATAGCCGAGTTGTGCTCAATATATATATATATATATAACGTGTATATAACGTTATATATATATAACGTGTATAGCCGAGTTGTGCTCAATATATATATATATATATATATATATATATATATATATATATATATATATATATATATATATATATATACCTATCTGGTATTAGCTAGGCTCGGTATATTATCTCGTTCACCGAACTATATATATATATATATATATATATATATATATATATATATATATATATATATATATATAATACCTTTGTGCCTCACTTTTGTATACATGTACCCTATTTCTCCAAATCTGCCGCCAATTAACTAAATTTTAATTTAGTTATTTATTAATTTTATTTTATTTTTTATTTTTTATTTGTTATCCTTTAATTTTATTTATCTATTTATTACAATTACTATTATTATTATTAGTAGTAGTAGTAGTAATAGTAGTAGTAGTAGTAGTATATTTTCCTCTCTTATCACACCATGCCATTCGTCCACATCCTAATTATTCTTGCCTCTTTATTCACTTTATCAATTGGACTCCCCTTTGCCTTATATTTCACCCATCTCCTTTAAACATAATAACTGGGAAACCCCAGGATTTTTACTACATATCTAATATATATTATATTCTGAAAATTATTATTATATCTATACAACTACCCACCCATAACAATCTCATAACTTACCCCATTGATTCACGTCTGGACCTTCCCATACCTTACTAAATTAAAACCTAGTACACGACGCCGCATGATATCCCCACCACAACTTTCATTAATCTCATAACATCACGCTATAGAATAAATAGTATAGTAATGTTGTGATAACCGTTACTTTTGATTAATCCTACTTAGCATACAGCCACTCGCTTTAATTCCTCATCCTAACATTACACCTTCAAACATACACCGTCTCTAAGTGCTGTTGTTCTCTCGGTTACCTCTGTCGATAAATTCCTTTTAACGTAAACCTCCTGCATAGATACTATACATCTTACATACAGATAAAATAGAACCACAACCCAACCAATCATATACCTCCCCTTGAGTCTTTAACGCATAATTTACATGCATTATTTAAGACTATGATAGAAACCTTATACTTCTTTTTACATTACATTTTATATAGTACGCTCCTCCTTTATCTTAGAATTCAATATAGTTCCCCATCAACATCGATAATTTTATTGATCTATTTCGTCCCAGATGAATTCCTCGCTATACGTCACATCCTCATTATGTTACCTAGCAACTTCTCTACTCTTCTGATGAGAAACATTAGGCTTCGAAGTAACTTGGTATAAAGAACCCCCCTTTTTCCCCCAACTAAATGTATGTATATCCTTATTAAATAAATGACTCGTTCTATATTTTCCAATATATAATATTTCTGAATTCATTTTCCACTCCTATTGTATCCTCTCTCTCTCCTTCCAAACACACACACACATACACACACACACACACACACAGAAGTGCTTATCCACACGAAGGCTCACGCAGAGCGAATGATGCCGATATTCAGTCGCATAGAAGGACATTTACCTTCTTTATTTCTCCTGAGAAAACAAAGGACACTCTCTGCTTTTTCTTGTCAAAACAATGAACAGTCTCAATAACTTTCACATTTGCAAGGACTGTCTAACCAGACATACCTTTTGGACACTAAAAAATGATTCGTTTGTTACTTGTTATTTCACACACACACATACACACACACACACACACACACACACACATATATATATATATATATATATATATATATATATATATATATATATATATATATAGGGTGTTCCAAAAAATTGATGTCATTCTGCAGGCCAATAATATTGGCAAATGTAATTGAAATGACGTCAAACATTCATAGCTTGTATAGGAACCTGCAAGAGAGATGGATCGGCCGTGGTGGTGAGAAAGGCAATTTGCTGCTGAAATAGCCACCACAATCACCTGACCTGACACCGTATAATTTTTCCTCTGGGGATAGGTGAAAAAAAACTCTCAGCTTTTCAGTCAAGGTGAATTGAAATAAAGAAAATGGGTCGAATTTGTTTTGTTTTTTTTCTCCGTCTTGTATTCAACGTTCTGATACTAAGGCATAATTATTTTAAAAACGATTGTAATTTAAGCGATTTGATAGAGCGAAAAACGCTCTTAAAAACGATATAGAAAGTAAAGATATTGTAACGAAAACTATATTTAAAAATACATCATTTGAAATCAAAATTTAAAATTTCGCAAGAACTTTTCTGTCAACCTAATATATATTTACACACACGCAAACACATACACACACACTCATATATATATATATATATATATATATATATATATATATATATATATATATATATATACTTAACTTTGGCGTAATTGCGCCAAATTCAGGGGTAATTGAGCCAACTAAAAGAAATGCTCTTTTTATACGTGGTTGCCAAAAATACACTTTTACCTAGTTGGCGCAATTACACCGGATTTGGCGCAATTTCTACAAAGTACGATATATATATATATATATATATATATATATATATATATATATATATATATTGTACGAGTTATTCACAAAGTCATCTATAAGCGTCGTTCTAGGATCTAACCTTAAATCTATTTACACTTTTACTAATGAGTGACAGCTTATCAAGGCCAAGAGGCCACTTGAGGTGTAATGTTAATGTATCTATTAGGTGGACAGTAAGATAGCACCAGAAGGATTAGTAACGATGCTTAAAATTTGACAGAATTTGTTTATATTAATCGTGAACATGCCCAGGTTGTAGTCAGCTGGGGTGCAATTCCGGGGTATTGCGTTCCTCAGATATATAGTTCTAGTAAAAACGGCATACTCACAGAAGTTCTGTTCAGTTTTTATGTACACAAAGAGGCAAATGGAAATTTTTAACAGTTGCTATAGCTAGAGGGGTTTTGTTGTGAATATAGGGGAATTAAAGATTGGAACTCAGTCGAGCACTACCATTAACTAACAATACTGCAAAGAAAAATAGCGACCTCGCTTTAATTAATAGCTAGTCTGTTTCACTTTGGTCTCAATTATAGCATTCCCTAACCTGACACTTCAGGACATTGATATCAACGGCAATCGTCACAAACATCTTTTCTTGCCCGAGGGAGCAGAGTTATATTTAACTGTGGTGAATTCGTTTGCACAAGGCTGACCAGTGACCAGTACTTGAGCCGCACTTGTTTGGAATTGTTATTTGATGCCCGGCTTTGGAACTCTTCATGACCAATTGACCTATAGCCTACGGACACTGTCATTCAGAAGCACAGTTGTGTCGCAAGTGTGACGACGGGACAATATGAAGGAGAGTGCAGAAGCGAACCACACGAACATCAGCGTTAGGTTGGTACTGCGAATGCGTGAAGACGCCATCGAGGCTGGTATCGCGTGCAGATTTTTTCTTTATGGCCGGATTTTGAAGTTTGTTAATTTTAAACTTGTCGATGGAAGGAAAATTATGTATCTCTCAATTTTATACAAATCCTGTACTCCCCATACCCTTCACATAAAAAAATGGCTTCCTTCAGTCTTGACAGACTATGGATACCCACTGTAAGGGTGCCTGCGCGTGAAATTTTTGTTGCCGGAGGTGCGCAATCTCCAACCACGTTTCTCTTGAGTCGACAGTGTTGAATACCAGTGGCAAATGAAGGTTCAGAACGACTGGAAACAATACTGATAAGCGGAGAGTACATACAACGCCTGGAATTCCCAAATGGTCACACAACTGGTACTAGCCAGGTTCAACGTTCCTTAACTTCGGTGATCTGACAAGAACCGGTGTGTCAACGTAATTTCGATGATTAATACACAGTTCACATACAGTAATTTTTATCAGAATATGTTTTACTTTTGTAAACATTATTGATATCATTATTAGTATATATTATTATTGTAATAATTTTTGCTCTGTATCATTATGGATTATTATCACCATTATTTTATGTTATTATCATTATTGCTATTTATAAATGTTTTAAGCAGGCCTCCCGGCATTGCCCGATCGTAAAATACGCTTAAATATGATAGTTTGATTGATGCAGATTTTGTATTTATTATTGTATTATATTGGACCCTATATATAGTAATGATTTAAACGTTTAAAAAAAAAATGACTCGTGTGTCACCACCGAGAATTGAAACCAAAACGTTTAGTTTACAATTTATTTTGACGTTAATGCCTTTACTATAAAGATATGTTTACTGCAAAGCAAAAAATTAAAACAAGAACAAATAGCTATTATGTTACGCATGCATATTCGTAATAATGCGGGCGACAAACCTTTACCTGGCAAATTTCATTTCTTTAATTTTCACACTTTTGCACCAATTTTCTCCGGCTAAAACACAAATATAAAGTTTCGCATAGGTTCCAATACACTATATACTAAGTTTCATGTCTGTGGACCAAAAACAGACAGAGGAGTTTGGTAGGCAAAATTTGCTAAACAAAAATATATACGAATATATCTATCTATATATCTATACAGTGAACGTGTCTGTGTGTCTGTCTGTGTGTGTGTCTATGTACATTTCCCTACGCAATAACTCTGTCAATTTTTAGTCTACAGACTCGAAATTTGATATACAACGTACTGAGACTTGGGAAAATTGATGTGATCGGTTTTTGACCAGAAATTTGGCGATTAAGGGGTCAAAGTTCAACGATTTGACCTTTGAGAACTCTACCAAACTCCTCCGACAATTTTGGGTCTACGCACTTGAAATTTTAGATATAGGTTCCTTGGACATGGATCTAACTTATTAACTTGATTTGAGCCCAAAACAATAAATGTTAAGGGGTCATAATAGGGGTCAAAGTTAAAAAAAATTGACCTCTGCGGTTTCTTCCAAATTACTCAGACAATTTCCGGTCTAAATGTTTTATATTTTACATAAAGGATATTCAGAGATAGGACAAGCTTTTTATCAGTTTGTGTCGAAAATTTTTAGTTACCAATATATAAATGTATGTATGTCTGTTTGCATGTCTTCATTAAACTTTCAATAGAGGCGACTGATTTTACCAAGATTAGTATCGTTTTAAAGTTCCAACTTTCATACGACAAATATCGAAAAATTGGCTAAAAACATTAATATCTTCCCCTTCAACTAGGCACTTTTCTACAGGGGGGGTCACTTTTTTCGCCGATATTTTTGAAATTTATTCTCTCCTTTAGATTGTCTAGCCTTAATTAAAAAAAAAATGTCGCTTCCGGTTTGGCGGTGGTCGTAACAGCATAAACGTTTTTACCCCGTTCTTTTCCTCCGTTGCGGTACGGGTTCGAGCCTTCCTTCCTACTACTACTTTTTTTTCTTTTGCTCAACATACATATCCAAACACCCGGGCAACGCCTGGCTGTAATGCTAGTATATAAATATATATAGAAAGAGTTTTATGTTTACTATAATATTTTTGCGCAAATATTACGCAAGTATAAATCCTGTAGAATATCTGCATGAATATAATTACACGTGAGAGTTAACTAAAGAGTATAATCCCATAAGAAAACCGACAAAAAATATTAGGGAATTAATTAAAATGAATGTTTAAAAGAATATGCAAATTAGCTAGATCTTTTACAGATGAATGCAATTTCACGATTCATATATAACAAAGTAGTATTTTCTTTTTAAATAAATAGGAAAAAAAAAGGATTTTTAATATGGATATCAGTGCACAAAACATCTCAAACTTATAAAAATATAGAAGATTATTGTAATGATTATCATTATTATTTGTTTATGTCATTAATATTATTATCGCTATTAATATATGTTATTACTGTAATCATTATTACAATGTGTGTTTATTGTAATCATTTTTTGTTATGTATTACTATTTAAAATTTTAATATGTAATTTTTATAATCATTATTGTTATATATTATTATTGTAGTCATTATTGGTGTATGATTTTATTGAAATAATTACTTGTATATATTATTGTACAATCATTGTTTATATATTAATATTGTAACCATTATTGGTGTGTTATTATTACAATCATTATTGGTGTATAACATTATTGTGATAATTATTATAATCATTAATGAAATATGTTAATATTGTAATGATCAATAGTATGTCATTATCTTAATCATTATTAGCATATGTAATTATTTTATCGTTATTTTTATTTTATTGTGTCTAATTGATTATATTTTAATTTTTTTTTACACGTCATTTTTATTTCATTATTTCTATATGTTACTAGCGAGGAGGGGGTCCGACTTTGCCCGGTCGTAAAATACGCTTAAATATGATATTTAAATTTGTCCAGATTTCGTATATATTATTATAAAGGCGTGATTTCAAAAGAAAAATTAAGTATTTAGGTCTCATCAGCTAAAATGGAAACTGAAAGCAAAATTGTAGGATTCAAAGCTGGTGACGTTACCACTTTAACAACATGGCACGCATATAAACTGATTAAAAATTAAAAATAAACTAATATGAATGTACAAAATGTATAACGTTTTTCCCCCACCTCTTGATTCTTTAAAAACTGTTTTAACCGGTTAAATACCATAAAAGAACGGTCCATAACAAATTGAATCACTGCGACATTTAGTTTGAGAATATGGAGACAGACAGATAGACAGACAGACATACTGAGCTTTATAAATCAGATTATTTTATCAATGGTGGTATATGTCCTTAAAATCATATTGGCGTATGTTATTATTGTAATCATTATCGATATATATTGTTATTATAGTCATAACTATTATAACTATTAGAGTCGATCATTACTAGGGCTATGACAACAGCATATACTTTTCATTGTTTTTACTCTTGTGTGTGTATCCGTTGATATCTTTTATGCTTTTATAATGCTATTTCAAACGTATGCATGATAGACTAATGAAAATACTATTTCAAACTTAAACATAACAAACAAACGAAGATACTATTTTAAAATTAGAGTAACAGATCAAAGGAAATATTATTTAAAACCTAACCATGACAGATCAACGAAAATACTATTTCAAACTTAAGCATCACAGATCAAGGGGAATACTTTTTTACTGGCATAACCCGGTGGATATTCCACGGTATTTTAAAAACTTTAAATAAAATGTATAGACAATAAAATAAACAAATAACAACAAATTAAAAAAAAAAATTATTAATTTTTTTTTTTAGCCTTTTAAACTATATTATTTTTTCAATAAAAATTTAACACACAATATATTGTTTGTTTGTTTTTTTTTCTGAATAATTTGTAATATAAATTATTATAAAGGAAAAGATAACAATTCACTTGGACACCTTTTTATTAATCTTAAAAAGAATCTATAACCAAGAAAAATAAAAAAAAAACATTTACAGTCTCCTCTGAACATGACTTATTTTAATTATGACATAAAATAGCAAATTTTGAACCTTAAAGAGACAGCAATTTTTTTTTTTTTTTTTTTAGAGAGAAAATGGTTTTAATGATTTTTAACTAATAAAGAGCGGTTATGAAGGGAGGTAACTCGTTTCTCATTAATTAGTGTTTGCGAGGATGAAGGTTTTTTTGTGACACTGGATGTCGGACAAGTAAATTAATATTTAGATATTTAAGTGGAGATAATACTATTTCAAACTTAAGCGCGGCAGACAACCGGAAATATTACTTTAAATTTCAACATGACAGTAAAATGAAAACTAGTATAGCAGGTTAAGGAAATTTTACTTCAAATTAAGGCAAGAAATAACCAAAATACTATTTAACACTAAGTAATGACTGACCAATGAAATTGTTATGTCTTACGTGGGACAGACATCCCGATGCGTAATAATCCGCATGTCATATTTAATAAAATATCCATTAATACAAAAAAGACACGTCATTGACATTTGAGAAGGCATTTGAAAATGGAGTCTACCACTTCCATACACCCCTATCTCATATTTGAACGATGCCAGTCCTTGTTCAAAATCCCTTGTTTTCTTCGAAATCCTCAAAATTGAAGCATTTCCTAACACTCCCCTCACCCACCCATTTCCTAACACTCCCCTCACCAACCCAGTTATTGACAGGGTCCAACCACACCCTACCCTATATTTGTTTAACGCCGAACGCTGGCTGCCTCCTAGCCACTAAGTGCTCCATCCAGCAATAACCTCCTAACCTTCGAAAAATAACACCACCTCCTCGATCGAACCGAATACGGAACGATTGCACCGAAAAAAAAAAAACAGATAAAAATGAAAGAGAGCATGTGCAACAGACGAAGTTTCGATTGCAATTATCGAATAGCGAACGACTTTATCAAGACTGACAACTGTAGTTTTGTCTTGCATTTCCATTTTTCCCTCCTACCCACTCACGTGATACAAATCTTCGCGGAAGCATGAATCTCCCAACCGAACACGATCTTTAGACACTTGTTGATCTCAAGGGTTTCTTTCGTTTTTCGTTTTTTGCTGATATTGCGCCATTTCTGTTTTTCTACGTATTCTAAGTGAATTGTGTCTGAAATTTCTTTCCCTTTCACAATTTCTCTCTATTAGAGTCTAGCTATATACGGTTGTTCATATACATGCATCGATCTTTATTTCTTTATATCTTTATCTCTCTCTTTCTGTTCCTCTTTCTCTCTCGCTCTCTCTCTATCTATCGATCTATCTATCTATATTCTGAAACCGTTAATCTCGAGATTTTCTTTTTTTTCTTACGTTGTGCTGATCTTGCTCCATTTTTATTTTTCGATATATTTTGAATGTCTTGTGTTAAGACTTTTGTCTTTCGTTGCATCATTTCTATCGCTTCTTGTATATATATATATATATATATATATATATATATATATATATATATATATATATATATATATAAGATCGATGGGACTATACTACCCCCCCCTCTCTCTCTCTCTCTCTCTCTCTCTCTCTCTCTCTCTCTCTCTCTTACACGAAAACAAATTACGAAACACATACACATTATATATATATAATATATAAATTATATATATATATACATATATATATATATATATATATATATATATGACGGAATTAACGGAAGATAATAAAATAAAATCTTTAAAAGGCGACTTGTCGTAATAATACACAGCTCAATAAACTGGACGAGTGTAGTTTATACATCACAGAAATCAATATAGTTCCCCCAAACAGCCTGAATAATTTATTTTTACCCTAATGTAACTATCTCCAGACGTCGCATCCCTATTATGCTACCGAGCATTTTCTCTACTCTTTTGATGAGAAGCATTAGGCTTAGAAATACTATGGTATAAATTCTCACTTACCTAACACCCCTAATTTATGTATACGCTTATTAAATAAATGAATAAATCTAAATATATAATTGTTATACTTTCATTTTCTCTCTTTATTGACTTCTATATATGCTCCTAAACAATTTGTTGACTGTTTACCTCACTGAGATTACTTTCGGACAGAAGCTGCAGCTTCCTCTGCTGCCAGTCGTTGCGGGTTCGCTCCACTAGACATGAGCATTGGAGGTTCAGAGAGTGTTTATATGATGCGCAACATATACTGCACCTAAACTGCGCAAGCAAGTTTGGAGTAGCTTAATTGCCATATAAATTTTCATAACTTCCAACCTAGCTCTACTTATATATTGAGCATTGTTGAAGTAAATACTGAAAATTCACGCATGTGATATTTTCCTATATTAATTTATATGAGTAAATAAAGTAGTCAGAGATCATAGTATGACGACTAGATCATTCTCTGACTGACGTAAAAAAACATTTAAAAATACAATGTTTAATTTCAACGTTATTTCAAGCGGTTAAGGATGAAACACCATTGTCTGTAGGTACTAAATTATTATAGTAAATATTTATATATATATATATATATATATATATATATATATATATATATATATATATATATATATATATATATATACTAGCAAAAGTTGACTGGGTTCAAAAACAGCCTACAGAAAATGGACTCTGATTTATGAAAGTATGACAGGTTATGAAAAGGAAGGATTGTAAAGAGATAGCTTCGAATTTGAGGGTATCAAAACCAAATCAAAATATGATGAAAGTAAAAATAAAATGGATAACCCCCATACTTTATTATACCATACCTGTTAACACTGAAACATTTATCACAATGTTCTGTGGATCTATATTAAAAAACCTTGTTAAACTTTGTGACATATTTCCATTCTATGGAGGTCAGGTGCGAACGAACACCACATAATTTTATTATACCATATTTTTTCAAAGTGAAACATAATTATCAAAGTATACTTACGCAGATAGATATGAAAAGTCTTTATTAAAGTCTGTGCCTATTTCCATTCTATGGAAGGCAGGCGCGAACGTAGGCCCAACAATTTTATTATACCATCCCTATTTAAGTTAAAACATACTTATCAAAGTATTATGTACGTCTATATGAAAAACGCTTGTAAACGTTTTTTTTTTTATTTTCATACTTTGTGGATCAGGCGCGTACGCAGACCCCACAATTTTAATGAATCATCATTATGCCAGATCAAACATACCCATTCCTGTGTCTCGATACATCTTCTATCATTACATGTGATCAGTTTTCTATAATAGTCAACGATACAGGAGCCTATTCGTGACCAGACACACACACACAGACGTTCAGCTTTATATATATATATATATATATATATATATATGTAAAAGTGAACGTGTCTGTCTGTCTGTCTGTCTGTGTGTCTGTGTACATTTCCCTACGTAATAACTCTGTTAATTTTTAGTTTACAGACTCGAAATTTGATATACAGGATACTGAGACTTGGGAAAATTTATGTGATCGGTTTTCGGCCAGAAATTTGGCTGTTAAGGGGGTCAAAGTGCAACGATTATACCTTTGAGAACTCTACCAAACTTCCCGACGATTTGAGATCTAAATACATGAAATTTTAGATATAGGTTCCTTGGACATGGACCTAACTTAATAACTTGATTTGAGCCCAAAACAATAAATGTTAAGGGGTGATAATAGGGGTCAAATTACAAAAAATTGACCTTTTTTTTGTTATTTTATTTTATTTCATTTTATTTTTTTTGGCTCAGCATACACGTCACAACACCGGGCAACACCGGGCCGAAATGCTTGTGTATATATATATATATA
This sequence comes from Euprymna scolopes, assembly GCF_053919585.1. Classification (NCBI taxonomy): domain Eukaryota; kingdom Metazoa; phylum Mollusca; class Cephalopoda; order Sepiida; family Sepiolidae; genus Euprymna; species Euprymna scolopes. The sequence continues at coordinate 94,504,048 of NC_136510.1, forward strand.
TATATATATATATATATATATATATATATATATATATATACCAGAATATTCATCGCTGTCTTTTAATTGTACCGAATTTTTCTCCATACCCTTTTTGCCATATCACCTTCTCCCAGTTGAATTCACATCTTCTCTTATCCCGATCCTTATCAATCATTCAGAATGCCTATTGCAATGTTAACCTTCTTCGCCATTTTTTTTTCTTTTTCGCGTCTTATCAACAATTGCTAAACCTAACACCGAACACCCACACCAAATCATATCACTTCTTTATTTGTTCTGTATTTTTGTCTCATTCACTCCAACCGCCTTAACTTCTACTTGACGTCATAGTGTTCGTCATCGCTTGAAATGGACACTCAGGCTGTCCCCATTACTCGGACAAACAGAGCATCATATCACGTAACGTAGAAAAATGCTCTCCAACACACACACGCGCGCGCGCACATACGCACACACGCGCGCGTACTCGCACACTCGCGCACGTACACACACACACACACACACACACACACAAAACAAAGTCTCCTCATCAGCAAAAATATTGGGTGTTTTTTTTAAATAAAAATAAAAATAAAATAAAATGGGGTTATCTTATTTTTATTTTTAATTTTCTTTTCTTTTTATCTTACTTTGTTTATCAACATCAAAAAGGTAACTATTTTCCTTTATATTTTAAATATTTTCCAGATACATCTGCCTTACGTCAAAAAAAAAAATGCTAGGTTTATTTTTGGTGTTTAAAACAAAAACAACTTGTATTTTTGCTGTATACTTTTTAACATTTCCTGATTAGTTTTATGTGTGTGTTTTCTTACTTTGCCTTTATATCTTTTATAAAACTTTATTCATTTATGTTTTTCACCTGATAATTCTGGGTGACTGAAGAATTTAATATCGGGTTGCGTTGTAAAACTTGACTTTCTTGCTAGGTTCGAATTCTTCGATCGGTAATAATTATCACATCCTACACTGATGATTGCGTAAACGTTATACAGTAGTGTTGTATGTAAAAATAATTATTAACTATCCTCCTATAATTTGGGGGCAGTTTATATATTGATATTCATCTTAAAAACACATTTTTTTTCTATTTATATAAAAAAGAAAAACAACTTTGTTTTATATGGCTCGTGGAATTGCATTCACTAGCAAAAGCTCTAGCTAATTTGCATATTCTTTTAAACATTTATTTTAATTAATTCCCTATCAGTTTTTTTTCGGTTTTCTTTTGGGATGATCATTTTTAGTTAACTATTACGTGTAATTATATTTATGAAAATATTCTACATGATTTATACTTGCATAATATTTGCGTAAAAAGCTTATAGTAAACACAAACCTTTTTCTATATATATATTTATGTATGCGTATATATATTTATTTAAAAGTTTTGCCAACCAAACTCCTCTGTCAGTTTTTGCTCAACAGACATGAAACTTAATATATAGTGCATTTGAACCCATACAAATGTGTGAAATTTTAACAAATTAAATTTGCCAAGTGAAGGTCGAACGATGGCATTACATACTAGCTATTCGTACATATTGTAATTTTTAGCCTTGCAGCAAACATGTTTTCATAGCTCAGGCATTAACATCAGAGAAAATAATGAGTCGTAAGCTTTACGTTTTGGTTTCCATTCTCGGTGGTGGTGCACGTGTCTTTTTCAATTTTTTTTTTTTTAATTTTTAAACGATTATTATATATTGGATCCAATATAATATACTAATAAATATGAAATATGCATTATCACAATATCATATTTAAGCGTATTTTACTGTAACGTGATCGACCTGAGGGAGTGAATTGCCCCTTATTGGGGATCCGACTATGCTAAAATTACTTTAATAGATCCCGGGCAACGGAAGATATCCCAAAGACTTAAAATAGAAGATATAAATATATATTTTATTTCATTGTCAAAATAGATATATTTGCTTATTGTTTGGCAGTCAGAGATATATATTTTGTTATTCAAAATTAACGACAGGAAATTGTCTTGCACCGATGATTCAGTACCACATGTTCTGACTGACAGCCAGTGATCCATGGGGTCATGGGAATTAGATGTTGACTTTGAATCTCAGATTGCAAGCTAGCAACATGACTGGATTGCACACACGCAATCTGGGGTTTTCCGTACGTGCGTGGCGTGATTTGATTGGCTGAGGAAACTTTCCACCTCGAACACTGACACTCCTATTAATGCTAGTGCCGCGCGAAATTGGTCAGTTTCCAGCCAGAGTTTGTGCGCGGAAATCGAAGTAACAACACCGCTCACTGAGACGTGACCCCTCCTCCGACCCGTCTGCATGCTATCTCCGAAGAAAGAGAGATTTGATACTTTTAAAAAAACTTACTAAGAACTGAACCATATATTTGTAAAAAAAAAAAATCTGTAATATATTTTGTGAAGTAGAATTGAATTCAAGCGTCTGTTATCCTTCTTTCCTGCGTGAGTTTTGTTATTCGTTTTCAGCATACCAGATTCAGTTTGATGCCTCTCGAAGTACCAGACAATACGAGCCGAGTTTTGTGAAGTTTTTGAAGATCAGGAGTCCTTACGTAACTTCATAAGAGAGGGGTGTTATATTACAACCGGGCAATGCCGGGCGGCCTGCTAGTTTATTCATGAAAATATTTTATAAGCTCCTTTCAACTAAGATTGATTCTCTTGAAGAGAGTTACAATAAGCTGGCAACTTTAGCATAATGCAATATTCCGGCGTCTGCTGTTGAATACTATTTCATTGACTTTCTGTATTTGTCCGCTTGTTTCGGCATTATACAATAACTTATTTTTTTCTTTCCTGTGGTAATTCTTGGTGGCATTAGGATTGATTACCGAAATGCAGAGTTAAAAGTGAATTTCTGATTGGCTGTTCGAATTCTTCGATCGGCAGTAATTATCACTTCCTGCGCTGATGCTTGCGTAAGAATGAATAATAAATATTTATTTAAAAGATATTATATATATATATATATATATATATATATATATATATATATACATGCACACTCACGCATACATACACACACAAACACATATATTAAAATATATCGTTATATAGATATATAGATATATACACACATGATGTCATTAATATGAGAATATCCGGCTTCTACCTCCTTATATGAATATGATTGGCTGGTTACTCCATAAATACCGACCGCTAGAGATATCTGTGAGCGACGTCAAAAGGTACGCTACAAGCGTCACTTAATAGATACCAGTTTGGACCAGGAAGACTCGTTCAGTAAAGAGATTCTTCAGATTGTTACTCGAAAATATACCAAGTTTAACTCAGCTAATTCAAACGAATATATACCTTTCCCAGCACATCTTATATATGGACGGCTATATGTCTGTCTGGCTGTTTGGCGGTTTGTCAGTCTATCTGTCTGTCTGTTTATCTATCTGACTGTCTCCATATTTTCAAGCTTTATCTCCCCTGAAACTAAAAATCGCAGAGCGGCGCTAGAGGCCCTCGAATGATTGGATCTTTTATGGGCCGTTTTGCATGAGTCTTTAGCAGATATATAATTATTTTCAAGGGATCAAAAAGGGGTCAAAATTGAACAAAAAAATCTTTAAACATTTTGTACATTCATCTTAGATTTTTTTTATTTTAATTTTTAACTTTCTTATATGCGTGTCACGTTGGTACAGTGGTAATGTCATCAACTTTGAATGCACCGGTTTTGATTCTTATTCGAATCGATGCCTCCGTTCAGTCTCGAAAGACAAAGGATACCCCCTGTAGGGGCAGCTGCGCGTGTAATTGTATGGCAATCCCTAACCACACCTCTCCTGAATCGACACTGTTATGGTCCAGTGGCAAGGAGAAGACCAGGAAGACTGGAAACAATGCCGAGATAAGCGGAGGGCACATACAGCACCTGGAAGTCCCAAATGGTCACCCATTTAGTACTGACCAGGCTCAACGTTGCTTAACTTCGGTGATACAGCGGGACCGGTGTGTCAACGTGATTATGCCGTTCATATTGGTGGTACCTAAATACTTTTTTTTTTACTTTTAAAATCACGATTCTATAATAATATATAGGAAATCTGGACAAATTAAAATATCATATTTAAGCGTATTTTACGCCTGGGGAAAAAAGGGAACACTGAGTTTTTTTTGTTTTTTTTTTTTTGTATCCATGGTAAAAAGGATGGAAGGAAAACATTCAATCGAGGTTGAGAAGAAAAAAAGTTAGACAAATAAGAGAGTAGAGTCGGCCGAGCAGGTTTCGCCCTCACTTTTCAAAGCCAAATAGAGGGCTTTTTGTTTTGTAGAGGGAAACGAATTTTAACAGGGGGAGACGACTAAAATAGAATAAAATTAGCGGAATAATGAAAAAAAAAAACGAGGTAACGACTAAAATAAAACTATCGTTATCATAATTGTACAATGGAGACAATATATATATATATATATATATATATATATATATATATATATATATATATGTATATAGTTTTGAAAATAATAAGCGGAAGTTTCTCAAGAGATCTTTCGGCTATCATCTCATCAAGAGAAAATCGATAGCGTACAAAATAATCTTATGTCGAAAATAAAGAGTTCTAATGGGGAACTTATTGAATGTGCCAAAAGTACGGGGACACTAAAATAAATTTATTAACGTTTAAAAACGATTAAAATATTGGCACAACGAAGGAGAAGAAAAAAAAAACGGGAGAAAAGATTCAAAGTTCCCCAAAGAGAAACAATGCGTTTTATGTTTCCTTTTGCCGGCACAAAGAAGGTTGACGCACCGCAATAGAGACAGACTCCAAAATCTTTAAATGGTTTCTGGAGTCCGCTCTATGTAGCATCTCGAACCATTCTATTTTATATCTATCGGCACACGACTACGGCTGGAGTGCTGGATATTTTAGTTTCGATTCCGTCTGATGGAACCAAAGTATTTTTTTTTTTAATTTTAAAATCATTATTACATATGGTGGGTACAATATAATGATAAATAGAGGAATTTCTATATAATAATAAATGCAAAATTTGTATAAATTGAAATTTCATCCTGAAACGTATTTTACGACTAGGCAACCGCGGGCGGCCTGATAGTATAATTAAAATGTCTGTATATATATTATTTCTGTAGGATTTTTCGTGCATGGAACTATAGATAATAGAAGGCTATCAGAACTCAGCTGAAATAACCTATTGCATATTTTCACATAAAGAAGGTTGCTCTGTCACGGTTCCATATTATTAAGTATGATTCGCTTTTTTTAAAATTTTTTTGTGAACAAAACCGAACACACATGCTGTTTATGGCACGTGATTTTTCCTTTATTAAACACGAATTGTAAGGAATTTTGATGAAATCCAGATTTATTTAAAGAGTTGAGGAATTCTTATTGTTTTATGGTGCATAGGGTAAAAATAGATCCAAAGAATCTACAATAAAAACCTTTTAAATTAGTCAATAAATAAGTAATATCCGCGTTAAGTAATCTCTTTCAAGGTTGACGAAACCCATCGAGTTCGAACAATGTCTGGTAGATGTAGTTTCTTGTTCCAATGTAAAAAAAAAAAAAATTATGAAAAAAACTTAAGACAAGGCGTGAAGCCACGTGATGTGAGGAGCTAACGAGAATCTATATAATTTTAATATGTTCCACCTAAAAAATGGTATATATATATATATATATATAAATATATATATATACTTGTTTATTGTTATATAAACATGCTCACATCCCGCTGCTACAAACAGCCACTTGTTTCAATCAATTGTTTGATTGAAACAAGTGGCTGCTTGTAGCAGCGCGATGTGAGCATGTTTATATAACAATAAACAAGTATTATCAGCTCTTTTTATTGAGCACTATCTAACAACCCCGTTGAATTCACTAGTCCATTACTTTTGAATAAAAAAACGAGTATATATATATATATATATATATATATATATATATATATATATATATATTAGTGTTGCAACGATTTATTGGAATCGGGAATCGGAAAAATCGGAGCTTTTTAGCGTATCGGAATTGGTATCGGAATCGGAAAAATTTGAGCCTACTTTCACATGCCAAAACCGATTCCATTAATTATCTTTTAATATTCGATTTTGGTTTTAGAAACCTCTTCCACTGCTTGTAGTAATAATAAAATAATGAATATTTATTGATTTTTAAACTTCCAGTCAGACTAATATCTCTAGATCATCCCCTCACAACTGTGTTCTTACGTTTGAGAAAATATAGGCACATTTAAGTGAAGGCACATTTTAACAGTAATCGGAACAAAATAATACTTTTACAAAATAATACTTTTATAGTAACATATTTAGAGATTTATAAGGAATTGGAATCGGAATCGGTAATTGTATCGGAATCGGGAAAAATATTGGAATCGTCCCATCACTAATATATATATATATATATATGTGTGTGTGTGTGTGTGTGTGTGTGTGTGTGTGTGTGTGTGATCGTCAACTAAAGTTGATCATCCCATAAGAAAACCGAAAAAAAAAACTGATAGAGAATTAATTCAAATGAATGTTTAAAAGAATATGCTAATTAGCTAGATCTTTTGTTAGTGAATGCAATTCCACGGCCCATATATAACAGAGTTGTATTTTCTTTTTAAATAAATAGAAAAAAAAAGTTTTAAATATGAATATCAATACACACACACAAAAAAAAAACTAAATTTATAGAGTATAGATATGAAAAAGTCCGCCATGGAATTTCCACAGGTCTCGCTAGGTTATGGGTAGAGGGAAAATAGCCAGCAGAAAGAGAGTTCCACAAACTTCCACTTGTGGACAAAAGTGATTAGAATTGGAAGCCTTATTACAATAAGGTATCAGAACAGCGAATTAATAGTATCCACTTGTGCCAACGGGTTTAATGAGCTAAAACAAATGAAGCAGGGAAAAGCTCAGATAATTCTAAAGAATACATGCGATAATAATAATTATGGAAAAGACCGGGACTAGCAATATCAGAGCTGTGAGAGAGTTTGCACTGAAGATGAAAGGGGTTGTGCCAATGTTTCTACATTTTATTAAAAAAGCTCATGGGCCAATTTTGGAACGAGAAATTGCGTAAAGACATTTCCTTTCATTCACCTAATTTAGAACATTCGTACAAAATGCTCCCTATCTTAAGTTGAGCATAGTAGTATATACTGTGGAGTTAGTGAATTAACGATGTCAAAGCATTGTTAATTCACTACCTCCACAGCAGCCGAATAGCGTAATGATAAGAAGTCTCGACTGTCATTTAGGCGTTCAGGTTTCTATCCTGGCTTGAGGTAGTTGCATGTCTAGCCGCACTGATGAGCTGTGATACAGCGAAACAGTACTGTATGTGGATGACTATATATATATATATATATATATATATATGGGGGGGCTTTGTTGACATGGCTTCAGCAATCTGTTTGCCGGCTTTCTTGTGTATTGCCTTCATAGGAGGCTTCCTGCTGGGGTGACAGCCATGCACACCAATGTGAGGAATACTAATTGCTCGCTAGGTTAGCATTGCTTGGTGGCATCGTCCTGGCATGTTGAAAATTCCTACTTGTGAGACATCGGATTGTGGTTATTAGCTGGTTGGATGATAGCGTCTTTTGTCGGGACGAAGGAGGTCCATTCCACAGTCAGATTTCGTTGCAGTTTGCTTGATCTGTGATAGTTAATAGAATTTCTTGTGTGCGGGGTGCTTACTCAGTTGACAGAGTATTTGCTTCGCATGCAAGAGGCTCAGGTTTCAAATCCCGGGTTCGGATGTGTCTAACTGGTTAGGTAACTGATGAGCCCAAAGGAAGGGGACAGTCGAGTCTTGGACTCCTTATTTGTTGTTTTTCATTACTCTTGTAGCCTGCAACGTTGTTTAGTTGTGGAAATAATTATATATAATCTCTCATATTCTGAATATATATATATATATATATATATATATATATACATTAGTGGTGGGCCGATACAATTTCCGATCCTTTATAAATCTCTTAATATTTAACTGTAAAATTGTTATTTTATCCCGATTATTGAAATACACATGTTAAATGCGTAATATATTTTCTCAGACGTAAAAAAAACTGACTTGTAAGGGGGGGTGATCTTGAGATTTTGGTCTTGCTAATAGTTTAAACCAATCAGTTTTATTACGACTACAAGTAGTGGAAGATGTTTCGTAAATCAAAATAAGATTTTAAAAAAAAGATAATTTAAGGAATCGGTTTTGGCATCGGAAAATAGGCGCAATTTTTTTTTCGATTCCGATACCCCCAAAATACCCGAATATTCAGTGTACCTATTTACTATGCCTCCCCACGGACAGAGTAAGACACCAGGGTCGTTTTTTAACGTGGAGAAAAGGTACAAAAATAAAAAAAATTGTCTCAGTCGTGAAGGACTGATCCTCTACCGAAAGAGAACAAGAAATTGAAGTGAAGCATCTGAAGAACAGATGGTATTTATTTGCTCCCCCACCGAACAAATTAGGCACAAGGCCGATTTTTAATGTGAGGAGTGAAGGTAGGGGGAAGGGAAAAAGGGGACCAGCTCCCGAGAGGTGGGAAATGGGAGCTGGTTAAAGGTCAGGCATGTGGGGTTGCCCCCACATCTGGTCTTTGCTTGCAGTATCTGCCGGAACAGATGGTATTTATTTGCTCCCCCACTGAGCAAATTAGGCACAAGGCCGTTTTTAATGTGAGGTAAAAACCAGCTCCCCTAAAAGTAGGCAAAAAGGGGGCACTCTGGTTACCAAAAATAATAATTGTCCCAGTATAGAGGGTTTCCCCTCCATTGACTGGTACAAATTATCTTAAGTGCAGTATCTGCCGGAACAGATGGTATTTATTTGCTCCCCCACTGAGCAAATTAGGCACAAGGCCGTTTTTAATGTGAGGTAAAAACCAGCTCCCCTAAAAGTAGGCAAAAAGGGGGCACTCTGGTTACCAAAAATAATAATTGTCCCAGTATAGAGGGTTTCCCCTCCATTGACTGGTACAAATTATCTTAAGTGCAGTATCTGCCGGAACAGATGGTATTTATTTGCTCCCCCACTGAGCAAATTAGGCACAAGGCCGTTTTTAATGTGAGGTAAAAACCAGCTCCCCTAAAAGTAGGCAAAAAGGGGGCACTCTGGTTACCAAAAATAATAATTGTCCCAGTATAGAGGGTTTCCCCTCCATTGACTGGTACAAATTATCTTAAGTGCAGTATCTGACGGAACAGATGGTATTTATTTGCTCCCCCACCGAGCAAATTAGGCACAAGGCCGATTTTTAATGTGAGGAGTGAAGGGAGGGGGAAGGGAAAAAGGGGACCAGCTCCCGAGAGGTGGAAAATGGGAGCTGGTTAAAGGTCAGGCATGTGGGGTCGCCCCCACATCTGGTCTTTGCTAGTCATAGCTAGTCATAGCTTGCAGTATCTGCCGGAACAGATACTACACTTTGATCTGGGCCCGAAGGCCAAAGTGTAGCTTAATCGCCATATATATTTTATAAATTACTAACTAGCTCTACCTACGTATTGAGCACATTTGAAGTAAATACTTAAAGTTTACGCATAAATCTATACTTTCGTATATAAATTTATGTGAGTAAATTAAGTAGTTATATATATATATATATATATATATATATATATATATATATATATATATATATATATATATATATATACGAAGAGCTTTGCAAAGTAATACCTCCTAAATTGTATTCCGTTTGAATGGATAAGACGAGATTGCAAATTGCATATTTGTGATGACTAAACGTATGGATTCATGACTTTTAATTAAAATCCCTGAGTTGCAGATATTAACGGTGTAAGACTTTAAGAAAACAATATCTGTCATCAACGTGCAAGAGAAGCAGAGATGCCGTATTTAATGACTGGCAAAAGTGCTTTGAGAATGGTGCTTACTATGTAGGGAAATAAATCCTGGAGCACAAAAAGTTCCGTCGTTTTAATGCCAGCATTCACAGTCTTCGTGTCTCTTAACCATTTTCAGTTTTAAAAAATGGGAGGCTTTAGTTTTGGCAAGATTGTTGTAAATGTATCTTTTTTTTTTTAATTCAATTTTCACCCCAAACAAGGCACAGTGCCACTTTGAAGCAGGGGGCTACTATTAGGGAATTAATTAGCGGGGTCATTATGAGGGGAGAAGAGTAGAAAGATGTTTGTTAACATTACACTTAAACTTCTGCATATCATTGCAGTTGGGAAAGCAGAATCCCGGAAGGGAGTTCCAAAGACCCGCAGTTCTGGGGAAGAAACTATTGGAGTAAAAGGCTTTCTTGCACCTAGGGATCTCTACTGTAAAGGGATGAGACTTAGTAGCTTGTCGGGTTTGTCGGGGGTAGTTACGTCGGGGAGGTACAAGTGTTTGCAGTTCGTCAGAGCATTCACCATTAAAGTATTTGTAGAACAGGCAGAGGGATGCAACATCTCGTCGATGGGACAGAGGTTGAAGCCTAGATGACAGTTCAGGACCTATCAGGTTGGCGAATCTTTTTTGAACCCTGTCCAGGAGCGAGAGACAAGCAGCAGATGCACCAGCCCAGATGTGACAACAGTACTCCATACATGGGCGAATGGTTGCCTTATAGAGGTATAGGATACTGGCAGGCGTAAGTAGTTTTCTAGCACGGTAGAGGGAGCCAACCTTCCTTGCAGCAGCCTTGGCAATGCTCTCAATGTATCTATTCCAGTTCATATTCCCTGTGAATGTTAGGCCGAGGAGTTTAAAAGAAGTACTTTCAGGCAATGTGTTCTTGGCCATTGCTATTGGTGGTAGAGAAGGTTTCTTGTAGTTATTGAAGGAAACAAGCTTAGTCTTAGCAGCATTGAATGTGACCAACCATTTTTGTCCCCATTCCACTACGGATTGGAGGTCGTCCTCTAGTGTTTCTGCCATTGCCTTGGATATGTGTTCATATCTGCGTATGTGTGTGTATGGGGGTGAGGGGTGTAATCTTTTATTTTTCCGACGCTTTATATTTTCTCATCCTTATTTTTCCATCATCCGAACGTAAAAAAGGAACGACATCACCTTTCGCTTTAAGCCATAACATGAACATTATATTTTTGTTAATTTTATTTTCACCGGACATTCCTCTGAAGAGTAATGCATACCAAACGTGACGTCACCAATTTCCCCTTCTGCCGCCTCTACTTAATCTCCCTCAGTTTTCCGGCAGCGTCTGAAATATAAAATAGAAGCAAAAAAAATATAATGGGCGTGACAAATAATGCCCCCCACCACACACATACATACAAAGACGAATACCCACACAGGCACACATACCTACATCTACGTATATTTCTTTAGATATATCTAAGTTTTGATTAATGTATAATTTTAGGTGAGGATTGATACATATTTTTTGTATTATTTGGACTTTTATTCTCATCTTGGTTGTTTTTTTCCACAATGCTTTGGCCGATGTAATCTCTTATTGTAATATATATATATATATATATATATATATATATATATATATATATATATATATATATATATATATATTATATATATATATATATATATATATATATATATATAGTAATGTGATTGATAATTTAAAAGTTAAAAATCAAATTATAATTAAATTAAAAATCCGTTTCATAAGAAGGAACAACAACAAAATCAATAATTATTGATTTTGTTGTTGTCCCTTCTTATGAAACGGATTTTTAATTTAATTATAATTTGATTTTCAAATTTTAAATTATCAATCACATTACTAAATATTAAATTAGCTCTAGGATATTTACCTATCGAGCTTATTATATATCTAAATTACAACGAGCACTTTTTCTTTCCTGTATTTTAATTAAACTAGTAAACCGTCAATTAAATTTTTTTTCTCGATTATTAACGATAAGATTATTAGTTTGTTGTTTTTTTACATGAAATCACCATTTAATTTATCAAGGCACAGAAGCCACTCGGGGATAAGGGTTATTTTGTGTACAGTAATCAATGGGATAATGTTGCAATATTCATTAGTATTGGAGATTTGATAAAGTGTCATTACTTAAGAGGGCGTTTCACCAGGAATTTGTTTATGTTGGACTTGAAGACATCCATGTTGATGTCAGGAGGGGCACAGGCAAGCAGTAGAGAGTTCCACAGGCGTGCAATTCTCAAAAAGAAGCTTAGTTTATTCAGAATGTTTTAAGACCGAATCCTCCACATTTTTTCACGGAATTTTTTCTGTATAATATTATTTCACTTTTATTTTAATTTATGTATAGTTTAGCTCGTTTTTAAAAAGTCTGGAAAAAATTTACGTACTTGATAAATTATTCGATTTTTGAAAGAATATTAAAAATCGCGTTGTTTTCATTGTCTACGGCGAAATATGTAGAAATAACATTCTGTTTCAATTTTCCTGCTTTTAGCTATTTGGGGATAATTTTTAATTTAAAATCACCGGATGTACGGAGAGTAAAAGAAAAAATGAGATGTTTTTAGAATTTTTCTTCTTGAGAATACCGCAAAAATGACAATGAATCAATAATATATATATATATATATATATATATATATATATATATATATATATATATATATATTAAATATTAATTATAATAAAAAATAAATGAAAATTCAACAATCTTACATTTATAAACGATAAAAATCGTGCATAAAATTGGCAAGGGCCCGGTGGTCCCGTGGTAAAACACCAGACTACTTATCGAGCCGTTGTAGGATCGATCCTTGTCAATAAAAGTCTAGCTATATTGATGAAGAGTAAATTTTGAAACATGCATGCATATAGATGACTTACTTTTATGCACGTAGTAATTATTAATATTTAAATAAAATAAAAACGTTCAGGGAGCGAAGAAATAAGAAAGAAATTAATCGCTAATAAAAAAATGAACTAAAATTCCACAATCTATATATATATATGTGTGTGTGTATATATATATATATGGTAAAAATAGTAATTAGTTAAAACATGAAGAAATTGCTCAATACTATTGCAGAGCAAAGGTTTCTGTTAGGTCTGACGAGGCTTTTGGATCGTAAACATGGTCCAACATCCGAAATATATGTAACCAAACAGATAAAACGGTAATAAAACATATATATATATATATATATATATTACTATAATAATTATTAATTACCTAGGGGAAACATCAGTCCAGGGTGTCACGATTAACATCGGTCGATAGATTCGAACCCGGCAACAGAAGCCATCTCTTTATTACCTAGGCCCTAATCGAATCTGCCTCCGTTAACCAGGAGAAATAATGTGGAAATTTAAACATTTATTTATTTTTAAATGTTTGGGGTTTCTTTGGGTTCTTTTTTTACGTCTGTAAGAGTGATCCAATCATTATGAGATGATTTGCGCATATAAGCTAAATTGACCGACTTCATTTCAACTGAAACGCGTTTCTTAAAGGGGCTGCTACAATTATTTAGTATAATAATTTAGACGCTAGTGTTTCATCCTTTCGGGAATCATCGGTGCAAGATTTCACGATTCACACTGCTCGATAGATTCGAATCGGCAACAGAATTTAGCTGATGTTGAAGCATTTCTCCTAACAAATACTCCGGATATCTTAGCACTAAGCGAGACTAACCTCCACTCCTCCACCCCCTCTTACTACTTTAACATGCCTGGCTATCTCCCACTCTGCTGTAAGGACTCTGACAGACATATGAACGGACTTGGAGTCTACATTCGTAACACCCTCCCCCTGACAAGAGAAACAAACCTAGAAACGGACGATCAAGCCTTTATGTGATTTAGACTAAACATACAACATAACATTAGCTACTTTTATTTTCTCTACCGGTCTCCCCCGACCCAGGATTGCACCATAATTAACAAAGTCTCTGACAGCATAGACACAGCACTCTTTCTCGACACTAGCGCACAAGTACATGTATTTGGTGACTTTAATGTTCACCACAAAAAATGGCTTGGCTTCTCTACTCACACAGATGAAGCGGGCAGCACAACAGATAGATTCGCTATATATCACAAATGGTTACGTTTCCAACCCCTTTCCCTGACCAGCAAGAACAACACGCATAACTTCTAGATCTGTTTCTGACTACAGCTCCCGAGGATTGTATAAGAAATGTTGACAGCCCACTCGGGAACGCTGATCATGCAGTGATAATGGTCGAAATCGCCCTAAACTCTAGACCCAAAACTGAAGAGACAGTGCTCAAAACAACGAGATATTATAAAAAGGCAGACTGGGAAGCCATCAGAAATCTTATCAGAGATGTCCCATGGGGAAATATTTTTTCTCTTCCTGCTGAACAGTGCGCAAATGAGACCACTGAATGGTTCAAAATAGCAATTGAAGTACATGTTCCCATGCGGAAATTTTATAGCAAGCCCCATTCTCCCCAATGGTTTACTTCTACTTGCGCAACTACCATTGCTCAAATGCAGCATACATACCGCAGATTTAACCGACATAAGTCCAGTTCAAACAGACAGAAGTATATAGAAGCTAGAAGTAACGTTAAGAAAGAAATAGCGACAGCTAAGAGAGAATTTACTCAAACCACTAAAAAACGCATCGAAGCACAAAAACTAGGAAATCGTGACTTCTGAAAAATCTACAACAGTGTAGTAAATAATGGGCAATCAACAATTCCCCCACTAACCAACAATCACGAGGTTGTTTGCTCAGTAATGCTTGCTAATATGCTTGCCAGACGGTTTGCCTCCACACTGGACCCTTCCAACCACCCCCTGCCTGACTTTCCTTTGCGGACAGACGCCACGCTAGACGATCTAAAAATCACCCCTGCTCAGGTGCATACTATCATAAAAAAAACCTTGACACCTCAAAAGCATATGGACCTGATCTCATCCTAGCTGTGCTATTAAAAAAGTGCTCAGCCGAAGTAGCTCCAGTTCTCTTCAAACTCTACAACAAATGCCTTAATGAATCATGCTTTCCAGGCTGTTGGAAAACTGCCTCTGTGGTACCAATATTCAAGAATTCTGGCGAGAGAACTGACCCACCAAATTATCGCCCATTGGCCTCCTCCCACTTTTCGCCAAAATATTTGAGACCATAATTAACCATGCTCTAGTCCGTCACCTTACAGATGCTAAACTTCTGACTGACAAACAATATGGATTTAGACAAGCCCGTTCCACCGCATACATCCTTACTGTAATCTCTGAACGTATATACCATTCACTGGACAAAGCGGAGGAGGGTATAGTGGTAGCTCTAGATATATCTAAGGCTTTTGGCAGGGTATGGCATGAGGGTCTCCTCAGAAAACTTAAATCATACGGTATCACTGGTAGAATACTTAGCATAATTAAATCCTTCTTAGATAAGAAAAAAATCCAGGTTGTCCTCGATGCTCGTACATCTAAACAATATGATATAAATGCGAGAGTTCCTCAGCGGTCTATCCTTGGACCTCTATTGTTCCTAATATTTACTAATGACCTCCCTGACAAAATTGCCTCTGAGATGGGTATATATGCTGATGACACCACACTCTATAACAGGCATGACAGGAAAACAAATGAACACATAACTAAAAACATGGCAAAAACACTAGAGGATGACCTCCAATCTGTCGTGGAATGGGGACAAAAATAGATGGTCACGTTCAATGGTTTCCTTCAATAATTACAAGAAACCTTCTCTACCACAAATAGCAATAGCCAGTGACTCACTGAGAGTACATCTTTCAAACTCCTTGGCCTAACGTTCACAGGAAACATGAGTTGGAACAATTACATTGAAAACATTGGCAACGCCGCTGCGAAGAAGGTAGACTCTCTCTACCGTGCTAGAAAACTACTGTCACCTGAAAGTATCCTGTATCTCTATAAGGCCACCATTCGCCCATGTATGGAGTATTACTGTCACATTTGGGCTGGTGCATCTGCTGCTAGTCTCTCGCTCCTAGACAAGGTTCAAAAGAGAGTCGCCAATCTGATAGGCACTGAACTGGCATCTAAGCTTCAGCCTCTGTCCCATCGACGAAACGTTGCATCCCTCTGCCTGTTCTACAAGTATTTTAATGGTGAATGCTCTGACGAACTGCAGACATTTGTACCCCTACGACGTATGCACTCTCGACAAACCCGACAGGCAGCTAAATCCCACCCCACGCAGTAGAGATCCCTAGATGTAAAAGATCTTTCTACTCCAGTAGTTTCTTCCCCAGAACCGCTAGACTCTGGAATTCCATTCCAGGTCCCTGCTCTCCGAACTGTACTGACATACAGAAGTTCAAGTGTAACGTGAACCGACATCTTGCTGCCTAAATCCCTACATAGTGCTCCAGTAGTTGCTGCCCCTGATAGTAGCCCCTACACCAAAGTGGCAATGTACTTTGTTTGGGGTGAAAATGTAATAAAATGTTTTTTAAAAAAGCCATCTCTGACTTCAATCGGTCGACGTTATCCACGAGAAATACTGGTGAAATTTAAACATTTACTTTTAAATGTTATATATATATATATATATATATATATATATATATATATATATATATATTAAATTGAAATATATATATATATATATATTAAATTGGAAAAAAATAAAGGATAAATAAATAAAAGCAAAAGGAATGCTAAGAAAGTTAATCAAACGAATGTTAATATCCAGTATTATATATATATATATATATGTATTCCAGCTTATATATATATATATATATATATATATATATATGTGTGTGTGTATGTATATATGTGTGTGTGTGTGTGTGTGTGTGTGTGTGTGTGTGTTAATATTCCCATTTTAGTTCATTTATATGCATGGATTTTTATATTATAGTGAATAAGTCTGTCTGTTATCATATATATATATGTATATATATGTATGTATATATGTGTCTGTATATATATATATATATATATATATATATATATATATATATATATATATATATATATTAAATTGGAAAAAAAAATAAAGGATAAATAAATAAAAGCAAAAGGAATGCTAAGAAAGTTAATGAAACGAATGTTAATATCCAGTATTATATATATATATGTATTCCAGCTTATATATATATATATATATATATATATATATATGTGTGTGTGTGTGTATGTGTGTGTGTGTGTGTTAATATTCCCATTTTAGTTCATTTATTTGCATCGATTTTTATAATATAGTGAATAAGTCTGTCTGTGATCACATATATATATGCATATATATATGTATGTATATATGTGTCTGTATATATATATATATATATATATATATATAAGCTGGAATATATATATATATATATATATATATATATATATATATATATATATATATATATGAGAATAATTTTTGAATTATTTTGAATCGTGTGTGATAAAGGCACAGTGGGAATCCCTGCCCCGTGCGTGATTTTCATCCCTTGTCACTGAGCATACTCATCACAGGTCAGGGTTCACGCACTAAGAGACTGCATGGAGGTTCGTCTCAAATCAATAAAACTGGCATAGAAAATAAAGGCAATTCAACGCAGGAAATACGCAAGGGGATTTTGTTTTCAATTTTTACTATTCTTTGTGTGCAATCGAGGACTTCAGGCGCGCTATTTGTCCACCATCGACACTTGCCTAATAATAGACGGCTTGACGCAGAAAATACCATAAAGGAACAAGAAATAGATCAATGTTTAGATGTAGTTCTATCTGTATAAGAATATGTGTGTATGTTCGTTTGCACGTCGATAGTTACCTTCTCCGCCCATTTACAAAAATGACATACATTCGGCGGAATAAAAATAGGACGTATTACTTTTGGAAGACTCCCTGTACATTAAAAAATTACAATGAAGTAATTGATGTAAGCCGGTGTTCTTAAAACAAAATATATCAGTGATATAACCGACAGATTCATCGTTTGATAAACAATGTTAAAGGCCTATTGTGGGGCATTGTGGGTGCTTTTCGATTGAAATAATTTTTTTTTCATCTAAAATTGAAAGTTTAAATTCTTAATTTGAAAATTTTAATCAAATAAATACGTTAAGACCACAGCAAGATTGTCGCCCACTGACTTAATTTTGAGTATTACTCTTTTGAAGTTGAGCAATTTTATTAATCACATAATTTCATAGCACAGCGTTACTTTATGAGTATTTATTAGTACTGATTAATTTCTCTTATTTGTTTAGGTTTTAAATTTTAAATACAATGGACATTGTTTTCATTGCAACCGATTACAACATTGTCGTCTTCAAGTCCAATGTAAACAACTTCTTATTGAACCGTCCTCGTAAATGAACTAATTATACCAAATTACCATAACAAATGATTAATACTATTGACCAATGACTCTAATACACACATTAACCCTTATCCTCGAGTGGCCTCCCGGCCTTGATATATGGTAACCCCTTTGTAAAAAAAAAAGTGAATAAACTTTTACTTGCTACGTGTTATTTTTCTTTTTTTTTTTACCAAAAACTAACAATTTCTGCTATACAGCGAAATATCAGCTTTATTAATACATATTTTTTTTAATTACATATGTTTCTTATTTCGTGGAATTTTCACGCGTCATGCTAGTTTTAAAATATTTGCTGATCACCCATAATTTTCCCCTTTTATCGATGGACAGGTCATCCATTATAAAACGCCGGAATATTCATTTCTGTTTTGTTATCTGGAAATTGAAATCGAAAACTAACCCCCCCTCCTCCGCAAAAAAAGATTTAAATAAAACTTGACTGATACCGGATGTTTACATTGAATTTTGCCCACAGCAAGATGCCCGTCCATATTGGAATATTTTGCGAGAAAACATTTTAATTTTATTAAATTATACTTTCATAATTATGTTTTATTTTCGCTAACGCGTGTCTGCTTGTTAAAGCCGTCAACGTCGCTTGCTCCAGGGCTTAGACACGAAGAAAGCGATCAATTACTTTGTACAGCTGTCACTGTGGTATTAACCTCTATATTAATAAAATTATGTTACCAATTGCTATGCCGCAGCGGCTCCCAAGTTATTATTATTTTTATTTTTATAATCAATTACTGATAGATTTGCCAGTAGCATTCACCATAAACGGAATGAATCGACATGTTGTAACCGAACCGCTGACGCTAAGTTAGCAGAACAGTCACATGCAAATGATCGAGCCAGTGTACAGTGTGACGTTACAGCAGAGATAAAAAAAAATACACACGTGCTCTGAGAAGCGGTGTTCAGAGAAGCACGTATTCGAGACATGCATCCATCCATCCAGTGTGGCCGTAGCCGAGATTGAACTCACTACACGAGTTTGTAGTGTAATTCAAATCTTGTCGGTAGCTGAATTCTTGATGCTTCGCCAGGGATATCAAAGGTATTTTTATCGTGATACCATCACTAGGTGGGGTGCCTACCACAGCTTAAGAGAGACCCATCTACTCACGAAAGAAGAATAGACTACGCCAGTTTCTCAACCTGGTATTTATACCTCGCGAGACATAAGAGAGCAGATTGTTTGGAGAAGTAGGATTTGAGGCGTGTTCGAGACGTATTGGTCGCCAGTAGCATTCTCTCTAAGTGGGATGAATCGATTTGATCCGAAGGAGGAAGTGTTGTAACAGAAGCGCTGACGGGAAGTTAGCGGAACAGTCATATGCATATAATCGAACAAGAGTGCGATGTGACGTCACAACAGAAATAAAAAAAAATACACACGTGTTTGAAGAAGCAGTGTTCATAGAAGCACGTATTCGAGACATGAGAGAGCGGAAAAGGGTGTGTTTGAGACACGATTGTTCGGAGAAGAAGGATTCGAGACGTGTTCGAGACGTGTTCGAGACGTGTGGGTTGCGTCAAAGCAGAGACGTAAGTCCTACGTAGCCAGAAAAGGAAAAGTGAACCGTTAGAATATTTAAAAAATATGCGTGGTTGGAAATACCTGATACAAAGGCTTGTTAAAGAAATAAAGCGTCAGGCTTTTCCTATCCTTTTTTATTTGGTAAAACGACTACGTTACAGTATCAAAGGAATAATTAATCTATAAGAGCTCTCCAGTCACATGCATATTCCAGTCAAGTGAGCAGGCAATGTTAGGCTGTTGCAGTTCTAGCAAAGAAGTGTTGGTGTCTGTCTGCATACACCGCCTGACATTTCACATAATCCATTTAGTACTGAACAGGTTCAAAGTTATTCAACTTTGATGATTTCACGAGAATCGGTGTGTCAACTTTAATCTTTATCTGGTAGGCTGATCGGATTGAAAAATCTACAATTTAGTAGCTTCTTTACTTCCTCTGTACTGATATAACATCCGGCCTTTTTGATTGGATGAGTTGGATGAGTTCATCGGATTTTACCTCCCTGTCCTAGATGATTGCGATATTTTCGGTTTCTTGTACACTCCTTTTTTAATATATATATATATATATATATATATATATATATATACTTTTTTAATATATATATATATATATCTCTTTTCATTCATTCATGCATATATATATAAGCATACATATCTGTTTTAGTTTATTGATATATATATATATATATATATATATATATATATATATATCTTCTTGAGAAAATATTTACTATTTAGTTTATTTATATGTATCCGTTTTTTAATATAGTGAATCTCTGTCTGTGAATAACACGCGCGCACTCACACACACACACAAATATATATATATATATATATATATATATATATATATATATATATATATATATATATATATATATATATATAAGAATAACTTTTGAATTATTTTGAATCGTGTGTGATAATGACAGTGGGAACCGCTGCTTCGTACGTGACTTTAGCTATGGTCACAGGTCAGGCTTCCCACACTAAAGGGACTGCATGCAGATTCGTCTCTGTTCAAGCGTCTTTTTTTTTAGTAATGTCCATATTTCTACGCGTTCAAAATGCAGTAGTTTTCATAGTTTCCAGCGTACTGCTTTTCCTGTGACGTACTGTCAGTGATTTTATCTTTTAGAGCTGCATAGATTGCAGCATTCACTTAATCTGTGATTTGCTGTTTCGTCTCTTTCTCCACAGAGTCTCCATTTACTGCTTTACTAAGTGTTATCAATTTTACTATAATGTAGTTAGTTCTAATCGTATTGTTCTGTGTAGATGTCAGTGGTTATTCTGTTTCTCTGTTCAAGCGTCTTTTCCTCTTTTCCTTAGATTATATTCCATGTATTTTCGTATGACTCTTGTAATTCGCATGAATTGTCCATGTACCTGTTTCTCTTCCCACTTTTCCTTTTTTATCTTTTGTTTCTGGTCTCACTACTTCCTGTATGATTAATTTTGAAAGTGTTTTTTGCTGCGTTACTTGCAACTCTTTTTTTCTCTCATAGAATCTTTTTATATAAGCAGTTCTTTTTTCTTTTGAATTCTTTTTCAAGTAAAGTCGGTCAGCATCATCTTTCGGTTACAGCGCATTGTGCATGGTCAATGGTTTCTCGTTTGCTGTTCAACCTCTTTTTCTTTGGTTCAGAATTTGGATGGTCCATTGTAGTTTAATAATTTAACTTGTTTTCTATTATATAGTTTTATTTCTACGAAATATCAATGTTCTTCTCGGATTTTTTTTTTTTCAATCTCACGTTTCATTGCTATAATTTCGATGGTGTCTACTTCCAGAAGTCCCAATTATTTTTAGGTATCATATTCGCCAGGCACTCTCATCTCCTCTTGGCTGGACAGTTCCATGCATTCCGTTTCCCTCTTTCATCTTGAGCATCGCACACTAAAATTTAAACTAACTTAAAAAGAAAACATAATTAAATTTAGATATGAAAAATATATGTGAGGAATCAGGAAAAAACGAAGATATAAGAGTGTAGTAGTAGTAGTAGTAGTAGTAGTAGTAGTAGTAGTAGTAATAATAATAATAATAATAATAATAATAATAATATTTCTGATTCCGTTTATCAACGTCTCCCTGGAAAGGGATGGGATTCATTTCCAGAGGATTTCCCTCAATCCCGGCTCCAAACCAAGAGCTTCAAAGATCAAAGGTTTTTCTAAGGATGTTGGTGGTACCTACAATAGCAGAAGTCTGACGGCCGCCTAAAACATCAGCGATTCGTAGTTTTTTGTTTTTTTTCAATTGTCCTTCCAGACGACTTGATACTACTCTTAGCGTACCAACTACGACCGGGATTATTTATGTTTTAACCCCGTGTATACGCCTTATCTCCAAGGCCAATGAAGCATAATTGCTCCACTTCTCGTTCTCCGTCTCTCTCAAATTCCTGTCCCATGGTATTGAAAAATCTACAATCTGCCAGTTTTTTGAGACCTTGTCAATGGCGACCAAATCCGGACGATTATCTTCCAATTGCTTGGTCGTTAGTGCACTTTTGTCCCGCCATGCCTCTACCTTGCCATCCTCACTTGTCCCCACTTCATCAGACACCTCCTCAAACTACTTTCCAGCACACTTCACCCCAACCCTCTTACACACCTCCCAATATATCCGGAGTCCCATGCGATCGTGTCTTTTGCGGTACTCTCTCTCTCTCTGGGTCAATCCACTACATCCTGCTGCAAGGTGCACAACTGACTATGAGGTCTTACCACAAATACGGCATTCTACAGCAACTTCATCTCCTAGAACCACTTTTTTTAACAATCGTGTCCCTAATGCCTGCTCTTGTGCAGCATAAACAGAAGCTTCAGTACTGTTAGCCAGATACCCAGCTGTAAGCTAATAATAATAATAATAGTAATAATAATAATAATAATAATAGTAATAATAGTAATAATAATAATAATAATAATAATAATAATAATAATAATGACAAATTATTGATGCCGCTTGCCCAAACGATGTCAACTTAACAGACAGGAAGAATTAGAAACTACGAACTATAAGAAACTGAAGGTGGAGATTGCTAGATTGTAGAATAAGAAAACTTCCATCTTGTCAATAATCATCGTGCCAATAAACATAGGTGCACTTGTCTCAATTCCTGATGATCTTATGAAACAGCGGAACTCCTTGGGAATCAGATACAACATCACCATACTCCAGAAGTCAGTTCTGCTTGGCACAGCAAACATCCAACACCAGGTGCTTTCTATCTAATTGACTCTTTGACTATCCTCACTTGCTTTGGTGTAAAAGCTCGCTCTGAAGTGTAAGAAAGGCGGTGTAAACCATCACAACATTGTAAAGTTGATGCAATAACAATAACAATAATAATAATAATAATAATAATAATAATGATAATAATAATAATAATAATAATGATAATAATAATAATGATAATAATAATGATGATAATAATAATGATGATAATAATAATAATGATAATAATGATAATAATAATAATAATAATAATAATAATAATAATAATCATTGAAGCTGCATACCTATAAGTTTTCTAACCCCACCTCCACCCCCATTACCACATCACTGCCCCCCCCCCAAAAAGAGCGATAGCAAATAGCCAAAAAGAGGCAAGGAGGAAGTAAAGACCGGGGAGTGAGCACTGACCAAACCGCCACCGTATAAGTGCGAAGAGAAATGGAACCTTGGAGAAGCTTATTGCAACTTAAATTCCATTAAAGACCAATGACCATCGCCAACGAGAAATCCATGGCAAGCAGCTGTTGCGATAATGCAAATTTGTTTGCAAATGTTATCGAAAGAGGTGGAGAGTACTGGAAAATCTGGGGAGACTTGTTGTCACTCAGACTTCAGGGAACACCACAGACTGTATTCAATAAGATTTGTGCTAATCTGTGTGAAAGCTCCTTGTGCGCCAATAATAATAATAATAATAATAATAATAATAATAATAATAATAATAATAATAATCAGATGATGATGATGATGATGATGGTGATGGTGATGAATTAAAAGAAAAGAAAAGAACACGAAAAAGACAGAGCATCGTTTAAAGAAGATGCTGGGGAATGCAGGAAAAGTCAACGCACAAGAAATAAAAGAAAAAGAGAAACTGCAGCGATGAAATAGGAACAAGAAAAAAAAAACATGGCGCGAAGAAAAATGTGAAGCAGGGAAGAATGCGCAAACTGGAGGAAAAGACTACAAAAGTTGTGAGATATCAAGTAGGAGTAGAAAAAGAAAAAAACAGAAGAAGAAAGGCATTAAAATAGACGAACAAGAAAGTAAGAGTGGGCAGCAGCAGCAGCAGCAGCAGTAGTAGTAGTAGTAGTGGTAATAGTAAGTAGTATTAGCTGTTGCCGTCGTCATAGTAGTAGTAGTAGCCGTAGTGTTAAAGGAAAAAAGAAATAGAAGTAAGATGAAAGAAAAAAGAAAGACAACAAGGAAAAGAAGGAGAGGAAGGAAAATAAAGTAATAAAGACGAAAAACATGAACAAGATAATGTGAAGTTCAGTTGAAACATAGAAAGCGATACAGGGAATAAGTATTGTCGGGTTTGTATTCGAAAAAGTTGTCAAAAACAAATATATAACAAATAAATATTATCAAAGGCAACATAAGTTACTTTTCTACCTAACTGGATATATTTTTCGTGTTTTATTCAATGTAACATGTTTATTCAGCTCGAAAAACATACAGTGTTTACCGATGTATTGAAAAATTCAAGATGGCGTCTCACTCCCTCTTTAACACGGTAAGTTTGGGAAACGGTGTTATAAATAAAAAACTAGACAAAATACTATTAAAAACCCGCCGAATAAATGTCAATCTATGTCACGGTAACATATATTGAGCGAGTTTTTAACAGTATTTTATCCAGTTTTTTATTTATAACACCTTTTTCCAAACTTACCGTGTGAAAGAGGGAGTGAGACGCCATCTTGAATTTTCGAATACCTCGGTAAACACTGTATGGTTTTCGAGCTGAATGAACATGTTACATTGAATAAAAACACGAAAAATATATCCAGTTTGGTAGAAAAGTAACTTATCTTGCCTTTGATAACATTTATTTGTTATATATTTGTTTTTTGACAACTTTTTCGAATCTATGTATACAGTAATACAAACCCGTATTGCCCGATACTCAGAAGATAAAAGATCCAAATCACTAAAAGTATAGTTCTTCTTTTATCCACCGATCAAGAACCAATACTGCCATCAATTGTTAATATTTTCCTTCACACGCACGCGCGCGCGTGTATAACTATAAAAATACATAGACACACATATATGTTTTTTTTTAATTTATACAATAATATATATATATACACATATATATAATATATATATATGCATTTATGTGTGTGTGTGTGTGTGTGTGTGTGTGTGTGTGTGTGTGTGTGTGTGTGTGTATTTATGTTTTCGCAGTTTTAAACCAGCGGCCATTTTCTTTCGAATTTTTTTGTTTTTATTCAAATCTCGCATTCGTTCTCGCCAAAAGTCACGATCAATCGAAAGAGTTGAACAGAAAAGAAAAATGTAAATAATGAAAATATATGATATTTGCCCTACGGATAACATTATAAGGAGTTGCTTTTTACATTATTTAGTCCCTTCCGCTGGTTCCTTTTATTTCGATTATTTTAACCTCCTTTTTTTTTATTAAGCATTCATCGTCGGGATTTGTCACGATTTCCATCTTACGGAAAGGTACTTATGGTTTTACACACCGATGCCTCTCCATACTTTTTCTCCGCCATTTATTTTTGAGAAAAATTCTAAAAATGCTGTGATAACTCTTAACAATTACCCAACTTTGGCCATTTTACCGCCATTTCAAAAAATATAAAGGTGCCTGTGGCGGTAACTGTTTCTTCATTGCTCGCAAATACCCATGACCACCCACGAAAAAACTGAATACATCTCTTTTTTATAAAGTAATGTGCATTTATGTATATCCTCTATTTTATAGATAACTAGCAGTCCGCCCGACGTTGCCCGGTCGTAAAAAACGCATAAATTTTATACAGAATGTTCCAAAAAGATTTGACGTCATTTCGAAGGCCAATAATTTTGCAAGTTTTCGTTGAAATGACCTCAAATTTTCAGAGTTTTTATAGAAACCTGCCAGAGAGATGGATCGGACGTCGTGGTGAGGAAGACGATTTGCTGCTGAAAATGCCACCACGATCACCTGATCTGACACTGTGTGATTTTTTCTTCTGGGAATATGTGGAAAGACTCATCTATGCCCTCTTTCTGCTAACATTGAAGAAGTCAAGCAGAGAATCACTATCGCACTAGAGAATGTTACCAAAGACAAGCTGCAGCGTGTTTGCCCACGGCTACCGAGAGATCAGGCCAATGAACATGACAACGTGACGTCATTAGCAGATCAACGTGTAGGTGTTCAACCATGTGACTATAAAAAAATATTTGTCGTCGCCTTAGATTGTGCATGTCTTTTATTCTCCCAAAGAGAAAAACAATTCTTCATTTGGATAATTATATAATTGCAATCATAATAATTGCACATTGGGATAATTTTAATCTAATAAAATATAACAGTAAGTGGATTGTTTTTTAATTTTATATTCATCGAAGGAAGTCGAATTTCATTTTATTTATTTTTTAAACTGCAAAACAAACAATTTTTATATAAGAATATTTTTCAGTCTGTTCTTTTAATAATAAATAAAACTTTTCATTATGTCCAAATATTTTTTCAGGACAGTATTTTTTTTACAATTGATGAATTGCGTATTTTAACACCGAGCGTAATTTATTTCTTTGAAATATATTTAAAACTTAATTTTTGTTTGTTTGTTTGTTTTGAAATATGTATATAGAGTGTCGCAATAAATATTGTACCTTCAGCTCTCACATCCACGATCGAGCATTTTATTGGATTTTTTCATTGCCTCCTGACACGCTATATATATATATATATATATATATATATATATATATATATATATATATATATATATATATATATATAATCTCAATAGAAGATGCGTATATAAAAACGACAAACAACCACAAAATTCGCGCATAAGCCTGAAGAGTCCTAGAGTGGATGAAACGCGGAATATTCAGTGTAGCTTAATCGCCATATATATTTTATAACTTACGAGCTAGCTCTACCTACGTATTGAGCACTTTTGAAGTAAATACTTAAAGTTTACGCATAAATCTATACTTTCGTATATTAATTTTATGTGAGTAAATTAAGTAGTTTTTACTGGGTTAAAAAAAGAGTCTTTAAAAAATCGACTCTGATTTATGAAAGTAGTATAAACGGTTCTGAAAAAGGTGGTGTGGATGTAAAGAGATAGCTCCACACTAAAGGAAACATGAGAGGGGGAAGTAGTGATAATCTTTATTTACACAACCGTATGGACACTAATTAGGATTCGCCATTATAAGTAACTCTTAGGGGCCTCACCACCTCTTTTGGCGTGGGTGAGTGATGCAACCCGTAAAAACCTCCACTTTTTATGATGGGGGCATCATGGCAAGAAATTCTTTTTTTTTCAAAACTTAAGACTAGAAAACAAGCGTGATCTTTGACGCTTTTGAATTTTTGAGATGAGGATTGGTTATATGTATTATTATTCATCGGAATACTGTTCTCATCTTGAGTGTGATTTTCTCAACGTCTCAGTCGATATAACCCCCGACCTTCTTCAGGTGTATCTTGTCAAACTCGGGAATGTTTCTGTCGAACTCGGGAATTTGGACGGGATTTCGAGCGGAACCCTTTATTTACTTCACAGGGGTCGACTGTTCTTGTTCCGTCAGCCATTACTGGATAGTTTTAAAACGAGCCCCCCCTCCAAAATAAAATAAAATATATATTTTTAGGTAATGTCCAAGACCACTTCTCGGAAAGCAAACAAGCTACCGGAAGTGCATACAGTTGATTATGTAACCAAACCGAACGGAAGGCACGAAAAACGAAACCATATATTTATAAAAGAAAATTACTTTGGTTTTCAACATTTCTTGGGTTATTACGAAACAAAGAAACAAAAAAGAAGCACTTGTATTATCAACTAATCAAATAAATATTTTATTTAGAAAATTTGGTACTTCACGGGAACGGTGTTTTTGTTTAATGATTGCTCCCTTAAAACGCATGGGCAAAAGGTTTTCTTTGGTTTATTTAATCACGAAAGCTTTTTGAAGGTACTATTTGAGACCAAAAAAAAAAAAAGCGCGGGGGAAGCATTATTTGAATATGCATGAAAAATAATTTAACACAAAATAATATTTTATGGAAAAAATAATGAAAGCATCAAATGAAATAAAAATAAAATAAAAACGAAATAAAAGTACGAATCAAATTTACCCAAAGAAAAAAAAAAATAAAATAAAATAAATACACGCACGATTAAAAATAAAGTCGAAGAAAGTGAAAGAAAACGCTTCGAGGGAGCAATCGTTAAATAAAAATGCCGTTTACGCAGGGTCCACGTTCCGCGTGAAGTACGGAAAAATTAATTTCGTTTTAACAATCTTTGTGTGCAGAAAACAACAAATATATATGCAGTATGAGGACGGCGGCCATTTTTTCTTGGCGCTTTTCACTAAACTGTCGCCAGATGGTGCTTCTCGGGCAAAAAAAACATCTAAATTATTTATTTGTTGTTGACCCTTCAAAATCGCTTTAATTAAAGGAAATGTTTCATTTAAATTATTTATTTGTTAAAAAAAATAAAAAAAAAGAAAAAGAAGCTATTTTACTTTACAAAAATCCAATGGTTTTATAACAAAATTGTTTTATCAAAATTATATTTTCTTACGCAGACTTTTAAATAAATGTTTTTACAATTATATATTGATACATTTTTATACAATACATGTTTTGGTTTTCAAATATTTTTCCGTTCGAAAAAAAATCTTTATTACTTATTTGCTGCGTTATTTGACAAAGAAGAAATTGCCGCCGTCTGCATACTGCGCAAGTGCCCCCAGAATGACCTTTAAACGATACTCTCCCCTCTCTATGTTAAAAACGGCTTTCGAAATAATAACGTTATTATTCCAGCGCGGTACCTAATATACATAAGTACCGTGTTTTCTTTTTTTGTTGTTTCGTAATAACACAAGAATTGTTAAAACTAAGTTAATTCTTCGAAATAAAATAATGACTTTCTTTGATAATACGTGTTTTCTTTCTTTTATTTTTGTTTCGTAATAACACAAAAGGTGTTAAAACTAAAGTATTTTTTTTTTCAAATAAATATATGGTTTCGTTTTTCGTGTCTTGACTCCGTGATCAAGTTCATTTTTTTAAAACAAGAGTTAAAAATAATTTTTTTAAATATTATGGGATGTGTATTCTGTTTTAAAGACAATATCTTCTTCAACAACGGTCATAAAATGTGTTTCCAATCGATATTTATTCAATAAGGGACCAGTTTTCCTACCTAGCAAAAAGAGGCGAGTTTTCCGGGTCCAAGCTCTCTCGGTACGGGTTTTCCAGGTACGAGTTTTCCGGGGGCGAGTTTTCCGGGCACCGCGAAAATGCTATTTTAATCATTTGTTTTTAGTGGTACAGACTGAAGAAATGTATTTTATTTATTTATTTATTTATTTATTTGCAAACTGTTATCCTTATTTTCATAATTGCTGTTGTTTCACGATGTTTCGACCAACTCATCCTCTTGCCTTCTTCGGGTGATAACCACGACGGGATTGGAATGCCGAGTCTCTTAATTGTATCCTCAGTAATAACTGCCTTCCATAGTTGTTGTTGCTGTCCCTATTTACAATGCCTCCCCACGGGACAGAGCTAGACACCAGGGTTGTTTTTTACCGTGGAGAAAAGGAACAAAAATTAAAATTGTCTCAGTCGTGAAGGATTTCTTCTCCACTGACAGAGAACAATAGATGTTGTTGTCTTACCACATTTTGGGCAACTAATACTCTGGCCTTATTTAGGTAGGATTGAAACCGCTATCTTCAAAAAATGCTAACCTTGAACTGTAGATATTCAACGCCTTTATCCACTGCGCCACAGGATTCAGCATTCTTATGCCGTCGCGGTTATTGTCTCGCCGCATTTTGGGATTCCAATAAAAAAAATTTTTAAATAATAAATACCATACGGCATAAACCCGACGATAGAAGGCCAGATAAGAACGCAAACTTGGATTTATAAGATTAAAAAATCCAACCTTGATCGCTCTTCGTGGCGCAGTGGATATAGGCGGTGAATCTGTACGGTTCCAGCTGAGCATTGTCTGAAGATAGAAGTTTCAATCCTACCCAAGCAGGCCGGAGGATTAATTGGCCAAAAACGTGGCGAGACAACAACAATTGAGGGACAGTAATAATTGAGGACATAGTTAAGAGACTCAGCATTCCTATCCTGTCGCAGTTAACCGCGCGAAGAAGGCCTGAGGAGTAGTTGGCTGAAAAGTGGTGAAACAATAACAACTATGAAGATGAGGATAAGAATCCACAAATAAAAAAAAATAAATAAATATGCAAATTATGAAGAAATGCTATTTAAAATTATGGAATCATAGAGTGTTGAAAATGTTCTTTAAAACTTTAGTGCGACAGACCAATAAAAATTGCTATTTCAAAATTTAGCGCAGCTAACCGTAAAAATGCTTTTTTATGATAATTTCAACGTAAAATGAAAACGCTATATAAGATTTAAACATGGCAGATCGGAGAAAAAAAAATCTACATTTTATAAATCCAATAATGATAGGCATTAAAGAATCTATATATCGATAAAAGTGAAAGTGTCTGTCTGTCTGTCTGTCTGTCTGTGTGTCTATGTACATTGCCCTACACAATAACTCTGTCAATTTCCAGTCTACAGACTCGAAATTTGATATACAGGGTACTGAGATTTGGGAACATCTTTGAAATCTTTTTGGCCAGAAATTTCGCTGTTAGAAGGTCAAAGTTCAACGATTTGACCTTTTAGAACTCTACCAAACTCCTCCGCCAATTTTGGGTATAAACAATTGAAATTTTAGAGATAGGTTCCTTGGACATGGACTAACATAATAACTTTATTTGAGCCGAAAATGATAAATGTTAAGGGGAGATAACAGGGGTCAAAGTTTTTTTTAAAAATTGACCGTTTTATTTTATTTTTTTTTTTTGCTCAACGTATACATCCAAACACCCGGGCAACGCCGGGCTGAAATGCTAGGCTAATATAAAAGTCAGCTTGTGTGTGTGAGTTTCTCCGAAATGGTTGCGACCATCTTTTACAAATTTCACACAAACGTAATTTATGATTCTGGCGGTGTTCTTAGATATGTTTTGTACAGAACTTCATCCGATGAGTATCGAAAATCGAAAATATCCGATCTTCAAAATAGACATTCTTCTCTTACAGATAAAAATAATTTTTACATGGGAATATTTTACGTTACACCGGTGTAACCTTGGTCGCTGAAACGTAAAATATCCCCCTCCAAAAATTCTTCTTTTTCATCTATAAGAGAAGAAAGCCTATTTTTAAGCTCCTCATGCCAAAATACTAGCTGATGTGATATTGTAAAAAAACGCAGACGATATTTGATAAACGACATTATCATTATTATTTTTAAACCATTTTTTTTTTTCAAATTATTCCTCTTTCTATATAATATTCAATAGAGGATTGATTCTATAATATTACATATGCAATTTGCATAAATTAAAATAGCATGTTTAAGTTTAAGTAAATTTTCTTAGAACTGCACGCCTGTGGAACTCTGTTTCGTCTGCCTGCTTCCCACCGGACTACAACTTGGATGTCTTCAAGTCCAATGTTAACAAATTCCTAATGAACCGCCCCCTTAAGTACACACTTCATCAAATCTCCACACTAACGTAATGTACTTGCAATAACCCTTATCCCTGAGTGGCTTCCGGGCCTTGATAAGTGGTGATCACTGTGTAAAAAAAAGAAAATAAGTGTACGATCGGACAAAATCGGGCATCCAGCTAGTGAAATCCAAAGTTGCCGACGAAAATGCCTATTCAATAATTTAAGAATTACAGACTTTTGAAGATGTTACCTCAATCGCAAGCATGGCAGACCAACGAAAATGCAATTACAAACTTAGAAGCGTGACCGACCGACTAAACTTCTTATCAACATGCAACGACGTATCTACGAAAGAAACGCGACATGCATTCATAATGTAAAAGATGGTTAGTTACGTCCGCCTGGCGGGCATATACTTGAAAGGAAAGAGATTAAGAGGAGACCTAGGACGAATGAGGAATTGGACGACGCCCTTTTCTCCTTACTCCCACACTCGAAAATATTAGAGGGAGCTTTAGTGAATAAATAGTTAAATCTTTAGGGGCTTCGGATTTCGTGAGCGGCAATGTTCTTTGAGACTCTTGTCTTCAACTGGCCAATTCTCCTCCTCTGCCCTTCGTATTACCTCATCCTTCGTCATCTTTATTGAAGATGTTATTTTTCCTTCGTTTTCCACGTTCTTCTTGTTTTTGTAACACTGTTATGTGGCAGGGTCTGTATTTATGTACGTGTATATAAAGTGTGTTGGGTATATGGTAAGTTGTGTATATAGTGAGGTTTCCTCGTGTCGTCTAGTGTTCATAAATGTTGAAATATATGCATTACACATATATACAGTTCAACGGGACACATAACATCTAACAACAAATATTTTTTGTAACAACAATGAGACAGAATATCTTCCGAACAGGAAAACATTACTTTAATTCATCTAGGGTCTTGGTTGATGAATCTGCTAAAAGCTGAAATGAATATTTTTTTTCAAATAAAAAAACGACTAGGAGTCTCCGGTTATATTTCGGGCTGCTTTTATTTCACTGTTTCCACGTTGGAAGATTGCACGTTTGTCTTAGTCTCTGCTTTACGCCCGTACGTGGCCATTATAGGCCCTGTCTCAACACTCTAACTCTCTCAGTCCGTTTCGCCGTCTCTCTATCTCTGTCTCTTCTAAACATCTTCTTCTGCTTGTATATATACAACTATTCCTTTTGTCCCTACGCCACTCGATCACACAAAGATCCAGCACGTGACCTTCAGTCAGGTTTTCTGGCCAAATTTATTGTTCAGTTTTTTTGACACTCGGCTCCTACTACCGCATTCATTCCTCAATTGTTTCTAAATATTTTACTAAATATTCTTTTGTTTCAATAACATTCTCTCTGCATACCTTTTTCTACATAATATTTAAAAACAATAATAATGCTCATTCTCTAACATTTTACTTTTTTAATAATAATAATAATTTTCTAAATTTATTATCAGCAAAACCACTTGATGTTGCCCTAGCACAATCTAACAATCAATTATGACGTAGTGCTGTATATATTAAAGATTGACTATATTGGAGATTGACTATATTGAAGATTGACTATATTGAAGATTGACTATATTGGAGATTGACTATATTGAAGATTGACTATATTGAAGATTGACTATATTGGAGATTGACTATATTGAAGATTGACTATATTGAAGATTGACTATATTGAAGATTGACTATATTGGAGATTGACTATATTGAAGATTGACTATATTGGAGATTGACTATATTGAAGATTGACTATATTGGAGATTGACTATATTGAAGATTGACTATATTGAAGATTGACTATATTGGAGATTGACTATATTGAAGATTGACTATATTGAAGATTGACTATATTGGAGATTGACTATATTGAAGATTGACTATATTGAAGATTGACTATATTGAAGATTGACTATATTGGAGATTGACTATATTGAAGATTGACTATATTGGAGATTGACTATATTGAAGATTGACTATATTGAAGATTGACTATATTGGAGATTGACTATATTGAAGATTGACTATATTGGAGATTGACTATATTGAAGATTGACTATATTGGAGATTGACTATATTGGAGATTGACTATATTGAAGATTGACTATATTGAAGATTGACTATATTGAAGATTGACTATATTGGAGATTGACTATATTGAAGATTGACTATATTGAAGATTGACTATATTGGAGATTGACTATATTGGAGATTGACTATATTGGAGATTGACTAGATTGGAGATTTACTATATTGAAGATTGACTATATTGAAGATTGACTATATTGAAGATTGACTATATTGAAGATTGACTATATTGGAGATTGACTATATTGAAGATTGACTATATTGAAGATTGACTATATTGGAGATTGACTATATTGAAGATTGACTATATTGAAGATTGACTATATTGGAGATTGACTATATTGAAGATTGACTATATTGGAGATTGACTATATTGAAGATTGACTATATTGAAGATTGACTATATTGGAGATTGACTATATTGAAGATTGACTATATTGGAGATTGACTATATTGAAGATTGACTATATTGAAGATTGACTATATTGAAGATTGACTATATTGGAGATTGACTATATTGAAGATTGACTAGATTGGAGATTTACTATATTGAAGATTGACTATATTGAAGATTGACTATATTGAAGATTGACTATATTGAAGATTGACTATATTGGAGATTGACTATATTGAAGATTGACTATATTGAAGATTGACTATATTGGAGATTGACTATATTGAAGATTGACTATATTGGAGATTGACTATATTGAAGATTGACTATATTGAAGATTGACTATATTGGAGATTGACTATATTGAAGATTGACTATATTGAAGATTGACTATATTGGAGATTGACTATACTGAAGATTGACTATATTGGAGATTGACTATACTGAAGATTGACTATATTGAAGATTGACTATATTGAAGATTGACTATATTGCAGATTGACTATATTGAAGATTGACTATATTGAAGATTGACTATATTGAAGATTGACTATATTGAAGATTGAATATATTGAAGATTGACTATATTGGAGATTGACTATATTGGAGATTGACTATATTGAAGATTGACTATATTGAAGATTGACTATATTGAAGATTGACTATATTGAAGATTGACTATATTGAAGATTGACTATATTGAAGATTGACTATATTGGAGATTGACTATATTGAAGATTGACTATATTGAAGATTGACTATATTGGAGATTGACTATATTGAAGATTGACTATATTGAAGATTGACTATATTGGAGATTGACTATACTGAAGATTGACTATATTGGAGATTGACTATACTGAAGATTGACTATATTGAAGATTGACTATATTGAAGATTGACTATATTGCAGATTGACTATATTGAAGATTGACTATATTGAAGATTGACTATATTGAAGATTGACTATATTGAAGATTGAATATATTGAAGATTTACTATATTGGAGATTGACTATATTGAAGATTGACTATATTGAAGATTGACTATATTGAAGATTGACTATATTGAAGATTGACTATATTGAAGATTGACTATATTGAAGATTGACTATATTGGAGATTGACTATATTGAAGATTGACTATATTGAAGATTGACTATATTGAAGAATGTACTATATTGGAGATTGACTATATTGAAGATTGACTATATTGGAGATTGACTATATTGAAGATTGACTATATTGGAGATTGACTATATTGAAGATTGACTATATTGGAGATTGACTATATTGGAGATTGACTATATTGAAGATTGACTATATTGAAGATTGACTATATTGGAGATTGACTATATTGGAGATTGACTATATTGAAGATTGACTATATTGAAGATTGACTATATTGGAGATTGACTATATTGAAGATTGACTATATTAGAGATTGGCTATATTGAAGATTGACTATATTGAAGATTGACTATATTGGAGATTGACTATATTGAAGATTGACTATATTGGAGATTGACTATATTGAAGATTGACTATATTGGAGATTGACTATATTGAAGATTGACTATATTGAAGATTGACTATATTGAAGATTGACTATATTGGAGATTGACTATATTGAAGATTGACTATATTGGAGATTTACTATATTGAAGATTGACTATATTGGAGATTGACTATATTGAAGATTGACTATATTGAAGATTGACTATATTGGAGATTGACTATATTGAAGATTGACTATATTGAAGATTGACTATATTGAAGATTGACTATATTGAAGATTGACTATATTGAAGATTGACTATATTGAAGATTGACTATATTGAAGATTGACTATATTGAAGATTGACTATATTGAAGATTGACTATATTGAAGATTGACTATATTGCAGATTGACTATATTGAAGATTGACTATATTGGAGATTGACTATATTGAAGATTGACTATATTGAAGATTGACTATATTGAAGATTGACTATATTGGAGATTGACTATATTGAAGATTGACTATATTGGAGATTGACTATATTGAAGATTGACTATATTGGAGATTGACTATATTGAAGATTGACTATATTGGAGATTGACTATATTGGAGATTGACTATATTGAAGATTGACTATATTGAAGATTGACTATATTGAAGATTGACTATATTGAAGATTGACTATATTGAAGATTGACTGTTTTGGAGATTGACTATATTGAAGATTGACTATATTGGAGATTGACTATATTGAAGATTGACTATATTGAAGATTGACTATATTGGAGATTGACTATATTGAAGATTGACTATATTGAAGATTGACTATATTGAAGATTGACTATATTGAAGATTGACTATATTGAAGATTGACTATATTGAAGATTGACTATATTGGAGATGGACTATATTGAAGATTGACTATATTGAAGATTGACTATATTGAAGATTGACTATATTGAAGATTGACTATATTGAAGATTGACTATATTGGAGATTGACTATATTGAAGATTGACTATATTGAAGATTGACTATATTGAAGATTGACAATATTGGAGATTGACTATATTGAAGATTGACTATATTGGAGATTGACTATATTGAAGATTGACTATATTGGAGATTGACTATATTGGAGATTGACTATATTGGAGATTGACTATATTGGAGATTGACTATATTGAAGATTGACTATATTGAAGATTGACTATATTGGAGATTTACTATATTGGAGATTGACTATATTCAAGATTGACTATATTGGAGATTGACTATATTGGAGATTGACTATATTGAAGATTGACTTTATTGGAGATTGACTATATTGAAGATTGACTATGTTGGAGATTGACTATATTGGAGATTGACTATATTGAAGATTGACTATATTGGAGATTGACTATATTGAAGATTGACTATATTGGAGATTGACTATATTGGAGATTGACTATATTGAAGATTGACTATATTGAAGATTGACTATATTGAAGATTGACTATATTGGAGATTGACTATATTGAAGATTGACTATATTGGAGATTGACTATATTGAAGATTGACTATATTGAAGATTGACTATATTGAAGATTGACTATATTGGAGATTGACTATATTGAAGATTGACTATATTGAAGATTGACTATATTGGAGATTGACTATATTGAAGATTGACTATATTGGAGATGGACTATATTGAAGATTGACTATATTGGAGATTGACTATATTGAAGATTGACTATATTGAAGATTGACTATATTGAAGATTGACTATATTGGAGATTGACTATATTGAAGATTGACTATATTGGAGATTGACTATATTGAAGATTGACTATATTGGAGATTGACTATATTGAAGATTGACTATATTGGAGATTGACTATATTGGAGATTGACTATATTTAAGATTGACTATATTGAAGATTGACTATATTGGAGATTGACTATATTGGAGATTGACTATATTGAAGATTGACTATATTGAAGATTGACTATATTGAAGATTGACTATATTGAAGATTGACTATATTGGAGATTGACTATATTGAAGATTGACTATATTGAAGATTGACTATATTGAAGATTGACTATATTGAAGATTTAGTATTTTGGAGATTGACTATATTGAAGATTGACTATATTGAAGATTGACTATATTGAAGATTGACTATATTGGAGATTGACTATATTGAAGATTGACTATATTGGAGATTGACTATATTGAAGATTGACTATATTGGAGATTGACTATATTGAAGATTGAGTATATTGGAGATTGACTATATTGGAGATTGACTATATTGAAGATTGACTATATTGAAGATTGACTATATTGGAGATTGACTATATTGGAGATTGACTATATTGAAGATTGACTATATTGAAGATTGACTATATTGGAGATTGACTATATTGAAGATTGACTATATTGGAGATTGACTATATTGAAGATTGACTATATTGAAGATTGACTATATT
Source organism: Euprymna scolopes (assembly GCF_053919585.1). Taxonomy (NCBI): domain Eukaryota; kingdom Metazoa; phylum Mollusca; class Cephalopoda; order Sepiida; family Sepiolidae; genus Euprymna; species Euprymna scolopes. The sequence goes on from NC_136510.1 coordinate 94,542,144, forward strand.
GGAGATTGACTATATTGAAGATTGACTATATTGGAGATTGACTATATTGAAGATTGACTATATTGGAGATTGACTATATTGGAGATTGACTATATTGAAGATTGACTATATTGAAGATTGACTATATTGAAGATTGACTATATTGGAGATTGACTATATTGAAGATTGACTATATTGAAGATTGACTATATTGGAGATTGACTATATTGGAGATTGACTATATTGGAGATTGACTATATTGGAGATTGACTATATTGAAGATTGACTATATTGAAGATTGAGAATTCGATAAGAAGTAAAGCTTTTATTCGGCTCATCTCTTTTAAAGGAAACGGAAGGAAATATTTAGAGAATAATCATGGCTATACATTACATCTAAAGCAGAATGCCTCGGAGAACGAAACAGTTCCGGAAAAGACCAGCAAGAACGAACTTGCTTCCAAGATTCAGCTATGTTATATTTTCATGTATCGCTGCTTATAAAAAATAATACACCAGTTTCATCGTCGGTAGTCCAGATTCGTACTTGTTGCTATATACAAAACCACTCGCTCAACGATATTAATATATAATCTGGCCATTACAAGTGAACAGTGTTCTTTACAGTCGAAACTTCTCGAACCCATACGCTGTCTGGTACCGCCACAAAGGAACGAATAAATCTATATATTAATAATGTAGTACCTTTAACCTACGTACATACGTACGTATGCCGTGGTTTCTATATTATAAATTATTCGATCGGGAGATCCTATTTATTAAAAAGGAAAATAAAAGGTGAAAACATACTACGAACATTAAATTAGTATATAGATACACTAATTTAATGTTTATCGTATGTTAGCACTTTCTATTCTCAATTTTAATAAATAGTATCTCTCGATCACTGAAGACGCAAAGTAAAAAATAAAAAAAATAATTTAAAAAACTGATGTCGCTTTTGGACTGTACGTGAAACTAAAATATACCATCCTGGTTTTCTGGCTAATATCCGAGGGTAGTATCTGTTCTGTTTAAAGATGGCATACTGAGGTTTCCGTTTGCGCTGGGCGTCCATGCAATGGAAATATGTTACAGACTCCTATAAGGATATTGGAGATAAACCGTAATAACCAGATATATTCTGACACTACATTAATCATATTACATAGATAAATACTTTTACAGTTTTAACAAAAGGGCTACAAAATTATCACGGAGTCTCCATTCACGTTGAACGTCCACAGAATGCTCAGCAAGAATATATTACATATGAAACATACCGCTGTGGAATTTCCGCAGGCCTTGCTAGTAAAACAAAAATAGGAGAGAAACAAACATCATACTCGGCAATTTTTAAGTGCAAATGAAATGCATTTATTCGTGGTTCCTCCAAAATACCACACTTCATTATATTTCCAAAGTCCTTTGGCAAACACATGTGCTTTTTTTTTTTATAAATCTTTGTCTACCCGCCACCTGACTCTTTCTCGGCTCGTATTTACACGTCTATTTTCCCCGTCGCACCTTGTTCTCTCTTGGCCACGTCCTGGATTTTTCTTTGTGTTTCTTTTGACGTTAGCTCGCGCACATTCTCTAATTTGCATACGTGTTTTAATAGCCGCTGCTGCTGCTAATGTTTTGTTACACACGTCCATGCGCGCTCTGTTACAGATATATGAAATGGTTTATCTGAAAAAGAGAGAAACCAGAGAGACAAGTTACTTGCTTATTCGTGAGAGAGAGACAGAAACAGAGAGACAGAGATACAGGTACAGACAGACGAATTGTTCGTCTCGATACACACAACCACCCTGTACTCGCTACCCTATTCGAGACAATACGCGACACATCTTTTTTTATTGAAATCTCGCCAGCCAAAAGAGACAAAAAATATTAGATCGGAAATTATTTGGTTTCACGATTTCCGTCTAGGGTCACCTTTAACTCTTAAAATGCCTGTCAAAATGTTCCATTGAAACAAGACCTCACTCTGTAACAATAATACAGATATTTTAAAATATTATGCACATCGTAATAGCAATTTGTTATATTAAGTTGATATTTTATAATCCCATTTTCACCCCAAACAAGGTACAGTGCTACTTTGATGTAGGGGGCTACGATTGGGGACAGTAGTTGCAAGGATACCATGTAGGAAGACGAGTAGCAATATATCTATTTATATTACACTTGAACTTCTGGATGTCAGTGCAGTTGAGAAAGCAGGAACCCGGAAAAGAATTCCAGAGTCTAGCAGTTCGGGGAAGAAGCTATTGGAGTAGAAGGATTTCTTACATCTACGCAGTCGAGATCTCTAGATGTAAGTGGAACTTCGCTGCTTGTCAGGTTAGTCATGTCCACGTGCTTTTGTGAATATCTTTTGCAACTCTTATGCATCATCAATGTAGCTATTTTTCTTCTTACTTTAATTGATTTTTTTTATTTGTAGTTTTACTGTTTTCTGTATTGTTTATTTTGATTGCGCTTCATGTCTCTGTGATCTGTCTGTGCTTCGAGTTATACTTTTCTTGTGTGTGTGGGGGGGGGGGTCTTTTCCATAGTCTTCTTTCACTCCCGTTGTTCCTCTTAACATAACATCGGTCAGTAAAATCTTTCGGATATAGTGCATTGTGCATGGTCATTAATTTCATAGTATTTTGATCAAGATGCTTAATTCTTCTTTGGTGTACCCTATGAACTGTTTCCAGTATCTTGGTTTATTTCTATAACTAAATTTTCAAACGGTGTTTTTTTTTTTTTAGAGGGGTCGAACTTAAAAACTAAACTAAATTAAATGAATAAACCACAGAAAAATATTTTTATTATACAAATATGTGGTTTATTGCAAAGAGTTTTGCCAATTATAATTTAAATATATATGCCCTTCCCCTCGCGGCTAGAGCGGATATGGCGTGATTTGGAGGTCAACTTTTCACAAACACTACGCATTAACTAAGGCTGTATTTCAGTAACAAGGCGTCAAATGCTGTCTCCCAGGTAAACTATATATGTTTTATATATGTTTTTTATATGCTTTCATATATCTTTTATATATGTTTTACATATGTTTTTATGTATGTTTTTACATATGTTTTTATGTATGTTTTTATATATGTTTTTATATGTTTTATATATGTTTTTATATATGTTTCTATATATGTTTTTTTATATGTTTTTATATATGTTTTATATATGTTTTTATATATGTTTTTATATATGTTTTATATGTTTTATATATGTTTTTATACATTTTATATATGTTTTATATATGTTTTTATATATGCTTTTATATATGTTTTATATATGTTTTTATATATGTTTTATATATGCTTTTTATATATGGTTTATATATGTTTTATATATGTTTTTATCTGTTTTATATATGTTTTATATATGTTTGATATATGTTTTATATATGTTTTATATATGTTTTTATATGTTTTCATATATTTTTATATATGTTTTTATATATGTTTTATACATGTTTTTATATGTTTTATATGTGTTTT
>NC_136510.1:94548134-94555634 GCF_053919585.1 Euprymna scolopes
TCCAATTATACAACTTCAGTTTTCTTCATTCCCTGTATTGTTTATTTGTGTTCTACATCTGTAGCAGTTTCTATATGTCCGGCTAGCGTCAGTCGCTCATGTGTATTAGTTTCCGTATTCAAAGGGTTTCCTTACTATTTCAGCCGTTTTCATTATTTCTATCCGTTGTCCCTCTAATTTCAATCTTTCCCATTCTTTTTTTTTTTTTTTCAAAATTATTTCGAGATTTTTCCTATTATTTACTCAATATGAATAGTCACACGAGCCGTCATCAAAGATCGCTCTTTGAAAATAAGTTGTGGCGTTCTCTGGAGTCTGAGTGACAACAAGTCTTCCAAGATTTCCAGTACTCTCCACCTCTTTCGATAACATTGGCGTATAGATTTGTGTTGATTTCTCGTTGGTAGCGACCATTTGTCTTCACTGGAATTTTGGTGGAAAAAATCGTATTATTATTATTATTATTATTATTATTATTATTATTATTATTATTATTATTATTATTATTATTATACGGCATAACCACGTTGACACACCGGTTCTTGCTGGATCACCGAAGTTAAGTAACGTTGCACCTGTTCAGTACTAAAATGAGTGACCGTTTGGGAATTCCAGGTGCTGTGTGTGCTCTCCGCTTATCTCGGCATTGTTTCCAGTCCTCTAGCACTTCTCCTTGCCACTGGCCACTAGCAGGAATTCGGGAGAGGTTTGGTAGGTGATTGCGCAAGTCTTGTCTCATAATTACACGCGCAGCTGCCTTACAGGGATTATCCATTGTCTTTAGAGATTGAACGGAGAGTGCCACTATTCTTATTACTATTATTATTATTATTATTATTATTAGTAGTAGTAGTAGTAGTAGCAGCAGCAGCATTATTAGTATTATTATTATTATTAGTAGTAGTAGTAGTAGTAGTAGTAGCAGCATTATTACTATTATTATTATTAGTAGTAGTAGTAGTAGTAGCATTATTACTATTAGTAGTAGTAGTAGTAGTAGTAGCAGCAGCAGCATTATTAGTATTATTATCAGCATCATAATCATCACCATCATCATCATGACATATTTACCCTTTTTTCTCAGTATCCTTGCTTTCTACGTTTTGTCATAATAATAATTATTATTTCAAAGATAATTTGGTTTTTGTTTTTCTATCATTTTTCTCTCACAAGGCTTCAGTTTATTTATTTGTTTCTACTTATTAGCGTGTTTTCGTCGTTTTTATCTTGTTTTTGTTTTGTTTTGTTCTTTGGTTTTTCCTGTTCGCTTGCTTGTATTTCTTCGAGAGGCTATTTATCGTTTTCCGAACCTCAGATGTGGTTTCCATGGTTACTAGATATGCTTCCTGGCGGCATTACGTCAAACGATTTTAAATTTGATAAGAGTCCGCTAACAACTTGTTTTCTTTTTTAAAAGAAATCATATCGACGTGGCAACTGGAATCGGGGTGGATTCATCGTCGAGTCGAATAACCCTGACCCTTCCCCATCCAACTTCGTTAACGTTACACTTCCATCTCTCAGACCGTCGTCTCTTACACAAGCTGAACTCATCCTCGGAACAAGCTAATGCGTTTTTGAAAGCTTCTTAGATCTCCCGAATTACCTAAGGGATATCTATGATTGCAAATGAGAGGCGGAGGAGAGAGTGGAGGGCTTAGAAGAGCATACTCAAATCGGGGCTACGAGATCACGTACAAAACGAGAGGAACAAAATCTCGCGTGATGCGTATAAAAACGTATATAAAAAAAGAAAAACATAAGCCTAGAGCGAGATATATATATATATATATATATATATATATATATATATATATATATATATATATATATATATATACTAGCAGGATGACCCGACATTGACCGGAATTGAATGATGATCAACGAATGTTTCACACTCCGATATTTTTATTTGCATCGAAATCGGTAAAAAGGCCTATTTTTTTCAATCACATCGATTGATTGGGAACCCATCGCAATGCCCATGAAGGAAGATTCACGGCCTCTCGCAGTGATTAAGTTCATAATATATTGTAGTCTACATTGCACTGTAGAGAACCTACTGTTGATTTTATAAATTAGTTTTATATATAATAGCTTGCATTAAAGTTTAAAATGGAAAAGTCAAGTATTACGATTCAGTTGTGCTCTAAACCGAAACATTCATTTTCAATGCGCCCTTGTATTAAAAAAAAACTTACTGTTGATTTTATATGCCTCGCATTGCTGCTTTTGCGGTGATAATGGCTTGAATTTAAGTTTAAAATAAAAAAGTCAATATCATTATGAAATGCTGGTTTAAACAAAAAAAAATCACTTCGAACGCGCCTTTGTCATATAAAAGAACCCACTGTTGATTTTATATGCTGGTCCTACTAGCTGGTGTAGTGATAAAACTTTTCAAGTGCACTTGTGATCTTGAGCTATGAAAGATGTTAACTTTGGTCAAAATCGCCTGTTCCTTCTTTCCTTCTTTTGGTACTTATCGATGACATTCGAAAACAGAACCTATCTAGAAACATTGCTAGGTACATAAAGTAGGTTTGTATACAATTTCATAAAAATTAACCCAGCCGTTTTCGAGTCTATAAGGAACGAACATATAGACACACAGATACACACAGCTCCTTTTATCTAATGATAGATAGATAGATAGATAGATAGATATGAAGAAACGCCACTAGACAAAAAAATAACTGCGAAGAAAGAAGAAAAAAAAACAAGATACCGCACGGACATAATCTTTACCCATGACTAAAACTCTAGATAAAACATTTACACCTCTTCATTTCATCTCATGTAAGGATATTGGCTCCCTGAAAATACCGGGTAACCAGCTCATGGCTGATTATCAGAGTATAATTTAATCGGCATTTCAATAAGAAAAAAGAATGTTATCGAAGCGAAACAGGTATTTTAAAGTTAGGAAAGTATTTACATCAAAATAGTTCCCAGGAATTTTAACTTGGGGAAAAGGAATTTCATTTGTAAAAACTCACACGCATGACTACGTGACAGAGATCAGACTAAGACCGCCTGGTGATACCTGGTGATGACGTCATGCACAGGTTGAGAGTTTTTTTTTCTTTTCTTTTCTTTTTTAGAGAGAGACACGTAGAAATTAGTCCAGAGTCGGCTGTCAGAGTTGGGAAATACAATCGATAGTCAGAGTGAAAGAGACGGTTCACTAACCTTAATAGCCTCGGACAGGGGAGACTGTCGGAAAACGCCGATAGTTAAGATATAAAAATCTAAGACCCGTGTGTAGGTTTCCAATAAGAAAGCATCGCTAAATAAAGTTGCTGTAAATACAATCAAGACTTCGGTTCGTACGAATCTTCATATCCAGCTTTTCTAAGGATCCGTCAAATCAAGATCAACTCAGATGGATAAGGTATGTTTCCCTATCAACCGATGTCACCCCCCTTAAGGAGAACTATCCGGTCATATATGCTCGTAAAGATATAGACGATGCAGGAGCCCGCACGCATACGAGACACGCGTATACATAGAGTATACAACAACACAGAGAAAGAATCTCACCTTAAAACAATGTTCACCGGTTAAAGATTGATAAAAGAACGGTCCGTAAAAACATTCCAATCATTTCAAGCCCCTAGCGTCGCTCTGCGACTTTTAATTTCGGGGGAGATAGAGTTTGAAAATATGGAGACAGACAAACTGACATTTATCGTTTTATATATTAGATTTATTAGAAAAATAAAACAGTATTATTATTGACTTTCTTAACTCCTTATTGATTCACGATAAAAGAAAAAATCTGGCATAAGACACTATTAAACAGATGATGTTTCAGTTTTGAAGGCTTCCGTAAAAAAGATATATATTGATACCTATGACATTTCTGAAAAGAATTTTCGTTTCCTCCTTCCGCTGTGTGTTTGTATTTTGAAATTCCCTGCAGGAAAAGAACGACCCTGATTTTTAATGTTCAGGGGGGGGGGCTCTATTAGAAAATTAAAAAATTCACAGAATTCCAAACTTTAAAAACTTTGTTTTGAACTTAAAAAAGATCGTGACAATTCGAATTATTTGTGTAATTGAGACTACTTTTTTTCATCTTGGGTATCATTCTTATTACGTTTCGACCGTTCTTATCTTCGACCTACTTTCGATGCATCCTCTTGAACTTGGCAACCTATGTAAGGAATAGGAATATGAATACATCCGGGTTCCTCCATACAAGAATATGATTGATTGATATTATCCAGAAATACTGACGGGAAAGACGTTGGATGATACGTCGAAAGCCTAAGCTTAAGCAGATTCCCAACTACGACTACCACCAATTGTTTATGAAGGAGGGTATTTAGTTGTCTCCCACTATAAGAACTGTGACACCAAGGCCAGAAAGTAGGATTGAGAAGTCAGCGCCCTCGAGGAGGGGCATTCTGACCTACAAAACGTACCTGTGCAGTTCTGTCGGCATTCATCGTAAGAGCGCCTCAGGGTATTAGCAATAAGCTTAGCCCTACTTTAAGAGAGAAGGCAAAATCTGGGATCTCCTAAGACTGCACAAAATCAGGATCACACCGTAATTAACAGGAACCAGATCATTACAGAAATGGTTCAATATCTGCTGATTTGGGGGTCTAGGATAAAAAAAAATTAAGGAGACTTACTAGATTGCGTTACTCGATTACAATAGCCAAGACCTTTCAGATATTTCAAACAAATATGTCACCTTCCAGAGCATATCCGAGATTTCTGTCGAATTCGGAAATATATCCGAATTTGAAACCGAATCTCTATTTCATCCATTACAGTAGGTTGTTCTCGTTTCGTCAGCCCTGACTAGGTAGCAATGTATATTAACATAATTTATATTTATTGTCGTCTGTAGTAAAGATTGAATCTTCAACCTCCATGTAGACACTACGGATAAAGGCGTAGATTGGGCTCATTGCCGGAATCCCGCATTCCTGTACCTATTTTATAAGTACTTTAATCAAATGTGTTCTGAGAAACTCGTATTACTTGAGACCTCTCGACGTAAATACCCCTGACTAACCCGATAAGCAGTAAAATCCCAGACCTTCACTAGTAGTTATCTCTAGATGCAAGAAAGCTTTTCACCCTGACAATCTTTTCCATCGAACTACTAGTTTGGAAATTCCTTATGTCTTTCGCTATTCCTGCTTCTCTGACTATAATAACATGACAAATTTTAAATGTAATGTGAACAAACATATTGCCCCTTAACTCTCTACATAGTTCCATCGCTGCAATGTTGCATCTCTATGCCTGTTTTGCAAATCATTTAATGGAATGTGCTCCGACGACCGCATAGCACTTGTGCCCACTTGGGATAAATACTCTCGCCTTACTCGACAAGCATCAACATCCCATAGATGCCGGAAAATAAACGTTTTTTTTTAATAGTTACTCCCCTCGAACTGCTAAACTTTGGAATTCCTTTCCTGTTTCCTGTTTTCCTGGCAATAATAACATGTAGACATTTTAATTTTATATGACATTCGACTGCCCAACTCTCTACATAGTTTCATCGCTTAAATGTCACAACTTTGTGCATAACATGACAAGCAGCAAAATTCCACCTCTTCACTACAGAGACTCATAGATGTCGGAAATACTTCTACTTTAATAGTGACAGTTACAATATACTGACATCTAATTTTTTTTTTAATTTTTACTGCTCACCACTCATCAAGACCTAGCGGTCACTCAAGAATAAGCGTTAACGAAAATTTGATAATTTTTGTTAGGTGACGGCCCTCTAAGCAACTGTTCATGTGGACTTGAAAATGACAATGTGATAGTCAACTGAGAAACAGTCCTGTGGTATTGTGTTCCACAAACGAGCAGCTATAGAAAAAAACTCTTCTCGTGGAACTTTCGCTTGGATTTAGGCACAGATAAAAAGTAACAGAAATTACTGATAGATGTTGTAGTTAGTCGAGTGTTTTCCGCGAAAGACTTACCAGGAAAACCCATAAAGTGAAGCCCAGTCGAGAACCTGACATAAAAATAACGATAGAGAAGAGAGAGCCTCGGAACGTATCTTTTATGAGATCATCGCTTAAGAGAGGAGAAAAAGACATTCATGAAGTTCAGAAGGTATCTCATTTCTGACACAATTCTTTAACTATATAAAAAGCTATACAGTGTTATAATACCCGAGTGTATATGCTATCTAAATCTTTATTTAACTGTGTCTTTAACGGACTATTATCCTCGGGTTCTAAATATCTTAACCGCCTGTGACTCATTCGTGTGTGTGTGTGTGTGTGTGTGTATTACATATAATTCACAGTACATTTATGACCTGTTGCTGCGTGGCATTCTATCTAGGGGATTCGCCAACATCTTGGAGGGTTGGGTTCTGCTATAACAAGCTGCATGCAAGACGATGTATGTTGTATATATTGGTTCATTCCACTCCCAGGTATTTCGTCTTCCGCAGCATAAAGTGAATTCGACGATCTCGGACTTGTGGTGCTTCTCTGTATCCATTTGGAGACCGTCGCCCCCTTATGGAGAGACCTGTTAAATCCATCTTGCTTCGTCGGTGTCTCAAAACCAAGTCACTAAACTTGACTCGGCTTTTTGAAACCGGAACACCTGACATGGCACGTCCGGTCCCCATTCGAATACTTCCGGTGCAAATTGATCGGTAACCAAGTTTGATACATGTAAACACGTCAGTATTTGACCCTTCCTGCACCCGCATGTTCGCTCAACTTATTATTTCCCACGATTCAATATCTGTTATTTGCTCCGCTAGACAGATAGATAATTAGATAGACCGATAGATGGATACTTTGATAAACAGATAGCTGAATAAATGCCTTCTACCCAGTGTTGCCCGGCGTTTACCGAATAATACGTCATGAGATAAAAAAAAAAAATGGGAGCTTGCCGTGCGGAGAACACAGTCCTGTTTTGACAGAGTACAAACCTCGAAATCTAATGGCTGATGATCTTTTTCTTCCATACTACCTCTTTCACACAGAAGAGCCATATTCGCCTCCTTTATGGGCTTTTTCATGACAGGTGCGCGAGTGACCTTTAGTTTATAGTCCTTCCTGTAAAACATTCGCAACTAAAACTCGTCTAGCTACAACCACTATAAATAATTTCCCTTTCTTTATCTACTTAAAATTAAACGAAACTTAGAATAGAAAAGTTCCTTTGCTAGAAATGCCCATATGTGGGACACAATACTGCGGGAACGCCTCCCAACTGACATAGCCATATGTGGAACACAATACTGCGGGAACGCCTCCCAACTGACATAGCCATATGTGGGACACAATACTGCGGGAACGCCTCCCAACTGACATAGCCACATGTGGGACACAATACTGCGGGAACGCCTCCCAACTGACATAGCCATATGTGGGACACAATACTGCGGGAACGCCTCCCAACTGGCATAGCCGTTTTCGTGTTCAATAGAACATACTCTTGTTGAACCGTATTCAAAGATAATCGAGTTCGGCCCAATCATCATCATCA
>NC_136510.1:94558134-94615634 GCF_053919585.1 Euprymna scolopes
AATTTTCTCACACAGATTCAACCGAGAAACAAGAAAGACAATTAGAAAAATTCAAAAACTACAAAGAAAGTTTATTAAGCAAGAACATTCAATGATATTTAACATTATATATATATATATATATATATATATATATATATATATATATATATATATATATATATTAACATCTCGCAAATCTACAAAGCTTCTACACTCAAACATCCACCCTGGCTTTCCAAAACTGCTGTAAACCCACCCAAACATCCAAAACACTCTCCTATACTATTAGATCTCTCTAAACACCCCGAATCGAACACAATCAAATCCATCTATATGGAAAAAATACATGACATCCTTCATGACTATCCGGACTATGAACACATTTATACTGACGGAGCTAAAACCAAAGAAAAAGTCGGAAGCTCTGCTATTTATCTGCAAAGAAAAATCCAAAAACGCCTACCTGATAGGTCTTCCATCTTTAGTGCTGAAGCCTCAGCAATAAACCTGGCCCTTAATATTATAAGTGCTGATCAAGCAAACAAGTTTATAATATTTTCGGACTCTTTATCAGTTCTAACTTCATTAAAAGAAAAGAACATTTGCAATCCGCTAATAACTAATCTATTAAACAAACTCGATTTTCTTCATACTCAAAAACAAATCATCCTATGCTGGATCCCAAGCCATATTGGCATCCTAGGGAATACAAAAGCTGACCTAGCTGCTAAAGAGTCACTAAACTTGGAAATCTCCAACATAAAAATCCCCTACACTGACTTTAAACCAACCATAAACCAGTATATCAAAACAAAATGGCAACAAATATGGAACTCTTATACAAAAAAAAACAAGCTACAAGAAATCAAACCTACACTTGGAGAATGGAATCCCAAATCTAAACTAAACCGGAGAGAAGAAGTGATCATTACAAGATTAAGAACAGGGCATACAAATATCACCCACTCATTCCTATTAAAAGGAGAAAATCCACCTCAATCTTACCTTGCCAAGAAAACTACACCGTTAAACATTTTTTTAATTAACTGCATTGACATAGCTCCCCTACGCCAAAAACACTACAGCATTAACAACATTAAAGATCTCTTTGAAAAAATAAATGAAAAAACAATTTTAAATTACTTGAAAGAGGTAAACCTCTCCTCCAAAGTATAAATCTACCAAAAAAGAAGAAAAAAAAATTTCAACCCAAATCTCTTACAGACCTTCCTCCAATCTTACCTTGACATACTGGAAAATAAAGAACACCTACCTTACTAAGACATCCAAGAAAAAAAAATGAACTTATTTGGCCTTAAATGACCATGCAGCTGTTGATAGGCCAATAAACTGAACAAACAAACAAACAAAAGTATATATATATATATGTATATGCGTATATATATATATATAATCTTTATTTGTTTTTCATAAGCAGTAATCTATTGCTACACAGTCATTAGCATGTTTTGGTAAGCTAGTTCTAAGTAACTAGAGATCTCTTTAGCCAACACAACTTATACAAAAGCAAATCCGTCATAGGGAGTTAATCTCAGAAGGTTCCGTCAAATGTTGCGAAAAATAAGATTTGGTTTTATATAGGACCCAATAGGGGTGCGATGTTGAGATATATGAATGAATGGGAAAGAGTGGGGGGGTTAAGATCGCGACAAAGTAATAAAATACGAGTAATAATAGTAATCGTAAGCATGTGTGATTGCCACCATAAATCCTCAACATACTAGTGTGTATAAGTTTACTCAGTATGGGAATGTGAATTTGACATATCTATGCTTAAGGTGGTCTCAGATTATATGGGGGCTATCCAACTGATTAAAATGCTTTTAATTTGACTAAAATTTTATGCAGTCAGAAAATGTACAACTTACGTTACCCTCTTGTATATCCCCGCCCCCCACTATCATCCCTACATATATTAGTGAGTAGGTTAAGAGATAAGGAAGAAAAAGAAAAGACGCAAGGGAGGAAATAAAAAAAAAGAAAAAGGGAAAGCGGGAGAATAAAAAAGGAAAACCATGAATAACTTATTGGTTGTGATCCTTAGGTGTGTCTTTTTCTTTCCTAATTGTCCCTCATCCCGTCCTCTGCCCCTAAACTAACTCCCATTTCCCATCATAGTTAATAGCAAAATAGTTAACACCAATTGTTAACTGGTTAATCCTGAAAATAAACAGAAATTTTCACTCACGTAACTCCTCTAGTTTTCTTTGTTTTATTACCGAATTTAAAGATAAGGATAAACTCCTTAATAAGAAATAAGAAACGTCAATAAATTGCAGACATTACCAACCATACCTCCTTAATCACTTGCATATTCCTTCCCCTTAAGTCCCTATAAAGCACGACTTTGTCTACAAAATGCACCTTTTCACTTAAATCTCCACAAAATGTATTATTGCTTTATTTCATTACTACACTAATTTTGTCGACACCGCTCTAGAAAATCATTCCATAACTCCTTTTGCGGAGGAAGACCTACTATTTTTATTACAAACCTTGCTGTATCACCTGAAGAGCTCTCTAGTAACTAGTAACCAGCTGACCGAAACATGCTACTGACAGTGTAGCAACATATTACTGCTTATATTGAGCACTCTTAAACTCGTTTAATCACTTAATCTTAAGGAAACAATAACCTAAGATTATATATATATATATATATACATATATATAGGATTGATGTTTAGTTTGCTAGAAGCATTGTGTGCGATAGGTATGTAGTAAAGATTTAGAAGGCTGTCACAATGCGAGGAATGAAATATCGTCGTTGTTGGTAAAAGTAGACGAGAACAAGTGTCGATTTACAAATCAATAAGTACATACACATATGTTTATATATACATATATTTATTCAGTTGTATTAGGTAAAATGTCTTACTTCTTATGTCTGCGACAATATCAATTATTAATTTCGGAAAAAAGGGAGAACTCTTAACGGGTCGGAGTTCCGTTCGGGTTTCAACCTTTGGTTCATCTATCCGGACTGTGAAGAGTAGCATGGGGCTCATCCCTAAATAGGACCTGTTGAAAATCCATTTTCATGTAATTCTGTGTCAGAGCCATTCGTTTTTCCCTATGTTGTTTGCTCAATGTAGGCATTGGAAGAGGTTTGATGTTCCTTGCAATCCCATTCAACACATTGTATCCAGCCTGCCTGGATCTTGGAGCGATTCCAGCTTTTGCAAAAACGAAAGCACTGGTGCTCTTTGCGTTTCAGCTGATTTCCCTATGAATTTTCCGAATATCACGATATGAAAGGTTTCTCCTGATGTCCTTATTTTCCTGGATTTGGTGTTCGAGTTGTTCAAGAATGCAGCCAAGGTTTTTTTTTATCCCATTCCAGCTCCGTAGCTAAATATTTGATGGACAATCCTTCTGCGAGTCAACAGTCTATCCTTTGCTTTTCGATAACCTTTATTCGCCTGATTTTTTTTTATTATTTGCGTTGTAAGAGATCTGTAATAAAGCGATGGACAGTAAAATTTCTTTGATAAAAAATAAAATGCCATAACTTCGTGAATATATCATGGATTTGAATAACATTTTCAGACATAACTAAACTTAAAGAAACCCTTTGATGGTACAATTTTCATTTTTTTATTTTGTGGAAATTTAGTGAAATATTGATATTTTACTAATCTGCAATAAAGCGATTGACACAATTTCTAAAATTATAAACATTTTAAACCTTTATTCAAGCCATGTAATTTTATGAAATTAACAGTAATTCATCTATTTTGAAATGTAGACTACAATTTATTCTGGTTAAGTCATTGAGGGGAGGCATGCGAAGTGTCATTCCAGTGCACTGAGGCGTGTCCTAGATTAGAGCGGGTAATTAACCTATTTGATCGAAAAATTGGTTGATTTCACCGATTTTGATTTTAATAAAAGTATTGAAAGTGCAAAGGATTCGTTTATTCTCATTCAATCCCAGGCAACGTCTGTTCCCTTCTAGCATATGCTAAATACACACGAATTATAAAGAGCATGGTTGTTTTTGATTTCCTTTTCTTCTTCCTTTCATTTTAATTATGCTGAATATTGGATTGCTGGAAAGCTCCGAATGACCCAATTGAAGCAAGAAATGACGCCGGCGAGTGTTGCAAGAGTTGTCATTGCGATAGAATATTTAAAAGTTAAAAACAATAAACTATAACTAGCTTTCCCTTGCCGGATTTGCCCGGGAATAAACAATGTATTAATATTAAGTAATGAATTTTCTACACACACACACACACACACACACACACACACACACACACACACACACACACACACACACAGGCGCGTGCACACACACACGCACACACACACACGCAAGATACAAAGAAATAAAACATTTGATTGCTAAACAAAGGAAACTGAAGTATCAGAATATGTCGTAAGCTATCGATTAAAATATCTTATTATAAATTTTCCTCGTGTCTGTCTGTCTTTGTGTGTGCGTGTGACGCGGTTTATCTCAGCCTACATGCAACCCACCCAGGCAAGTAAGGTACCGAAATGAAGCTTATGACCCAGCGGATGTTTTAGTGATATTTATATCCATGTTTGTGTACATGGAAATGCAAGACAAAAACAAAAAATGCACAAAAATAACGATTTACTAAACAACGTTTTATTTACTGGATATTTTTCCGGTATTCACCGGAAGTTATTATCTCCCTTAGTACGTTCGATTTTCTCTGTGTGTGTGTGTGTGTGTGACGGGATTTATCTCAGCCTACAGGCAACCTACCCAGGCAAGTAAGGTACCGAAACGAAACGGATGTTTTAGTGATATTTATATCCATATTTGGTGTATGGAAATGAAAAAAAAATAACGATTTACTAAACAAGGTTTTATTTACTGGATATTTTTCCGGTACAAGGATCCAAGTTTGCCCAGCTGGGCAAACTTGGGTTCTTGTATAATAAATACACAGAAATTGCAATGAGTATGGCTGTTATTGATTTCTTCAGGACGGACGAAAAATGTAAGAAAACAAAGTTGCGTTCAGTAATTTCACGATATCTAATATTAATTACTCAGCCGTCGGTAAAAACTGCTTTTGTCATCAAGTGTGTGTGTGTTTAAACAATGCGTTTCAGTCATCATTGTCGAATTATTTTTTGTGTCGGTTGCTCTATAGTTTGTATAGTCTCTCAATAAAGCTAATGATTATCGACACGATGCCAGTCGAAAGCCATCAATCGGCAGCAATATTGTTATTTGACAGACAGCTCAGGTCATTTCACAATCGACTTAACAGTAACCTCCGTACATTTGCATATTTTTTCTGTCTCCTGTTGTTTGAATTCTTTTCTTTTCCACATTGCATTTTTAAATTATTTTTTTTTTTTGTGGGCGAGAACGTCTTTTTTATGTGTGACTGGAAGTTATAATCAACCTGTCTATGACTGACTCTCCCCTCCTTCAAAAACACAGCGTAATTTTTTTTTTTTTATTTTTTTTTTTTTTTTTTGTTTCATAACGGCGAAATGACAAAAAACATTTATCGAATCTTAGGTCAGCGATCGGACGTTTAAATTGGCATTATTCAAAGTGATAGAGAAAACATGACAAAAGATCATCAATGGAGTCCATCCTGATTGAGGGAGGGTTAGGGTTAAAGACTTGAAAATAAAAGCTGACATAAATTGTAAAAAATGTCAAGGAAATAAAATAATATTGCTAATAGCAGAAGAAACATGGCTGACGGGTGAGTCGGGCGTATGTTTTCTATTTTATTTCTCTTTTATGAAAATAGAAAAAGACAATGATTATTCGAAACAAAAAAGTTATAGTCGATTGTTGTTGGTATTATTATTATTATCATGATCATGATTTTTATTATTATTATTATTATCATTATTATTATTATTGTATTTATTTGCTTCCCCACCAAAGCAAATTAGGCACAAGGCCGTTTTTAATGTGGGGTAAAAACCAGCTCCCCTAAAAGTAGGCAAAAAGGGGGCACTCTGGTTACCAAAAATAATAATTGTCCCAGTATAGAGGGTTTTCCCTCCATTGACTGGTACAAATTATCTTAAGTGCAGCACCTGCAGAACAGATACTACACTTTGATCCCATAGTATTATTTACTCACTAGGAGTACTCACACAAACCATCAAAGATTGGCCTTTGAGAACAACTTGTGGTGTTCCCTCGAGTCTGAGTGACAATAAGTCTCCTCAAATTTCCAGTACTCTCTACCTTTTTTCAATAATCTTTGCAAAAGAATTTGCGTTATCGCAACAGTCGCTTACCATTGATTCCTTGTTGGCTACGATTATTAGTTTCACTGGGATTTGAGTGGCAATAAGCCTCCCTAAGGTCCCAGTCCATTATCATTCATCCAGCGGAGATCTGGCTAGCGCTTTCTCTCCTCGGTCTTTCCATCATTCTTGACCCTAATTATTTCATTTGGTGCCCATTTATGGTAATATCTCCCCCCCCCCAAAAAAAAATAAAGGGCGATATTTTTCAGTTATACAGTTTCAGTTGTCATGATTTCATGTGATGTCCTTTGTGTTTGTATCTGTAGCGATTATCGAGTCGTTGACGTGTGGTGTTAGTCTTCAATGGTTTTCCTTAATATTTCTGCAGTTTTATTATTGAAATTCGTTGTGTCTTTTCTGCCATCCTTCGGATTTCAATCCCTTCTATTTTTTTTCAAAGTTTTTCGGTATCATTCCTGGCGCTCCTATTATTATTATTATTATTATCATTATTATTATTATTATTATTATTATTATTATTATTATTATTATTATTATTATTATTGTTGTTGTTGTTGTTGTTGTTTACAATGCCTCCCCAGGGGACAGAGTTAGACACCAGGGTCGTTTTTTAACGTGGAGAAAAGGAATAAAAATAAAAATTGTCTCAGTCGTGAAGGATTTCTCCTCCACTGACAGAGAACAAGAAATTGAAGTGCAGCGTCTGAAGAACAGATACTACACTTTGATCTTGTCTCGAAGGCCAATTATTATTGTTGTTATTATTATTATTATTATTATTATTATTGTTGTTGTTATTATTATTAGTATTAATGTTGTTGTTATTGTTGTTTTGTTATTAAGATTATTATTATTATCATTATTATTATTATTATTATTATTATTATTGTTATTGTTATTATTATTTATGTAATTATTTTGTTATTATTGTTGTTGTTGTTGTTGTTGTTGTTGTTGTTATAATTATTATTATTGTTGTTGTTGTTGTTGTTATTATTGTTATTGTTGTTATTATTATTATTATTGTTATTATTATTATTGTTATTATTATTATTATTGTTGTTGTTGCTATTATTAATAATATTGTTGTTATTATTATTATTATTGTTATTATTATTGTTGTTATTATTATTATTATTATTATTATTATTATTATTATTATTATTATTATTATTCCCCATGGAATCGTTAATACAATACACAAATTTGCATGCATTTCAAAAATATTTGGCATAAATACACGCGTGACGTAACTACAATATTTTCTCCTCTGCATTCTCTCTCTCACAGACGTAATATAGCTAGTCTCAGTCTTTTCTTTAAATACCATCATGGTATGTGTTCTACAGAATTGTCCCGATGTATTCACTGCTTCTAATGTTACCACCTATTTTACTCGTTTATCTAGTGGTCTCCATCAATTCACTGTTTTCATACCTAATTTTTGTACAGCTTCTCAATCTGAAAAACGTTTGTTTTTTTCTTCATTCTTCGTTATTCTTCATGGAATGTTTGCCTTTTTTTCTTCAATCTTCATCATTCTTCATTTTTCATTTTTTTATCATTCGTCGTTATTCTTCATGGAATGTTTGCTTTTTCTTCTTCAATCTTCATCATTCTTCTTTTTTCACTTTTTTTTTATTCTTCGTTATTCTTCATGGAATGTTTGCTTTTTTTTCTTCAATCTTCATCATTCTTCATTTTTTATTTTTTTTTATTCTTCGTTATTCTTCATGGAATGTTTGCTTTTTCTTCTTCAATCTTCATCATTCTTCATTTTTCATTTTTTTTTTGTTTTTCATTCGTCGTTATTCTTCATGGAATGTTTGCGTTTTCTTCTTCAATCTTCATTATTCTTTATTTTTCATTTTTCTTTATTCGTCGTTATTCTTCATGGAATTTTGCTTTTTCTTCTTCAATCTTCATCATTCTTTATTTTTCATTTTTTTTTTATTCGTCGTTATTCTTCAAGGAATGTTTGCGTTTTCTTCTTCAATCTTCATTATTCTTTATTTTTCATGTTTCTTTATTCGTCGTTATTCTTCATGGAATGTTTGCTTTTTTTTCTTCAATCTTCATCATTCTTTATTTTTCATTTTTTTTTTTATTCGTAATTATTCTTCATGGAATGTTTGCGTTTTCTTCTTCAATCTTCATTATTCTTTATTTTTCATTTTTCTTTATTCGTCGTAATTCTTCATGGAATGTTTGTTTTTTCTTCTTCAATCTTCATCATTCTTTATTTTTCATTTTTCTTTATTCGTCGTTATTCTTCATGGAATGTTTGCTTTTTCTTCTTCAATCTTCATCATTCTTTATTTTTCATTTTTTTTTGTTTTTCATTCGTCGTTATTCTTCATGGAATGTTTGCTTTTTCTTCTTCAATCTTCATTATTCTTTATTTTTCATTTTTCTTTATTCGTCGTTATTCTTCATGGAATGTTTGCTTTTTCTTCTTCAATCTTCATCATTCTTTATTTTTCATTTTTCTTTATTCGTCGTTATTCTTCATGGAATGTTTGCTTTTTCTTCTTCAATCTTCATCATTCTTTATTTTTCATTTTTTTTTTGTTTTTCATTCGTCGTTATTCTTCATGGAATGTTTGCTTTTTCTTCTTCAATCTTCATCATTCTTTATTTTTCATTTTTTTTTTATTCGTCGTTATTCTTCAAGGAATGTTTGCGTTTTCTTCTTCAATCTTCATCATTCTTTATTTTTCATTTTTCTTTATTCGTCGTTATTCTTCATGGAATGTTTGCTTTTTTTTCTTCAATCTTCATCATTCTTTATTTTTCATTTTTTTTTTATTCGTAATTATTCTTCATGGAATGTTTGCGTTTTCTTCTTCAATCTTCATTATTCTTTATTTTTCATTTTTCTTTATTCGTCGTTATTCTTCATGGAATGTTTGTTTTTTCTTCTTCAATCTTCATCATTCTTTATTTTTCATTTTTCTTTATTCGTCGTTATTCTTCATGGAATGTTTGCTTTTTCTTCTTCAATCTTCATCATTCTTTATTTTTCTTTTTTTTTTGTTTTTCATTCGTCGTTATTCTTCATGGAATGTTTGCTTTTTCTTCTTCAATCTTCATTATTCTTTATTTTTCATTTTTCTTTATTCGTCGTTATTCTTCATGGAATGTTTGCTTTTTCTTCTTCAATCTTCATCATTCTTTATTTTTCATTTGTTTTTATTCGTCGTTATTCTTCATGGAATGTTTGCTTTTTTTTCTTCAATCTTCATCATTCTTTATTTTTCATTTTTTTTTATTCGTAATTATTCTTCATGGAATGTTTGCGTTTTCTTCTTCAATCTTCATTATTCTTTATTTTTCATTTTTCTTTATTCGTCGTTATTCTTCATGGAATGTTTGTTTTTTCTTCTTCAATCTTCATCATTCTTTATTTTTCATTTTTCTTTATTCGTCGTTATTCTTCATGGAATGTTTGCTTTTTTTTCTTCAATCTTCATCATTCTTTATTTTTCATTTTTTTTTTATTCGTAATTATTCTTCATGGAATGTTTGCGTTTTCTTCTTCAATCTTCATTATTCTTTATTTTTCATTTTTCTTTATTCGTCGTTATTCTTCATGGAATGTTTGTTTTTTCTTCTTCAATCTTCATCATTCTTTATTTTTCATTTTTCTTTATTCGTCGTTATTCTTCATGGAATGTTTGCTTTTTCTTCTTCAATCTTCATCATTCTTTATTTTTCATTTTTTTTTTGTTTTTCATTCGTCGTTATTCTTCATGGAATGTTTGCTTTTTCTTCTTCAATCTTCATTATTCTTTATTTTTCATTTTTCTTTATTCGTCGTTATTCTTCATGGAATGTTTGCTTTTTCTTCTTCAATCTTCATCATTCTTTATTTTTCATTTTTTTTTATTCGTCGTTATTCTTCATGGAATGTTTGCTTTTTTTTCTTCAATCTTCATCATTCTTTATTTTTCATTTTTTTTTATTCGTAATTATTCTTCATGGAATGTTTGCGTTTTCTTCTTCAATCTTCATTATTCTTTATTTTTCATTTTTCTTTATTCGTCGTTATTCTTCATGGAATGTTTGCTTTTTTTTCTTCAATCTTCATCATTCTTTATTTTTCATTTTTTTTATTCGTAATTATTCTTCATGGAATGTTTGCGTTTTCTTCTTCAATCTTCATTATTCTTCATTTTTCATTTTTCTTTATTCGTCGTTATTCTTCATGGAATGTTTGCTTTTTCTTCTTCAATCTTTATCATTCTTTATTTTTCATTTTTTTTGTTTTTCATTCGTCGTTATTCTTCATGGAATGTTTGCTTTTTCTTCTTCAATCTTCATCATTCTTTATTTTTCATTTGTTTTTATTCGTCGTTATTCTTCATGGAATGTTTGCTTTTTTTTCTTCAATCTTCATCATTCTTTATTTTTCATTTTTTTTTATTCGTAATTATTCTTCATGGAATGTTTGCGTTTTCTTCTTCAATCTTCATTATTCTTTATTTTTCATTTTTCTTTATTCGTCGTTATTCTTCATGGAATGTTTGTTTTTTCTTCTTCAATCTTCATCATTCTTTATTTTTGATTTTTCTTTATTCGTCGTTATTCTTCATGGAATGTTTGCTTTTTTTTCTTCAATCTTCATCATTCTTTATTTTTCATTTTTTTTTTATTCGTAATTATTCTTCATGGAATGTTTGCGTTTTCTTCTTCAATCTTCATTATTCTTCATTTTTCATTTTTCTTTATTCGTCGTTATTCTTCATGGAATGTTTGTTTTTTCTTCTTCAATCTTCATCATTCTTTATTTTTCATTTTTCTTTATTCGTCGTTATTCTTCATGGAATGTTTGCTTTTTCTTCTTCAATCTTCATCATTCTTTATTTTTCATTTTTTTTGTTTTTCATTCGTCGTTATTCTTCATGGAATGTTTGCTTTTTCTTCTTCAATCTTCATTATTCTTTATTTTTCATTTTTCTTTATTCGTCGTTATTCTTCATGGAATGTTTGCTTTTTCTTCTTCAATCTTCATTATTCTTTATTTTTCATTTGTTTTTATTCGTCGTTATTCTTCATGGAATGTTTGCTTTTTCTTCTTCAATCTTCATCATTCTTTATTTCTCATTTTTCTTTATTCGTCGTTATTCTTCATGGAATGTTTGCTTTTTCTTCTTCAATCTTCATCATTCTTTATTTTTCATTTTTTTTGTTTTTCATTCGTCGTTATTCTTCATGGAATGTTTGCTTTTTCTTCTTCAATCTTCATTATTCTTTATTTTTCATTTTTCTTTATTCGTCGTTATTCTTCATTGAATGTTTGCTTTTTCTTCTTCAATCTTCATTATTCTTTATTTTTCATTTTTCTTTATTCGTCGTTATTCTTCATGGAATGTTTGCTTTTTCTTCTTCAATCTGCATTATTCTTTATTTTTCATTTTTTTTCATTCTTCTGCTAATTATATGCTCATTTTGTTGCATTTTATTTTATTTTTATTTTTAAAAATAATCTTTTACAATATTCCATCTTTTCTTAATTTTCCAATTTCTTCAGAGTTCTAAAGATGCTGGAAGTAATCATAATCACCGAATGCGTTCCGTATCTGATGCAGATCACGAATGATGAAGAGGCAAATGTCGTTGACGTAATCGCTGTTGAACGACCAGATGGGTTTTTTTTTAAATGGCGTCCATTAAATTTATCAGTCGTATAAAAAGGACGAAAAATGAAATCATCAGAATGAAGAAAAAAAAATGTTTGGTTTTTCTTTTTTGTTTATGTTTTTTGGAGGCGGGATTCTTAAATATTGGATCATTTCGGGAATAAAAGTATTTTAGCGCGAAAAATGTGGAAATAAATAATTGGAGATTATTTCAGTTAACACCGGAAGAACATTCAATTCACATATTTACAAGACGAGGAAAGACAGTGGAAAATTAGAAAAAAAAAGTACGAACTGATTGAAAAAGGGAATGGAATAGAGAATATGAATAAATAAATAAACTATTAAATAAATAAATAAATAAACTATTAAATAGATAAATAAATAAATAAATAAACTAGTAAATAAATAAATAAAAAAATAAACTATTAAATAAATAAATAAATAGATAAATAAACTATTAAATAAATAAATAAAAAGTGCGAAGCCAGAAAAAGTAAAAGGAATAAAGAACAACTGAAAATTATTTTAAGACTTGCCATACCCGCACAAGAGTATTGTCTGGGAAAGACAAGGGACCCAAGGAACTCTCACTCCATCCCCTGAACTCCATATGTAAAAAAGCGAAAGTATATATTAGTGATTGGGCATTGCCAATAATTTTCCCGATTCCGATACAATTACTAATTCCGATTCCGATTCTTTATAAATCTCGAAATATCAAACTATAGATTTGTTATTTTCCCCAATTACCGTCACAACGCATGTTAAATATGTAGACATTTTCCTAGATGGCAAAATACAATTGTGAGGGGATGATCTATCGATTGTAGGTTTACTAAAAGTTTAAAATTAATAAATATTTATTAATTTATCATTACTGCTAGCAATGGAAGATTTTGCTTTAAACAAATATCAAATAAAAAAACATCATTAAATGAATTGTCCTTGGAATCGAAAAATTGGCGCAAATTTTTTTCCGATACCGATTCCAATACCTATAAATGTCCTAATTTTTCTCGATTGCTGATTCCGATTAATCATTCAACCACTAGTATATATATATATATATATATATATATATATATATATATATATATATATATATATCACATAATAGTCAACATTGTAACGTTGTAAACGACACCAAAGCGACACTCACTCTAGCTGGTTTAAACAGTCTTTCTTCAAAAGGAGTATGAAATTCACAAGCGACATATATATATGTATATCCCCTGCCAGGAGAAATGACGACGTTAAGTTTTTGCAGCTCTTGCAGGGATGGGTTGACGCCCTCCTACATACAGTGCTTGGTATTCCCAAACGATTACCCACCTGGTACTGACAGATAACCGGTGTGTCGATGTGATTGTGGCTTATAACATTTTTTTTTTTACATGGAGGTCACCATTTATCAAGGCCCGGAAGCCACTTGGGGATAAGGGTTATTGCGTATACCGTAATCAATGGGATAGTGTCGTAGCAATCGTTAGAATTGGAGATTTGATAAAGTGTCTTACTTAAGGGGGCGATTAATCAGGAATTTGTTTATGTTGGACTTGAAGACATCCAAGTTGTAGTCAAGTGGGAAACAGGCAAGCGGAAGAGAGTTCCACAGGCGTGCAGTTCTAAGAAAGAAGCTTTGTTCGTGGAATCTACGTTTGGATTTAAGCACAGATAAAGAGTAGGAAAATTATTGACAGTGTTTTCAGCTAGACGGGTGTTTATCGTGAAAGATTGGCGAGAGGGGACCAGAGATTGGAGCTCAGACGAGCGCTTGCTATGAAAATAACGATCAAACAAAGACAGGCTCGCAACGTCTCTTCTGTAGGAGAGGGGTCGCAGGGAAGAGAAAAGGGCATCCCCCGCTAAACCACGAAGTCTATTTTGTACTCCGTCAAGGCAGGATAGGCTGTATAGTCTTTATAGTTTTAGGTGGTCCACTCCTTACAGGCTTTATCTTTTAACTTGGTGAGAAAGAGAAATATATTTGCGTAATATATTTCCTTTTTTATTTATTTCATTCATTTCTTCTTCCGTTAGTTTCCAATTTTTTTTCAGCTGCCATTCCTAACTTTTATTTTGTCTTTTATATAATAAGTAAATATAATTTCGCCCATTTCATTGACCCGTATACCTCCGTAAACAAAAGTTGCCTTTATAATTCTATTTTGCGTGAACTTCAGTCCAATGCTTTATTTATTTATTTATTTATTTATTATTATTATTATTGTTATCATTATTATTATTATTATTATTATTATTATTATTATTATTATTAATATTATTATTATTTATTTATTTATTTATTGGTTCACAAGCAGACATTTCTATATTTTATCCGATCAGCTTGTTTTGTTTTTTTACATAGGCATCGCCACTTATTAAGGCCAAGAGGCCACTCAAGGATAAGTGTTAAAGAGTGTACAGTAGAAATTGGATAATATAGTAATCGTTAGTAATGGAAATTCGGTAAATTTTTTAACTTATATGGAACGGCTCATCAAAAACTATTTACGTTAGACTTGAAGACAACCATATTGTAGTCGGCTGGAAAGTAGAAAAACGGAAGACAATTCCATAGGCGTGCAGTTCTAAGCAAGAAGCGTTGCTCATTGAATCTATGTTTAGTTTTAAGCACAGATAAAGAGTGGGGGAAACTAGTGATAGTGTTTTCTGCTAGACGGCTGTTTCTTGTGATAGTTTGGCGAGCGGAGACCATAGAATGGAGCTCAGCCGAGCACTTGCCATGAAAATAACGATAAACCAGAGACAAACTCGCAACATCTCTTCTGTGAGAAAGAGGTTGCAGTGAAGAGAAAAGGACATCCCCCACAAGGCTACGAAATCTATTTTGAACTCTATCAAGGCAGGACAATCCCTTCTAGCAGCTCCTGCCCAGATGTGACAACAGTACTCCATCCTTGGACGTACCTGGCTCTTATATAAATAGAGAATTGCATCAGCAGTGAGATATCGTTTCATGAGGAGTAAGTACATCATAATGATGATTCTGTTTTATTGTTTTTTTAACAAGTGTACTTCTAAATAAATAAGTACTAGTATCATTATTACCCATACTTACTTATAACATATAATATTATGCAACTGAACCATGTAGATATGGCCAGTGATGAATACGGTGGAAGAAAAAGGCCTTCACCAGAACATTTTTAGTCGCGTGCAAGCGACTCTATACGTCACTCCGTGCTTGGCCTTTTTGGTTAAGATCAAATGTATGTTGTTAATAGATGCTGTTCTTAGCTTTTTAAGCTTTTCTTAGCCTTTTGGCCAAGATCAAATTGTAGTATCTGTTCTTACTACATGCTGTACTTATTGTGATATAAAATGGAGGAACGCTTTTCTGTATTAATTTAATGTAAAATTATAACCCACTTTACAACCAGTCAGTCTTAAAGCCATTAAAGTCATTCTTCAGATCATTCCAGTTGTTTTTGAAGGATTCCAGTTATTTTTTAAGCAGTCAAGTCATTCTTAAGGTTATTCAATTCATCCTTAAGTTCATTAAAGTCATTCTAAGTCATTTACTTTTTATTTATTTAAGCCATTTCAGGCAATTTTTCGGTCATTTTAGTGTATCTTGAAGAATTTCATGTCAATCCTACATTCACGCATTCATTCATTACACGAGAGCACGCGACTAATGGCTATCGGCCTCGTTTTCTCTCAATAGGCTTGTAGACATTCCTGGGATAACGCAAGAAAGACTCGTATTTTGCGGTAAACATAAAACCAATATTTTTGCCTTTTTTTTCATGCTAGCAGTTTCGCCCGGCTTTGTTCTGACCCTTTGTATTGTTCATAACTTTATGTGCATATGTATATATTAATAAGAGTGAAAATGTACAGTACTGCCTTTCTATATAATAGGCTTCCTTAACTTCCATAGAGAAAATTTGGTAGAGACCGCAAACGTCAATTTTTTTTTTAAATCTAACCCTAATTTTGATCCCTTAACATTTATTGTTTTGGGCTCAAATTAATTTAAAATGTTTGACTCATGTCCAAGTAACCTACATCTAAAATTTCAAGTGTTTAGATAAAAAATTGGCGAAAAAGTTTGGTGGAGTCTGCAAAGGTCAGCTCTGTAAACTTTTGCAGATTTTCTCTCAAAAACTGATTAAAAAGCTTACTGCATGTCTGAATACCCTTTATGTAAAATTTCAAATGTTTAGACCCAAAATTGGCTGAATAGTTTGCTAGAGACCGCAAAGGTAAAATCTTTTGAACTTTTCCCCCTTGGAAACCAAATTTTCAGAAAAAGAAAAAAAAACGATTAAAAAGCTTGCTCTATGTCTGAATACACTTTATGTAAAATTTAAAATGTGTAGACCAGAAATTGGCTGAGTAATTTCGTACAGACCGGAGAGGTCAATTTAAAAAAACCAAAAACTTTGACCCCAATTATGAACCCTTAGCATTTATTGTGTTGGGCTCAAATGTAATTATAAAATTAGATCCATGTCCAAGGAACCTATATTTAAAATGTCAAGTGGACGTACCTGGCTCTTATATACATAGAGAATTGCATCAGCAGTGAGATATCGTTTCATGAGGAGTAAGTACATCATAATGATGATTCTGTTTTATTGTTTTTTAACAGGTGTACTTCTAAATAAATAAGTACTAGTATCATTATTACCCATACTTACTTATAACATATAATATTATGCAACTGAACCATGTAGATATGGCCAGTGATGAATACGGTGGAAGAAAAAGGCCTTCACCAGAACATTTTTAGTCGCGTGCAAGCGACTCTATACGTCACTCCGTGCTTGGCCTTTTTGGTTAAGATCAAAGGTATGTTGTTAATAGATGCTGTTCTTAGCCTTTTAAGCGCTTCTTAGCCTTTTGGCCAAGATCAACGTTTAGTATCCGTTCTTACTACATGCTGTACTTATTGTGATATAAAATTGAGGAACGCTTTTCTGTATTAATTTAATGTAAAATTATAACCCACTTTACAACCAGTCAGTGTTAAAGCCATTAAAGTCATTCTTCCGATCATTCCAGTTGTTTTTGAAGGATTCCAGTTATTTTTTAAGCAGTCAAGTCATTCTTAAGGTTATTTAATTCATCCTTAAGCACATTGGCGGCGGAGTTTGGTAAAGTTCTCAGAGGTCAAATCGTTGAACTTTGACACTTTGACAGCAAAATTTCTGACCGAAACCCGATCAAAAAGATTTTCTCAAATCTCAATACCTCATATGACAAATTTCGAGTCTGTAGACTGAATATTGACAGAGTTATTTGATAGGGAAACGTACACAGACAAACACACACACAGACATTTTCACTTTTATAGATATATACATTTTCTCTTCCCCTTTCTATCGCATTCCCTCTCCCTCTTTTCTTTCTCCCCTCCTTGTTCTTTGTTACCGCCTCTACAACGACCACCTCAACTTTATTCGTCTTTTTCTTCTTTATCTTCTTCATCTTCTTTTTTCTGCCCCTTACATTCTATTTATTTTGTTTTATCCTCCTCTATCCGACACGATCATCGATGCCTCATATGAACCTTCTTCCTTTTGTTTCTCAACCCCCCCCCCCCCGACCCAATCATCCCATTTTCCGCCGACTCAAATTTTTATCTCTGACACCAAAATTCAAAAGCTTTGCGTCCCACTCTTTACCCGAAACGAAAACAAGATGGGGGCTAAACATTTCACTCCTCAAAATAATGTACTTTCCTACATTGTTCGCCTGATTAGAGTTTGCTTACACTTCATCATTATTATTTGTCACAAACAACGAATAATAATAATAATAATAATAATAATAATAATAATAATAATAATAATAATAATAATAATAATAATAATAATAATAAACGTTGAATGAAACGAAATCACAACCTGGAAAGACGGAAAACGAAGACTATAAAAGTGAAACCTCTTTTCTTTCGTTCTGCTCATTAAAGGAAGTCTCACAATGGGAAGACCGTGATGGCAATTTCGGTTTATTATATTAGATTTCTGTTTTTGATAGCAACCACTTTTAGGGTCTCGTTCTGATCTTTCCAAGTCGGCCAATCGCTGGCCTGCATGAGTCGGTGGCTTTCTTTGATATTACGATTTTTTTTCTATACCTTATCAGCCATGTAACCATCAGTAACCATCACAATCAACGGCTTCACCAACCCCATCCTCATCATCACCATCATTATCATTATCATCATTATTATCATCATTAGCAGTATAATAATGATCATCAGCAGCAGCAACAATAACAACAGCAGCAACAGCAATAGCAGCAGTAACATCATCATCGTCATCATCATGTTTAGCAGCAACATCAGCAGCAACAGCAGCAGCAACAGCATCAGCAACAGCAATAGTAGCAGCAACATCATCATCGTCATCATCATCAGCGGTAACAGAAGCAGCGGAAACATCATCATCATGTTTATCCCAGAATTAGGCAGAAATTACCGTCTTCATCATCATCATCATCATTAGCAGAATTATAATGCTTATCATCTGCAGCAACAACATCCGCATCAGCAGCAGCAACAACAATAGCAGGAGCAACATCATCATCGTCATCATCATCATTAGCAGCAACATCAGCAGCAACAGAAGCAGCGGAAACATCGTCATCATCATCATCATCATCATTTTTATCCAAGAATTAGGCAGAAATTATTGACTTCATCATCATCATCATCATCATCATTTTTATCCAAGAATTAGGCAGAAATTATTGACTTCATCATCATCATCATCATCATCATGTTTATCCAAGAATTAGGCAGAAATCATCATCATCATAATCATCATCATCATCACCATCATCATTATTAGCAGCATTATAGTGCCCATCATCAGCAGCAACATCATCAACATCATTAACTGTAGCAGCAGCGTCATCCGCATAAAAGAGGGAAAATCTAGCATCCTCGAAAAAAAAAAGGGATCCCCGGATGAGAGCAAAAATAAATAGTGCCTCAGTATAGATAGATTTCTCATTCTACCGACTGAGGAGAGAAAAGATGACGCATACTATCAGAACTGATACTACAAAGGGGCGAAATGTGGTATATGTTCTGATACTACACTTTGCTCCCAGCTAAAATACTCAACCATCATTGCCAGTGATTTTTTGGGGGGTTGGCTTATTTCCCAAGGATCTGAGTGACAACAAGTATTCCTAACACTGCTTGTCTTATCACGATTGCAAATGTTTGGTGCATCGGCTATTTGTTTACGGCTAAATCATATTGGTACACCAGTTCTCGCAATGAGTATCATGCCGTATGAATCCGAAGATTCTATTGTTGGCATTGGTTTCCCCGATATTTTTCTAGTCAGAATGATTTCTAGAAATAGGTTGCCTACATCATAAGTGAAAGTGATTTTGTGGAATGAACTGGATTCGAACTTGGAACATCCACGTCTTCAGTGTGCCGTTAACAACTTGGCCATCGTCACCTTTCAGTTCTCATAATAAAATTAAGTTGAGACGTTATGTCTGACCAGTACTTAAGTTGGTCACCATTTTATGGATATCAATTGCAATACAAACAGAATATATCTATTATTATAAGGAAGGAACTCTTTCTCTCTGTGTGTATCTGTGTATGTCGATAATACAGGGTGTCCCAAAATAAGCTGATGGATTTTTAATTTGATTAACTTCCTCAATATTTAAATTATGCTTACCAATTTTCATTTGTAGGTAGATGAGCCTCTCCGTGATTGTTTGAGATATAGTAAGATATCATAGTCTGCTTATTCTAATTTTATTTACACAACTTAATCTAGGATATGTTTTTCACAAGGTCAAATTTTAATTATGAAAAATGATGTTACTCAAAATGTCCAACATTTTCATTTTCACACTCTTGTGCTCTCTGCAGGGCATTGTCCAGCACGCCACTTAATGTTTCAGGGCTTATGGCCCTAATTTCCTCTTCTATATTGTTTTTAAGTGCATTTATTGTGGCTGGTTTTATTGCATTAGGAATAGGGGAATTTATTGTGTTGAAGTTTTGTTGAAATTCTCTTGGAGTTTCTGATATTGACTCATTCAACCGAGAATACGACTTTACGATAAATATCCGCTCCCCGGTAGTGTACCGACTCATGATGACCTCGGAAGAGTTACTCTAGATGATCTAAAAAATAAAATAAAAATATTATAAAAACTAAGGAAGTTATGATTTTTTTTAACTGTCAGCTTCTTTTGGGACACCCTGTAGAAATAATCCGATAAAAGAAGAAACAGTCGATTTTGACCAAAGTTAACACCTTACACAGCCTAATATCACAAGTGTTTTTAAGAATTTTTTTATCACTCAAGCCAAAAGGCCCAACATATATATTCAACAGTACGTTTTTTGATATGATAGGAACGTGTTCGAAATGAATGTTTCTGTATAAAGCACAACTGCACGATGATACTTGAAGTTTTCATATTTAAACTTAAATTCAAGCCATTATCATTGCACACCCAGTGAGGCCAGGCATATAAAATCAACGGTAGGTTCTTTTATATGACATGGGCGCGTTCTAAACGAATGTTTCTGTTTAGAGCATAATTGAAGCATGGTACTTTACTCAGGCATTATGTAAAAAAAAAAATTATAAAATCGACAGTAAGTTCTCTATAGTGCTATGTTAACTACAA
The DNA here is from genome assembly GCF_053919585.1 of Euprymna scolopes. Classification (NCBI taxonomy): domain Eukaryota; kingdom Metazoa; phylum Mollusca; class Cephalopoda; order Sepiida; family Sepiolidae; genus Euprymna; species Euprymna scolopes. The sequence continues at coordinate 94,578,663 of NC_136510.1, forward strand.
TGTATTATGTTATGACCCTTTAGGCTGTGATCATAGCGTAGTATCTGCTAACTGTGGCAAGCTGGAGCAATGGTCAAAACAGTATTATTATTGTTATTATATTCTTATTAATTGATTTGTGCGACGGATGGTCGCTGGATCAGTTATTAAGATTAGAAGAATAAACAATTAAATTGCGAAAGAAATTATTGACATGTAAATCGCAAAAGGAATGCGAAAATAGAAAATAGATGTAAACATTCTTTTGGATTTGAATAAACAAATAACTAGGTGGATTAGATTGGTATGAGACACGTAATTAGGTGACGTAGGAGAACGCGTTATGTAGTTAGTTTTGGAGAGAATCAGGGAGTTGAGAATTGACCACCAGAGCAGACAGACATAGACAAGGGTGGACAGACGGCTGGGAGCGAGCTGTATGAACAGAAAATGTAGAAACTGCAGATCCTGTGAAAACCAATTGAGACAACTTTAATAAATTTATATTACAAAAATATAAAGAGTTGTTTTATGGTTTTCACAAAGAAGAACAGTTGTCTCAATTATATGGCGCTGATCGCTTCATGGTTGTCACGGAGCAGCGGGATGATACAGAAGAACTCTCAAGAAAACAAAAGGTATGAAGCATATATTATTCTTCTTACATATGAACTGTAAAAATATCCCATGTAATAAGTCTGATGCAACATGACTCAGTTTACACGTCAATATCATGTCCCCTGGCTAACAACATACATACGATTTATACGTTTATTATCTGTCTGTTAAAAGAACAATATCTTACATCCACTAGATAACACATGACACGTTTTAATATATCATCTCCATGAATATAAACTAATATACAACATATGGACTAAGTCACTGTGAGGAGAAATGTGAGCTTCCTCAATGTGCACCGCGATGACTCCCCCAACTAGAGCAGGCAATTAATCGATTTGATTTTAAAAAAATGGTCGATTTCACCGGTTTCGATTACAATAAAAATTCATTGATCAACATTCAATTTCAGTCTCCCTGTTAGTTACATCTTCCATCCATCCATAGCCTTGAGTCCCTGGAAGGACATAGGCCACCCACAACTTTGTAGATGCTTTTGTAGCAAAGAGTTCTTTTTTCGGAGTGAGGGTGTTAGCCCCAAGTCTAATCTTTCCAAAAGGTACATACAGCGCCTAGTTTTCCTAAATGGTAATCCATGGTTTCATAAATTTTATTGATTTTATTTTATGGCAACTTGTTTTTATGTATGGGGGAGGGTAATAAAGGTTTTGTTATTTTGGTAATTTTTTACAACCTGTCCCAGCGTAGTATATACCACCTAACTTCCTCATGTTAGAACGGCTTTCGAATTGAAGGTGTTTATTCCGAAAGCCGTTCTTAACATGAGAGGTTGGGGTGTGTATACTACGCTGAGGCTGATATTTCTTTTCCTTTTAAACTCTTTTCTTTCCTTTCTTTTTCCTACCAATTTTTACCGTCTTCTCGCTTGAGTCTCCTTTTGTCCACTCGGTATAATCCAGCGATTTCCGTCATTTGACGGGCGTTGCCGAGACACATAGAAAAACGGGATTTAAACTGCAGAAGTACCCAGGTAAAAAGTCAGCAAGACAGTAAATAGAAACAAGTAAGATATGTTACTAGTCTTTCTCTGCTCTAAAGATCTCCACGAACGATACCCAACCTAGTTCCAATCTCGGGTTTCTTCTTTAAAATATTCATATTCATAGCAAGAACTCGACTTCTACCGCCACTACAAAAATTAATAACTTTTTTTCTGTGAAATTAAAACCAAACGGAGGTTCCATTAACAAATGTTCATTTCAAAAGCCTTTCCATCTCTGTTACACCTTTCTGTTGGACTGCTTCCCTTCATACTACGACACCACCATTGTAACAGAGCAGTTGTATGCAAATGCCGAGCTGTGTGTGAAGTGACGTCACGGCAAAGAAAAAGAAAAAGACTATAAAAAGAACGTGAGCACAGACCGACGAGCACGTTAGAGAAGACGATCACGTTAGAGGCATACGTGCCATTGCAACCGAAAGAAGTGACGCGTGACGAGAGAATGAAGATTACAATATTTTCCCAAAATCTGAAATAGTAGTTTAAGTTATTCTTTGTCTCCTTTGCAACTGAGTATACAACGTTTTGGGCCAAGGTGTCTACATGTTAACGCGTGTGCGAACGTGTGTAACGTTACATCACTTCCAAGTCTAATGTCAACAAATACTTGCCGAGCCATATAAGTCTATGTTTTTAGTAATCTCATATTTTCGTTTAATATTCAGCTAATAATCTCATTAATCCTCATCCCACAAAGGGCTCTCGCTTTTAGATAGAGTTTAAAAAAATAATTGACAACCTAATCGGTCCCGCGCTGGCGGCCAAACATTAACCTCTGTCCCATCGCCGAAATGTGGCATCGTTGAGTCTGTTTTACAAGAACTTTCATGGTAAGGATTCGAACAAACTCAATGCGCTAGTACTCCCTCGACGTAAATATTCCTGACAACCCCGACAAACATCAAAATCCCACCCCTACACCGTAGAAATCTCCAGATGCCGAAAAGCCTTCTATTCAAATAGCTTCTTCTCTCAAACTGCTAGACTTTTGAATTCCCTGCTAAGTCCCTGTACTGACATACAGAAGTTCAAATGTAATGTAAACAGACATTTTGCAGCCCAACTCCCTACATAGTATACCTCCAGATCTGGTCCCAAATAGTAGTTCTTTATGACTTAGTGGAACGGTGCCTTGTTTAGGGTGAAAAACAGTAGCAAACGATTTGATAAGTTGTGAGATTAGTATTAAAACACACTATTTGAATAATACAACGGAATCTCGTCACAATTCTTTGTTGTGTAGGGGTAGATATTTAGATACTTAAAAAACAGGTGCTTTGTGTTACTGTCGTAGCCGTGCAGGCCGGTAATAATCAAGACAAACAAATTGATAAAGTTAATAAAACGTGTATTAGAATAAGTAGTTAGTTACAAAAGTACACGTCATGATTCTGAGACCACAGCTGCCACAATTCGCAGTTATTTACTTTTCTCCAGTGATCAGAGCGAGTGACAAATTAATGGCGCGATTAGCTGTTGTTTGCTTTTTCTAACCCCAAATCAAATAAAGTCTTTTTATAAATTCATATTTGCTGCATCGTCGTATCTTTCATCGTCGCCGCTTTTCGTGGGTGGCTGTGATCGTCTAGGGTGCTCGATTGTCGTTTTTGCTTTATTTTTAGGGTTTTAAAACCGTAGAATGCGTTTTTTGTTTATGTGTTCATTTTAAAGGAAGAAATTTGCTCGCCATCGCATTCGTCATATTAGTTCATCTGTTTTTTTAATTAATTAAATGATATAAGTATGCTTGCTAGGGATAGGATGGTTTCAGTGATGTTTCAAAGATAACCCTTTCCATATCTATTTTTTGGTGTCGTGAAATAAATCCTTTTGAGGGCGCTCAACTGTTTCAGAAGATAAGTATATGCGGAAATTAGGAAGCTGATGGACTAACTAAAAATTGAATAGCATGTGCGCATATAAAAACGCGCAGTAACCATGACCCTTCGCATAAGCCTGGCAAATTCTCACGAGAATAAAACGCGAAATAAAAAAAAAGAGAGTAAAGCCAGTTTTAATAATGATGGTGGTCACACAAAATATTGCGAGTTGACATGTTGTACGTTAATATTGACAATATTTCGTATTTCGTATTCACTTTTGTTGCCAGGAATTTAACTTTAAATAGCTATATTTTGAGGGGGAAATAAATTAACTCTATTATATATGCGGCAGACAGACTACTTTTCATAGTGTCAAAAAATCATTTTTTCCCATGAAGAGATATACTTAAATATTTGAAGAACTGTGACGGGTGTACTCACTTTTGTGATACAATATATATATATATATATATATATATATATATATATATATATATATATATATATAAATATAATATTTGACTATTGCTCTCCGCCTCAAACCCACAACCCATCTGTTGGTGCAATTCTATTTGCAAGTAGGTCATATTGGCATGTACTAATGTGGCCTTTACCAAACTTTACACTAGCCAATTTAATAGCTATTTAGATAGAGCTGCTCATATATAACATGTTTATAGATTCTGGGAAAGTTTACTATAACTAAAATAGGTGAATCAGCTTATCCTATAACAATTACCATTCTAAAATACTTTTTACATTCTGAGAGAAGAATAATAGTTATCTGTGGGTCCCCGATGCTTACTCATTTATACAACCATTAATGAGAAGTTATGTTTTATTTCCGAGATCTTTGAAAAATTTACACTCTTGTTAAATTTTGAACTAGAATAATTTTTTTCTTGTTAATTTTTGGACTAGAATAATTTTTTTTCTTGTTAATTTTTGGACTAGAATAATTTTTTTTTCTTGTTAATTTTTGGACTAGAATAATTTTTTTTCTTCTTAAATTTTGAACTAGAATATTTTTTTTTCTTGTAAATTTTTTTCGTGTTAATTTTTGGACTAAAATAAAAAATTTTCTTGTTAATTTTTGAACCAGAATAATTCTTTTTCTTATACATTTTTGGACTAGAATAATTTTTTTCTTGTTAATTTTTGGACTAGAATAAATTTTTTTCTTGTAAATTTTTGGACTAGAATAAATTTTTTTCTAGTTAATTTTTGGACTGGAATATTTTTTTTCTTTGTAAATTTTTGGACTACAATACATTTTTGTTTCCTTGTAAATTTTTGGACTAGAATAAATTTGCTTCCTTGTACATTTTTGGACTGGAATATTTTTTTGCTTTGTAAATTTTTGGACTACAATAATTTTTTTCCTTGTAAACTTTTGGACTAGAATAAATTTTTTCCTTGTAAATTTTGAACTAGAATAAATTTTTTCCTTGTAAATTTTTGGGCATGAGTAATATTTTTCTTGTAAATTTTTGAACTAGAATAAATTTTTTCCTTGTAAATTTTTGGGCATGAGTAATATTTTTCTTGTAAATTTTTGGACTAGAATAAATTTTTTCCTTGTAAATTTTGGACTAGAATAAATCATAAAAAAATCACTACAAAAATTAGACCCGACCATGATTTGAACCCCTGTCTCCGAAAGAGGAACCACTTGCCCGAATTATCGCATTAGCCAACGATGCTGCATGTAGTACTGTGTTTGGTCGTTTTCAGTAGAACTCTTCGACTGACGTGACTGATCATTTGGCATCAATCTCGTCTAATTACTATGCATGGAAGATTGGTAAGATTTGATTTTATGTCCAAGCACATGCTTCGATGATAACGACCGTAGAACCCAGCCCCGTCCCGCACTACTAGGGATTTAGTCGTCGGCTAATTTTTGTCAGTCCATTTGTCGCTGTAATTAGGACAGTATTTTCGTTTTGTAGACGCATTCCAGTCGAGCTTAACATCATCTCAATTATAGATTACTAGCAAGAAAATACGATATAGCTCAGGATTGGATGAGGGTCACTACTCTAGAGTCTGTCACTATGCTCAAAACACCATATTATTTTATTTATTTTAAATGCCCCCTACCCTTTCGTTTCGCCTCTTAATATAGCAGAAAGAAACTGAAATGTTTAAACACTCTTTAACTTCGTGTATTAAACATATAAACGGCATGAAAACGTTGACACACTGGTTCTCGCCATATCACCGAAGGTAAGCAACAGTGAGCCTGGAGCGTACCAGATGGGCGACCATTTGGAAATACTAGGCGTTGTATGGGGTGGTGGGACAGCACTACTCTCAAAGAAAAAGTAAGGCGCTTCCTTTGCTCCGCTAGTCTTGTTAGACCCTTGAGGAAGGTCGAGACCCCACGTGGGCCCCATGATCAGAGTAATGTCTTACTCTGATCATGGGGCCCACGTGGGGTCTCGGCCTTCATGGAAAGCAGATGGTTGATGTAATACGGAAGCAATCAGAAGTAATTCTGTTCATGGTTTCGTATCTCATTGTGTCGAACAGAAGACTCCTTTGTGAACAATTGCCAGGACAATCGCCCAGTATGGGCACTGCTCGGACAGAAAGAAACTGCAACCAATTGTCTGTACAACTGCAAGGAAAACTGTGGCAAACATCAACCACTTTTGAGAAATAGCGTAAATTGAATGTCGAATAATGAACAATAATGCATTCATGAAGGCCTCAAGGTAGAGAAATAGATGAAGAGCCATAGTCGTCAATGCCTGTACTAGGCTGGACACCACTTTAATGGAATGCATATGGTTTAATTTCATTAACATCGTATACACGCAGTTGATGTTTTAACTAGTGCTTTGTCCCTATGGCTCACTTGATAATATAGACGATAAAGTAGAGATATGTGACCACTTATATTGTCTACCCCGTATAATTCTATGCAAATTATGTAAATTTAACCAAAAAAGGATATATTTTATATTTTAAAAAGGTTCGCTCCGCCTTAGGTTTTCAAACTGTCACAATTAATTAAGCTCAATAAAAATTGACTTTTCACTTTCACAGCATGCATATCGTCAGTCAGCATTCCTATACCAGAAGATGTATTTAATCATATCTCTTAATATTTTATTCGTAATAAGCATATGCCTCCGCTATTCAACGAAACACGTGTAAGGCATACTTCATATGAATAAAATATTAAGCGTGATAATTAAATATATCTTCTAATTTTGGAATGTTTACTAACGAAATATATATATATATATATGTGTGTGTGTGTGTGTGTGTGTGTGTGTGTGTGTGTGTGTGTGTGTGTGTGTGTGTGTGTGTGTATTAGACATTTGTGGCGTCAAAACTTATAGACCACTCTTTTAGAATGAATGCGTCATGCGAAATTTATTGCTAAATAACGGTTAAATTCCCGTCTATATCCGTAACTGTGGGTCGAAAAAATATCAAAATACTTAGTTCGTTGCACCTCATAAAGATTCATACAAAATTCAAACCTGCTCGGCACATGAGTTTCTGAAAAAGTAGAACAGACAAAGAAACACACACACACACACACACACACACACACATATATATATATATATATATATATATATATATATATATATATATATGCATATAAGAAAAAATTAAAGACTGTAAGAATATGCTTTTCATGAATTTATTGTTCAATAAGATACTCAACAATGGTATATTGAAATTTCCTTATCCGCGGTGTTTCAAAGAAATGCGTTGTTCTCATCAAAGGAGAGATATTAGCAAATGAATATTATACAGAAAGAGATTATAGAGAAATGGCATTAATTGAAACAGCATTACATGAAAACTGGTCATAGATGCTAAAAAAAAATCAAGCTTAAAAGTCTCTCCCTGCCACATGTCCATATCATCTCTTTTGTTTCTCTCTGCCCGACCACGTGGTGTCCTTTTTTTCTTTTTCTTGTCGCGCGAGCTCGAGCACACTTCCTAATTTGCATATGTGCTTTGTTTCGGCTACTACTGCTAATATTCTATAATATAAATTTCACCTGTCTGTTTTAATGTATGTATGTATGTAAGTATGTATGTATGTATATCTTGCCAAAACTTTCGACAGAAGCGACGGGTTTTCACGAGATTAGAACCATTTTGACGCTCGACCCATCGGACAACACATATAAACAAATTGGCTACAAACATTAATTCATTCACTCTCAATTGCGCACTTTTCTACAGGGAGGGGTCGCTATTTTCGCCGCCGATATTTTCGAAAGTCATCGCCTCTTTTCGATTGTCTACCCTTAATTTAAACCTACGTCACTTCCGGTCGGCGTGGGTGCAACAGCTAACGCGTCACGTTTATTTTTTTTTTACTTTCTCTTCCTTCTTCGCGGTACGGGTTCGAGCCTGCCTGGTTACTACCATTTTTTTGCGCTTGCAATTTTCTTTCTTTCTTTTTTTTTTTTTGCTCAACCAACACCCTTACGCACATCTACATTTTCTTTTCCGTCGTCACGTCAAAGGTTCGAGCCTGCATGCCTACTACAACTTTTTTTTTTCTTTTTTGGCTCAACACACACCTACAAACACCCGGGAAACGCCGGGCACTCAGGCTAGTATCCTCTCAAGCCAACTATCTTACAACTCTTGCTGATAATTTCCTCATACACGCCCTGTTACAATTAGAAAATCCAACATATACAAGGCTACCTGTTTATCTGTCCGTCTATGTCAGTCTGTCTCCATATTTTCAAACTCTATCTCCCCCGAAACTATAAGTCGAAGAGCGGCGCTAGGGGCCTCAAATTATTGAATTTTTTATAGACCGGTCTTTCATGGCTCTTAACCTATTTAAAATAATTTTTAAGATTTCAAATTTGAAAAATTGTACATTCATCTTAGTTTATTTTTATTTTCTAATCAGTTCATATGCGTGTCACGTTGGTACAATGGTTACGCTACCAGCTTTGAATGCTAGAGGTTTGCTTTCGGTTTTGATACGAGCTGATGGCACCAAAATAATTTTTTGTCAAGGATGAAAGTCCATATAGAAACGTTGTTTTAATTTGAATAAAATAAAATATGCATCAAGTGCGCTTGAAAGCCAAATCACAACGTAATATTAGGAAAATAAACAAATATTTTACTTGTTTGAAATTTATCACAAATATATTTCAGAGGTATACTCCATCTTCAGTATGTTGTTTTGTCTCTTTCTTTTTTTTTCTATTTCTTCTTTATTATTATTTTTCTTTTTCTTTTTTTTTTGTTTTTTGTTAGCGTGAAAACTGTTCGAAAACCAAGCTGTGATGACGTCTTTGAATTAAAGAGGGAGTGCGGAAACAAGGAATACTTTCCGAATGAGTTTGATGACATCACAAAGAAAAACTGAAAAAAAAAAGAAAATAATAATATAGGGTAACTCCAAAGAATGAGATGAGAGTCTATATAGAAACGTTGTTTTAATTTGGATAAAATACAATACTCATCAAGTGCGCTTGAAAGCCAAATCACAACGTAATATTAGGAAAATAAACAAATATTTTACTTGTTTGAAATTTATATCACAAATATATTTCAGAGGTATACTCCATCTTCAGTGTGTTGTTTTGTTTCTTTTTTCCCCTTTTCTTCTTCCTTGCATTGTTGTAACGTTGGAGAAAGAAGTCTGTTTATAAAGAGCCGCTCGTTGTTTCTAGTGGTAGTATTTTGAAATGTTTGAACTGAGCGTAGGCAACGCGAGAATAACGTCAAGGATGAATGTTCATATAGAAACGTTGTTTTAATTTGAATAAAATAAAATACGCATCTAATGCGCTTAAAAGCCAAATCACAACGTTACAACATGGCAAGAAAGAAGAAAAGGAAAAAAGAAACAAACAAAACAACACACTGAAGATGGAGTATACCTCTGAAATATATTTGTGATTTTGCTTTCAAGCGCACTAGAGTCGTATTTTATTTTACTTTTTTTTTACGTTTGAAATCATGACTCTATAATATTATCTACGAAATCTGGACGAATTAAAATTTAATATTTGTGCATATTTCAGGAGCAATCAAAGCCGGTCAACCCCCTTGTGTCTAATTTATTGTTATGTTTGACGTTCATCTTCGTCGCCAACTGTTATGTTTGCAGGTTGAACCAAATAACGTATAAGGCAATACAAAATGACGACTCAACTAAAAAAGGTGGATCAATAAGAAGTGTATTAGGAAAAGTATATTTACAGTATATTTACATAATGGTTGTCAGGTAAGAGAGTCTTGGCTGGAGAACATATCTGCTCTCGGCTCGGCCTTCGGTGGCTTCTGGTTTACATACACTCAGACTAACCGAGTCCTGCTATTTATGTGTAATATTATCCACATATGTAAATAAGTGGGTGTCACCACAACATTTATAAAGCTCACTATGTCTGTCTGTCTGTCTGTCTCCATATTCTCAAACTCTATCTCTTCTGAAAGTAAAAATCGCATATATATGGTTAAAATTTTATGACAATTGTTAAAACAAAACATATACTTTCAAACTAATAAAATATGCCCAAATTTGCCTACATTTGTATATATAGTGTCCTGGCAAGTCAACTTCCGTTTTGTTCTTTTGGAATGAATTTTGCAAATATTTTTTTTTTACTTAGTTGTCTCACTTGTGGATTTGTCAGTTAACTATAATATATATATATATATATATATATATATATATATATATATATATATATAGTCATTCACATACAGTACTGTTTCGCTGTATCAAAGCTCATCAGTGCAACTAGACAGGCAACTACTTCAAGCCAGGATCAAAACCCGACCGCCCGTACGACAGTCAAGGCTTCTAACCATTACGCTACTTGGTTGCTGCTGTGCGGGCTGTGAATTAAAGATGTTTTGACATCGTCCGAAGTACCTACGGTCGATTTGTTTACACAAAGAGCATCGCTTAATACGCTAATGGTAATTCGTATATCACTTCTCAATATTTTCAACTCAAGATAAGGAGAATTATAGTCATCCACATACAGTATTATTTCGCTGTTTCACAGCTCATCAGTGCGGCTAGATAGACAACAGCCTCAAGCAGGATCGAAACCTGACCGCCGGAATGACAGTCAAGACTTCTCACCATTGCACTATATGGCTGGTGCTGTGTGGATAATGAATTAATGATATATATATTACAAAACAAACTGACTAACGTGAATTGTATTTAAAACTTAGGACTGGCAGATGAACAGACTGACTATGCCTCTTAGCGATGAGCTTGGACGCATCTAACAGCAATGTGTCTTTTAAATATGAGCGTTTTACGTTGGCAATGTTATGTCAAAAGAAAGTGTGACGAGCCGACCAGGCGAGAATATCTTGGAGATCCCGAAACGGTTCTAAAAAAAAACAAAAAACAAAAAAACTCGTACGGCTTCAATTCCCAACCATTGAAAGCTCGGAAGATTGACTGTACTTAACATAATTTAGATCCGCAACTCGGACATTCCATTTGGAAAATAGACACGATAGTAAGATATGATAATGTGAGAGAGGGGTTAGGGAGGACGATTTGGTGTAAGTGGAGGCGAGTGCTAAGAAGATGAATGGGATGCTTATTAAGAGCGGATGGCTGACCGGAAAGTGGGTCAAATTCTGATCGATGTGACCTAATTAGAGAGACGTGATGGACAGAAAAGGCAACTCGGAAAACAAAGATAGGGAAATCAGATCAGAAAAGGCACGAAAAGAGAGCTAATAAGACAACATCAATATAATACACCCCCCACACACATATATAGTAAATTATAAGATATATATAGCAATTAAGCTACACAGAATATTCCGCGTTTCACCCACGCTAGGATTCTCAGGCTTATGCGTGGATTTTGTGGTTGTCTCGCGTTTTTATATACGCACCTTCTATTGTTAGCCAATCAGCTTTCTAAATTTTACCGCACACTTCCTAAGCCGCCAATGAGCAGGCACTTACAGGACAAAATCCCAGGGGTACCTCCGGTTCACCCGCTCTTTTGTGTATGCTGTTTTGGTTGGGAGCGTAGGCATCTAGTGTCCTGACCTATTTTAAATCTAGGTTAAATGTGTTTTTTTATATAAAAACGCGAGACAACCACAAAATCCTCGCATAAGCCTGATGAATCCTAGCGTGCATGAAACGCGGAATGTTCTGTGTAGCTTAATTGCCACATATATTTTATAACTTACTACCTAGCTCTATATACGTATTGAGCACTGTTGAAGTAAATGCTTAAAGTTTATGCATAAATTTATACTTTCGTATATTAATATATGTGATTAAATTAAGTAATTATATAAAGTAAGTATATATATATATATATATATATATATATATATATATATATATATATATATATATATATATATATATATATAGTTTTGGAAGTTTTTAACCTTGGAAACTATTGAAAGAAAATTATATAATCCGTTAGAAAACTATTTTGTCAGTAAGTCATCCAATCACCTGCAATCAGTGCATCAACTTGCTCTCTCGAATTCACTATAGTACAAATAATAATTTATTTTTTAAGAGATCATCTGTTGTTTACCATGAAACTCTGTTTCGGGGATATATATATATATATATATATATATATATATATATATATATATATATATATATATATATATATATATATATATATGTAGGTATATGTGGGTGCTTGTTAAGATACTGTCGGCGGATCGATTTTTTTTTATGTTGTTTTAAGAAGAAAAAAATTACGTACTTAATTGCTATGCGGAAAATAGTAATATATCCAAATATTACGAAAAATCATCAAGTAGAACACACAACATAATTCCAAAACGAATATTTTAGATTACTTGAGTCGTGGCTGCAATATTCTTTGTCTATAGCGATAGACTTTTTTCTTTTTACTAAAAACACAATAGCAGTTGTACTACTCGATGAATTTTCGTAATGTTTGGATATATTACTATTTTCGACATGACGTTAAGTGCGTAATAATTGTTTTGTTTAAAATGATATATTTAAAAATCAATTTGCGGACTATATTTTTACAAGCACTTACACACACACACACACACACACACACACACACACACATATATATATATATATATATATATATATATATATATATATATATATATATATATATATTAGGTTGCTACATAAGTTCCTGACCTTTTTTTAAATCATAGAATTTTAACAAAAGTAAGTTCGTATGGGATCTAAGTTCCAAGTTTTTGCGTGAATCCCATCGACTGAAGATGGCATAAAATTATCGGCAAATAACACTTCATCTTTTCACCCAATTCTCTACATGTCTGATGGCCATCTTCCTTCAAACGAACCCTGAGTTGGTCTTCGTCTATCTTGATTGGCCTTCCAGAACGAGGAGCGTGACTTAGGTCAAAATTAGCGTGTTTGAATTTGGTAAACCAATCTCGAACAGTTCTCTTAGCTATAGCGCTTTCCCCAATATATGGCACAAATATACTTGGTCACTTCACCCGCTTTTTGACCTCGATTAAAGGCGAAAATAAGGTGTCGAAAATGTGATTTTTTTATCTACTTGATAATCCATTTGACGATTCTGAAAAACGAGAAGACTATTATGAGCCAAAAAAAAGGTGACCATTATATTGTAGAACAGAATACGTGCTTTCTAATGATATATAACATTTTGCCAAATATCTTCACATGTTTAAAAAAAGAAGATTTTATGAAACGGTGGAAGCTTATGCAACAACCTGATATATATATATATATATATATATATATATATATATATATATATATATATATATACATATATATATATATATATATATATATATGTATATATACAGGGTGTCCACAAAGTCCGACTACATTATGCAGCCAGACTTTGTGGAAGCATCCTGTAGATTATGTAGCCAGACTTTGTGGGCACCCTGTATATATATATATATATATATATATATATATATATATATATATATATATATATATATATATATATATATAACTATTTCATTTATTCACATAAATTTACTATACGAAAGTATAGATTTATGCGTAAACTTTAAGTATTTACTTCAAAAGTGCTCAATACGTAGGTAGAGCTAGTTAGTAATTTATAAAATATATATGGCGATAAAGCTACACTGATTATTCTGCGTTTCATCCAACTATAGGATTCGTCAGGCTTATGCGCGAATTCTGTCGTTGCTTCTTGTTTTTATACATGTTGAGGATTACTAGTTGGCCAATCAGCTTTCTAGTATCCACCGCGCCCCTTCCTACCAGCCAATGGGCATGCATTTTATCAAACAAAGGATCTGTTTTAGAGCTAGGTTAGTGGTTTTTGGTGGCCGTTCTACTTCTTTTTTTTCTTTTTTTTATATACATATAAATATACCTATGTGTACACAATAATGCACATATATATATATATATGCGTGTGATCGTTTATGTATATTCATGTTTATTTAATTTATTTATTTGTTTGTTTTCTATTGTTATTGTTAGTTTTAAGGCTATTTTGTATCGCTATCCTAGAGTAAGTTTTATTTTGTGAACACAGTTGTTTGCTATTTCCCGCCTACAGTTTAATAGATTTTGAGGTTCTTTAAAGTACAGGATAGAAAATTTTTCATGGAGGCAAAATTTACATGGGTCGTCTAAATGTCTGCATGTGGTAGCTTGTCTTATTATTTTCCATTCGACTACCGGCGAATGTCCGCTTTCTTTGAGTTCCTAGTATTTATTCGCTAGTGTTGTTTTTATACGGTGTTTTTTATTTTTGAATGTGCTTTTGTGGTCATAGTATCGGGTTTTGAAATCTAAGGAAGTCATGCCTATGTAATATTTTTTGTTATTCGGGTTTTCTTTTGCAAATATTGTTGCTTGATAGACTACGCTTTTTGTTAGACATTTGTTTTGGACTGGGCAAAGTGTGCGGTGTCTACAATTGCATTTATCTTGTTCGTTATTAGTATTTTTATTTATGGTATGGTTGTACTTGTCCGGGGTTGGTTTGTTATTATTATTATTATTATTATTATTTCTGCTAGTGTTGTTTTTATTTCTGTCCTGGTGTCTACTTTTTTATTGTTTATTTTGTTGTTGTTTACATTGTTTTCATTTAGTATTTTTTTATTATGTGCCTTAATTATCTAGCTACCACATGCAGACATTTAGACGACCCATGTAAATTATGCCTCCATGAAAAATTTTCTATCCTGTACTTTAAAGAACCCTAAAATCTATTAAACTGTAGGCGGGAAATAGCAAACAACTGTGTTCACAAAATAAAACTTACTCTAGGATAGCGATACAAAATAGCCTTAAAACTAACAATAACAATAGAAAACAAACAAATAAATAAATTAAATAAACATGAATATACATAAACGATCACACGCATATATGTATATATATATATATATATATATGTATATATATGTGCATTATTGTGTACACATAGGTATATTTATATGTATATAAAAAAAAACAAAGAAGTAGAACGGCCACCAAAAACCACTAACCATTAAAAACCGGCATTGAATCTAACTCTGCCCTCGTGGATAGGCAGGTAAATAGGAACAATAACAGACTGAAAGAGAATAAAAAGAAAAAATAAAGAAAAAAAAGGAAAGAAATACATAGAAAGAATACAAAAGTGAAAAATATAAGATAATTCAAAAATAACTACAGATGTCTATTGCAATAACTAATTTCTGGTGTGAAGGAAAGAATGAAGAAAAATAAAAGAAATAAAGCAACAATAGAAATAAAAATGAATAATAGAAAAATGGGAAGATCCAAAACAATTCATCTATACTCCTATAATATTTTTATGCGTTTATTTATATTAAACCCCCTTTTTTCTCTTTATATAAAAAGACAATACAACTTGTTATATATGAGTCGTGGAATTGCATTTCCTAGCAAAAGATCTAGCTAATTTTCATATTCTTTTAAACATTCATATTAATTAATTTCCTATTAGTTTTTTTTCAGATTTTTTATGCGATAGTCATCGTTACTTAACTATTACATGTTTTTTTTTTACACAGTGATCACCACTTATCAAGGCCCGGAAGCCACTAAGGGATAAGGGTTATTGCAAGTACATTACGTTAGTGTGGTGATTTGATGAAGTGTTTACTTAAGGGGGCGGTTCATTAGGAATTTGTTAACGTTGGACTTGAAGACATCCAAGTTGTAGTCAGGTGGGAAGCAGGCAGACGGAACAGAGTTCCACAGGCGTGAAGTTCTAAGAAAGAAGTTTTGTTCATGGAATCCACGTTTTGATTTAGGCACATACAAAGAGTGGGGGAAATTTTTCACAGTGGATTCAGCTAGACGGGTGTTTTTCGTGAAAGATTGGCGAGGGGGGACCAGAGATTGGAGTTCAGACGAGCACCTGTAATTATATTTATGCAGATATTCTACATGAGTTATACTTGCGTTATATTTTCGTAAAAAAGCGTATAGTAAACACAAATCTCTTGCTATATATATATATATATATATATATATATATATATATATATATATATTTGTTTAAAAACATTGCCTACTAAACTCCTCTGTCAGTTTTTGGTCTACAGACATGAAACTTAATATATAGAGTATTCGAACCCATGCGAAAATTTATATTTGTGTTTTAGCCAGAGAAAATCGGTGCAAAAGTTTGAAAATAAAAAAAAATGAAATTTGTACGGTGATGGTCAAACAACGACATTACGAATATGCATGCGTAACTTTATAACTATTGGTTCATGTTTTAATTTTTAGCCTTGCAGAAAAACATATCTTTATAGCTCAGGCATTAACGTCAAAGGAAAAAGTAAATCGTAAATAATGTCTTGATTTCGATTCTCGGTGATGGCGCACAGGGTAATTTTTTTTTAAACTTTTTAAATTATTACTATATATTGGTATCAATATAATATAATAATAAACACATTTGCAGTAATCAAAATATCGTGTTTAAGCGTATTTTACGACCGGGAAATGCCGCGAGGCCTGTTAGTAATATCCTAAAACTATGCAGATGTCTTTTTCAAATACTTTTTTATCCGGTGATAAAATAAAAAGAAAAAAAAAACAACAAGAGAAATAAGAACGAAGGAAAGAAAAAGAAATATAAAAAAAAGAAAAAAGAAAAAAAAGAAGCAAATCATTCATTATAACCCTAACAGAAATGAAGACGTCTATTACTAAGACGTTTTTCTGGCAAATAGCTGAGTCGCGAAATATAGCGATGACATTTTGGAAGGGTTGGAATATAATATTTAGGAATTCAATTTGTCTCCTCGCATCCCAACCCCAGATCCTTAAAAAGGGGAGGCACTGGCAACAAGGAAACATAAGAGCAAGTTGAATCTCGTTTGATTAATAATGATTTACTCTTTGCAAATGTTTGACACATTTCTTCGTCCATTACTCGCCCCCCATGGTCCTGTACCTTCGTCTCATTTGTTTTCTTGTCGTGTGCGTCATCCAACATAACACAACTTCATCCTCAGCCTCATCATTTCCCCCTTCTTTCCTTTTATTTTTTTTATTTTTTTTCGCTTTCGTATAAATGGATCTGGAAAATTTCAGGTTGCCATTGCGCCTATACCAACAGTGTGCATAGATCTACGGCAATTTCTCATCTATAATATAAATTTCACCTGTCTGTTTAAATGTATGTATGTATGTATGTATGTATGTATGTATGTATGTATGTATGTATGTATGTATGTATATATCTATGTATGTATGTATGTCTCGCAAAAACTTTAGACAGAGGCGACGGATTTTCACGAGATCGATATCATTTTGAAGCTCATACATATATTTATTTCATGAGTTTTGGTTTCGGTTTCGATTCAAGCTGATGCACCTAAGTCATATGAATATATATATATATATATATATATATATATATATATATATATATTTTATTTTTGATATCGCGACTTTTAAATATTTGCAAATCGGTGGAACATTAACTCTATAATAATATATACGAAATCTGCATGAATTAAAATATCATATTTAAGCGTACTTTATGCCGGGCGTCCCGGCTAGCTTAGATAAATACTTTTGCAATTTTAACAAAAGAACTACAATAATATCAGCGTGTCTCCATTTATGCTGAACTTCTACAGAAGGCCAACATCAATATATTACATATGAATGAGTCCCGCGTGTTATTATTATTATTATTATTTGTAGTAGTAGTAGTAGTAGTAGTAGTAGTAGTAGTAGTAGTAGTAGTAGTAGTAGTAGTGTCATCACTAAGTTATCTATTTTTTTTATAAATAATATTTCCAAGAATTCTTCATAAGTTTTAGTTTCGGTTTCGACTATAGCGGCAGGAACTCAAGTTATATACATATAAATATGCCATTACTAGGGCTATAACAAGAGAATATTCTTTTCATTATATTGACTCTTGGGTATATATCAATTAATATATTATATGGCTTTAGATAGAGTGATGTGGTTCTCGATTGATTAATTGTGTCTAACTGTGTCGGATATATACCTGAGAGTCAGAACAATAATAAGAATATTCTGTTGTCATAGCTCTAGTCATCACTAGAACTTTACACACAGGTCATCATCAGAGATTACTCACTGATAATAACCAGGACTTTTGACGGCAACATATTTTCCTAGATTTTCAGTACTCCCCACATCTTCCGATAACCTTTGCAATTGACTAAACGTCGCATAAATAGTCGCTTACCATTGATTTCTGGTTTATAACGCCAATGGTACTTGGATTTGCTATCAATTACCCACTTTGTGGTTTTAGTATAATTTTACATCATCCAGTAAATATCTTGTTTAATGCTCTCTTCACGACCGTTCAATGTTTCTTGATATTTCAGTTATTTGGTGCGATATTAGCTATTCCTGTTGTTTATTACGCTATTCCTATTGTTTCGTACCCTATTCTTATTTTTTCTTACCCTATTCCTATTACTTTTTACCCTATTCCTATTACTTCTTACCCTATTCCTATTGCTTCTTACCCTATTCCTATTGTTTCTTACCCTATTCCTATTGTTTCTTCGATCTTTGTTTTTTTTTTTTTTTTTTTTTTTTTATTTATTATTTATTTTTATTTTATTTTATTTATTTATTTATTTTGCTATTCTGATGTAAACCCTGATATTGAACACGAAAAACAACTCAGAACACGGTACAGGTTTTAAATATATATTGAAAAAGGAACAAGATATAGAGAAAAGTATATGAAAAGGATATGAGGCTGGCTTACTTTTCAGTCGGATATCAATAGACTTACATATCCCCGAGAGATCCGAAAGTAACATCCTATTCTATAATAACTATAATATATTTTTAAGTACAATTTCTCCAATTAATGAATATGAGAAGAAAGTATATTACATGGACTTTTATTTAAAATTTCATATGAGCACCAGCATTCGCCGCCAGCTTTATAAGTCGATCATGAACCGCGTCAAATGATTTCATATACTGGTTTTCCTATACACTAAGACATTAAATTCATATAACAGATCAGAAAAGAAAATAGAAGCATAGATTTAATTACCACACGTTAAGTAACATACACACAAAAATTGAGAAACATATTACAGCGTTTAAATAAATTGTAGTTATTTTAAGATACGGAGTTACTTACGAATCAACCTCTATTTGGAAGAGTCCATAAATGGTAGCTAAGAGTCTCATGACATATTCCTTATAACTAGGGCTGTGAGCACAGCATATTCTTTTCATTGTTTTGACTCTTGAATATATATCCGTTAATATCTTATACGTTTTTGTATGGACGGATGTGGTTCCCGGTTGATTAAGTGTGGTTGACTGTGTCGGATATATACTTGAGAGTAAAAAAAAGAAAAAATGAAAAGAATATGCTGTTGTCACATACCTACTTATTACTTAATGCGCTATTTTTTCTGCGCGTTTTTCATTGTTTTTTTTTTTCTTCTTTTCCCTCTGTTTTCTTTTCCTCAATCATTCATTCTCTTGATTTTACTTCATTCATCTTTTTTTTTTTCATTTTTCCCTTCTTTCCTTTCTCTTTTCACGGTTCTTCTTTTTATTTTATTCCCCCCGTTTCATGTAGGCCTTCTGTATCCCCCGAATCCCTTTTATAGGCTTACATTTCCACAGTCATACCCAATTTCCCTTTCCTTTCAGATTTTCTCCCTGTTCTTTACATCTGAATACTCGTCTTATTTTTCGAGTGGACTTTCGTTGACCCCAACGATAATACCAGACTTTGCGATAAACGGTCAAGTCCTGATTTGTCAGCCCCAGAAGCGTCAATGCAAATTATAGTTCTATCAAACACTATGTTGGCTTCACCTAGTTTTTAACTCAGATTTATCATCTCATGTGTTATTTGCAACAAAAGCAGGTTTTATGCGACTTTACTTCGGCTATGATGTCAAAACAATTACATCGTTTTCTTTATAAACTTATTTATTATTTTACCTTTTTTTCTGTTTTTATTTTTCTGTTTTATTATTATTATTATTATTATTATTATTATTATTATTATTATTATCATTATTATTATTATTATCATTATTATTATTATTATTATTATTGATAATATAATTATTATTAATGTTATTATCAATATTATTACTGTAAATATTATTATTATTGTTTTTGTTATTATAATTTTTATTATTATTATCATTATTATTTTATTTTTATTATTATTATCATTATTATTATTATTTTAATTATTATTCTTATTATTTTATTATTTTATTATTATCATTATTAATATTTTTATTTATATTATTATTATTATTTATTATGATTATTTATTTTATTATTATTATTATTATTATTAATATCATTATTATTAATATTATTATTAATATTATTATTAATAATAATATCATTATTATTAGTATTATTAATATCATTATTATTATAATTATTATTATTATTTAATATTATTATTAAGATTATTATTAATATTATTAAAATTATAATTATTAATATTATTATTATTATTTTCACTATTATAAATATTATTATTATTATTATTTTATTATAATTATTATTATTTTTATTATTATTATTTTATCATAATTATTATTATTATTATTATTATTATTATTATTATTATTATTATTATATATATTCTTAAATTATGATATATATATATATATATATATATATATATATATAACTACTTCATTTACTCACATTAAATTAATATTTTTTTTTATTTGCATAAACTTTAAGTATTTAGTTCAAAGTAGGTAGAGCTATTTAGTAATTTATAAAATATATATGACGATTAAGCTACACTGAATATTCGGCGTTTCATCCACTCTAGGATTCCTCAGGCTTATGCGCGAATTCTGTCGTTGTTTATCGTTTTTATATGCTTCTCTTCTATTGAGGATTTAGTTAGCCAATCAGCTGACTAGTATCCACCGCGCCCCTTCCTATCAGCCAATGGGCATGCATTTTATCGAACAAAGGAACTGTTTTAAAATTAGGTTAGTCGTTTAAGGCAGATATTTTCTTTTAAGTATGGTTCATATTTGATTTTATCTAAGTTTAACGTGACGTCCAGGAAGTTTGTTATTTTTATGTTAGCTGATACGTCTGCTTTTAGGCCTAATTTTTTCATTTCCTTGTGTATTATTTTCTTAAAGTTTTCTCCCTTGATTTGTTGGAGTTTTTTATTATAGCTAGTCCGTCATCTCTATATAGGCCGATATCCGTAGTATCGAATATGCTTGTGAGGGTATATAGAATGAATAATCCTACAAGATCTGTTGCCTCTGCAGAATCCCTGGCACCCATCGCCAAATCAAACGAATTTTTCATTTTAGTTTTTATCCATTGCTTATTGTTATTTATTAGAACTGATTTTCTACATTTTTTAATGATGTTGATTTCTTCCGAGGATATATCAGTGTATGCCTCGGCATATTCTAGGGCAATGTTAAAAAGTTCTTCGGATATTGAGGGATAAAAGTCTATGATGTCAAACTGTATAAACGTACATTTATCTTTGTTTTCTATATTTTTAAACCAGGTGAATGCTTCGGTAGTATTTGCCCACTGGTTTAATTCTAGGTCTTGTTTGATTTGTTTGTTTACTCTAGAAAGTATTGTTTTGCTAATTCTACCTATTGCTGGTTTAGTTGGGTTTATCAGGCGGGTGCTGGGATTATTATTATTAAAGTCCCATTTGTGGTCTTTAAGCAGAATGTATGACTCTCTAGGTTTCAATTTGCCAACTTTATCGCAAATCTTTAATTTATCGGTAATTGGTTTACTTTCAGTATTTATTATATCTATGTAGTCGCATTCGCTTGTGTCTAGTTTTTTGTAGTTTTTTGTAATGTTTTCTGTGATTAGTTTGTTATATTCTTGCTTATTTCTTTTATAAAAGTTTCTGGTTTTATCTGCTTTTACAAAGATTTTATTAGAGTTGTTTATGTTTCTAACGATTTTGTGTAGTTTCCGTTGGAAATTGTTAGGTTGATTGTGGAATTCTAAGTTTTTAATACGTTTTAAAGGTCATTTTCAAAGTTTATCAAAAGGTCTACTGTTTTCGCATTTTTAAGGGTTTTAAAACCATAGGATTCTTTGTTGTTTACGTTTTCATTTTTAAGGAAGAAATTTGCTCTCCATCGCATTCGGCGTATTGGTTCATCTGTTTTTTTTTAATTCATTTAATAATATAGCTATGCTTGCTGGGTATGGGGATGTTTTTTTAGCGATGTTTCGAAATTGTTTCCATATCTATTTTTAATGTGGTGAAATAATTTCTTTTGAGAGTGCTCGACTGTTTCAGGAGCTAAGTATAACTACTTCATTTACTCACATAAAATTAATATCGAAAGTATAGATTTATGTGTAAACTTTAAGTATTTAGTTCAAAAGTGCTCAATGCGTAGGTAGAGCTAGTTAGTAATTTATAAAATATGGAATACTGTTGCCATATCTGGGCAGGATCTGCTAAAAACAGCCTATCCTGCCTTGACAGAGTACAAAATAGACTTCGTGGCTTAGTGGGGATGCCCTTTTCTCTACCCTGCAACCTCTCTCCCACAGAAGAGACGTTGCGAGCCTATCCTTGTTTTATCGTTATTTCCATGCCAGGTGCTCGTCTGAATTCCAATTTCTGGTCCCCCCTCGCCAATCTTTCACGAAAAACACCCGTCTAGCTGAATCCACTGTGAAAAATTTCCCCCACTCTATATCTGTGCCTAAATAAAAACGCGGATTCCATGAACAAAACTTCTTTCTTAGAACTGCACGCCTGTGGAACTCTGTTCCGTCTACCTGCTTCCCTCCGGATTACAACTTGGATGTCTTCAAGCCCAATGTTAACAAATTCCTAATGAACTTAATTAAACACTTCATCAAATCTCCACACTAACGTAATGTACTTGCAATAACCCTTATCCCTGAGTGGCTTCCGGGCCTTGATAAGTAGTGATCACTGTGTAAAAAAAACAAAAAAAATATGGCGATTAAGCTACACTGAATATTCGGCGTTTCATCCATTCTAGGATTCCTCAGGCTTATGCGCGAATTCTCTCGTTTTTTATCGTTTTTATATGGTCCTCTTCTATTGAGGATTTAGTTAGCCAATCAGCTTTCTAGTATCCACCGTGCCCCTTCCTATCAGCCAATAGGCATGCATTTTATCGAACAAAAGATCTGTTTTAAAATTAGGTTAGTGGATTAAGGCAGACATTTTCTTTTTTTTTTGTTAGTTTATATATAAATATGCATATGTGTACACACATTTATGCATATATATATATATATATATATATATATATATATACATACACATATGTGTGATCGTTTATGTATATTCATGTTTATTTAATTTATTTATTTGTTTATTTTCTATTGTTTTTGTTAGTTTTATAACTATTTTGTATCGCTATCCTAGAGTAAATTTTATTTTGTGAACACAGTTATTTGTTATTTCTCTTCTACAGTTTAATAGATTTTGAGGTTCTTTAAAGTACAGGATAGCAAATTTTTCAGGAAGGCATAATTTACATGGGTCGTCTAATTGCCTACACATGGTAGCTTGTCTTATTATTTCCATTCGACTACCGGCGAATGTACGGTTTCTTTGAGTTCCCAGTATTTATTCGCTAGTGTTGTTTTTATACGGTGTTTTTAATGGTTGAATGTACTTTTGTGGTCATATTATCGGGTTTTGAAATCTAAGGAAGTCATGCCTACGTAATATTTCTTGTTATTCGGGTTTTCTTTCGCAAATATTGTTGCCTGATAAACTACGCTTTTTGTTATACATTTATTTGGAACTGGGCAAAGTGTACGGTGTCTACAGTTGCATTTATCTTGTTCGTTATTAGTATTTTTATTTATAGTATGGTTGTTCTTGTCCGGCGTTGGTTTGTTATTATTATTATTATCATTATCATTATCATTATTATTATTATTATTATTATTATTATTATTATTATTATTATTATTTCTGCTAGTGTTAGTTTTAGTTTTGTCATCGTGTCTACTTTTTTATTGTTTATTTTGTTGTTGTTTACATTGTTTTTATTTAGTATTTTGTTATTATGTGCTTTAATTATCATCTCTAAATGTGCGCATCAACTGTAGGATAACTTTAAGGTATTTTTATTGAAGATTTTGTGTAAGGGGTTGGTTGCGGGAAAGTGTTTTTCAATAAGATCTAGAAATTTCTTGCCAAGTTTTGTTTTTAACATTTGATTGTATGGGGCCGTATACCAAATTATAGTTCTTTTTCTTCTATTTTTAATTTTATTATAGTTATTGGTGTTTTGTTGCTTATATTTGATATCGATATTTTTGTATCCACTATTTTTAGGGCTGTTTCGTAGATATTGGTTGACCTGTTATATATATATCATAATTTAAGAATTTAAAATTTGGGATTTGAAAAAGTTAAATTTCAAATATAGAAATTTTATTGTATGCAAGACAAAGAATACAGTATAGTAAAATATATTTCCTTAACTCATGAGTTTTCAATGTTTATACATCTCCTCCTCGCAGGAAAAATAATAGCAAATATTATAAAAGATTTATGCTTAATTTGCTAAAGGTAATAAACATAGAAAATTAAATGTTTTTTTAAAGTTTTTTAATCAGTTTAGCTACATAGAATAAGGGAAACTGGATATTGATGCATCAAAAAAAAAAAGGATATTGAACTTCAAATCGAAAAGTGAATGCTAAATCCTGTAATGGAAGTTCTTGGTATTCAGCAGGTAAAAAGATCCAACGCGTATTGTAATACATCCAAGGAAGCTGGTAACAATCCAATATATACATATTTCCATAGATTTTCTTTAGTTTGATTGGATATCCGGCAAATCTTTGATTATATCAATCCGGTAAAAATGTTTTCAGTTATCAGTTTCAAAATTCAGTTCAAGTTTTCAATCAATTTGTGAATAAAAATCAAAAGATATCCGTGGCCAGGCAAATAAAATTAAATTGAAATTAAATGAAAATGAAAATAATTAAATGAAAATAAAAGTAATTTAATAAAAGAACATAATTAAATAAAAGAATTGCTTATCAAACCAAAGCAAAATAGTCTTTAAAAATCAGATGCATTTTTTGTTATCCATAGTATATTTGTTATTCAGCACAAGTGAAAATGTTATAACGTTATATTATTAAAATCGCGATTTTTTTTAGTAGTGTGGGGGGAGAAGGAAAAAAGAATACGAAAATAAAAGAAATAAAATAAAGGAAGCGTCTAACTTATAATAACATAAAAAGATATAATAATAATAATAATAATAATAATAATAATAATAATAATAATAATAATAATAATAATAATATTAAAAATGATAATATTAGTAGCCTTAAAAATAATAATAATAAAAAAAAATAATAATAATAATTATTATTGTATTATAATATTACTACTAACAATAAGTCTCCTGTGCGTCATGAGTAAGTTGCTGGAATCTGTGTTAAATACAGAAGTAATCAACCATCTCAACAAAAATAACCTTCTTAGTGACACTCAATATAGTTTCCGTTCTGCTAGATCTACAGCAGATGTGCTTACAGTTATATCTCATAGGATTAGCAAATCTCTCGACGGAGGCAACCTTTCTAGGGCAATTGCTCTTGAAATATCTAAGGCCTTTGATAGGGTATGGCATAAAGGTTTACTTCATAAGATCTCTAGCTATGGTATTGCTGGAAATGTCTTCTCAATTATTAAATCATTTCTTTCTGATAGGTTCATAAGAGTAGTAGTTGAGGGGCAAAAATCAGAAGCTCACAGTATTAATGCCGGTGTCCCCCAGGGATCCATCCTGGGCCCAACTCTTTTCCTGATCTATATTAATGATCTTCCAAATCATATCCTTACATCATTTCTAGACATTTATGCTGACGACACTACCATTTATGGTAGCACATCTAAGACAGTAAACGACCAAGTTCTCTCCAATTCTCTCTCCTCTGATCTTGAGCACGTAGTACAATGGGGAAAGGAGTGGCTGGTTACTTTTAATGCATCTAAAACCAAGCTTCTCTCTTTAAATCATCAACATTCTGATCCACATTTGGCATCAATTGAAATGAATGGCTCTCGTCTTCAGGAGGCCTCAAGTTTTGACAAGCTTCTTGGCTTGACCATTACTCCTGATCTTAAATGGAACACGTACATCAAATCTGTTGCCAAGGCCGCTGGAAAAAAGGTGGGATCTTTCTATCGATCCGGTAGATATCTCACTGCTGATGCTATTCTCTATCTATATAAGAGCCAGATACGTCCAAGGATGGAATACTGTTGCCACATCTGGGCAGGAACTGCTAGAAAGGACTTGTCTTGCCTTGATAGAGTTCAAAATAGACTTCGTAGCCTCGTAGGAGATGTCCTTTTCTCTTCCTTGCAACCTCTATCTCACAGAAGAGATGTTGCGAGTTTGTCTCTGATGTATCGTTATTTTCTGTGAAAGTGTTCGACTGAGCTTCAATCTATGGTCCCCCCTCGCCAAACTTTCACAAGAAACACTCGTCTAGCTGTAAACACTATCAATAATTCCCCCCACTCTTTATCTGTGCCTAAACCTTAACGTAGATTCCATGAACAAAGCTTCTTTCTTAGAACTGCACGCCTATGGAATTGTCTTCCGTTTTCCTGCTTTCCGGCTGACTCCAATATGGTTGTGTTCAAGTCTAACGTAAATAAGTTCTTGATGAGCCGTTCCATATAAGTTATCAAATTTACCAAATTTTCATTACTAATGATTACTATATTGTCCAATTTCTACTGTACACTCTTTAACCCTTATCCTTGAGTGGCCTCTTGGCCTTGATAATGTGGTGATGCCTATGTAAAAAAAAACAATCTATAATTAAAAAAATAATACACACACACACACACACACACAGATATATATATATATATATATATATATATATATATATATATATATATATACATACATATAAGATATAGGTTTTACTTAGAAACAAATAGTGAAAGAGATGGAATATGGTGAAGAAAAAGGTGATTTCACGTGAATGGATAGTCTGGTGAAGGGTAAAATATCCAATAACGGTAAAATCCACAAATCAAAATCTAAAATAGGGGTAAAATCGATAATTAAGATGTATACAGAGTTCAACCTTTTCAAAATTGCAATAAAATTCTGGGATAAAAGTTGCCGAGATAAACCTGGGGTCTGTTGTTCGTGGTAGAATTTTCGTTGCAGCTTTCCATCCAATAAGATCGAAGATAGGCCAAGTATTTCTCCTATTGGCCATAGTCCTGGATAAGACCTTAAACTATATCCGATGGTGAGGCCCTAGCTTGTGGGCTTTGGGGAGTGTGGAGCCACCCTTTAATTGCCATTGCTCCCAGGTCCACTCTGACCCGGAATCGTAGTACCTGTTAGGGTTCCATCTTTGTGTTAAATAGAAACCAACTTGAAAAAAAAAACCAAATATATTCTATTAAAAAAGATATTCGTCGAAATAACTGGATTTGGCATTAAATATCCTGAAAATGATTGATATGCCGTAAAACAAGAAAATGACCAACCAACCTATTGGGCAAATATTATAACTTCATAGGATGGTATTCATCTTTTTCGTTGAAGGTATGTCTTCCTTTGTCTGGCAAAGACAAAGGTGATTATTCCGTACTTTAATTGTCGTATATATGAACGTACAGATAGGTTGTTTTGTGGCATTTTGAAAACTAGGCGATCATACATGAATACATGTATTAAGTACGGACGCACATTCAATATAACACTCGTCCCTATTAAAGTTAAAACATACTTATCAAAATATTCTTATGTACATCTATATCAAAAACACTTGTAAACGTTTATTTTTTTAATTTTTAAATTTTTTATTTCCATACTTTGTGGACCAGGCGCGAACGCAGACCCACAGTTTTAATGAACCACTGTCTGCCACATCAAACATACCCATTCCTGTGTCTCGATACATCTTCTGTCATTATATGTAATCATTTTTTTAAAATAGTCAACTATATAGGAGCCTATTTGTGGCCAGACACACACACACATACACACACAGACATTCAGCTTAATATTATAGATATATAAGTAACCTTGTCGATGTATGTGCGAAAAGTCTCTATCAAACTCCTCTCTGAATATGTGGTCTACATAGTTGCAATGTAATATATAGGGTATGTGGATCTGTAGATCACTTCCGATCTAGTTTTTAGGCGGTAAAATAAGCTGCTAAGGGGATAAAATGGGAGAAAAATACAGTTGACATAAGTGAAGGAAAATCCATTAACTTCGGAGCGTACATACCAATTCTTATCTTCTAGTCGTTAACTTTTTAGCTTTATTATATATCGGACAATAGCTCAGACGGTAGCTTAAGTGTTAAATGACTACAGCTGGAGTGCTGACTGTTTCGATTTCAGATGCTGGCACTGAAGTGATTTTTTTCATCTTTTGAAAACTAATATATAAACAGATATATATCTGTCTGTCTGTCTCCATATTTTCAAACTCTATCTCCTCTAAAATTAAAAAAAAGGCGGCGCTGGGTGTTTCAAATGATAGGACTTTTTACGTATCGTTTTTTTTTAATGAGTTTTAGCTGGTTAAAATAGATTTTAAGGGGTCAAAAATAAGTCCAAATTGAAAGAAAAAATTGTTATACATTTGGAACATTCATTCTAATTTTAATTTTTTTAATTTTAAATTAGTTCATTTGCGTGTCACTTTGGTACAGTAGTAATGTCACCAGCTTTGAATGCTACAGTTTCAATTTAAGTTGACGGAATCCAAATCCATTTTTTTTTTTTTACTTTTGAAATCGCGACTCTATACATTCGAAATCTGGACATATTAAAATATCATATTTAAGCGTACTTTACGCCCAGACAAAGGCGCCCCCCGCTATTCATTACCATATATATAAGGGGAAATATAATATTCAATAGAGAATTTGCTCTATAATAATATATGTAGACTCTGCAAGAATTAAAATCCCATATTTAAGCGTGTTTTCTGACCGGGCAACGCCGGGCGGCCTACTAGTATACACACACACACACACACATATATATATATATATATATATATATATATATATATATATACACACACACATACATGCACACACACACACACACACATATATATATATATATAATTATTTACTATAATAATTATTAAAATATAATAATTATTAATATATATATATATATATATATATATATATATATATGTATATATGAATTTGAGAATGTGAAAGATTATATATAATAAATTCGACAGCCAAACAACGTCGCAGCCCACAAGAGCCATAAAAGTAAATGAACCGGAAGTCCAAGACTCGAGTTTCGCCCTTATTTTGGTTGTTTGGCTGTGGAATTTATTATATATAATCTCTCACACTCTGAAAATCTTATCATAACTTACTCGCTTGGTTAGTATTGCTGGATGGCATCGTCCTTTCGAGTTAAAACTCCTACTTGTGAGATATCGGTTTGGGGTTATTAGCTGGTTGGATGACCGCGTCCCTTGTCGAGACGAAGTAGGTTCGTTCACAGTCGGATTTCGGCGCGGTTTGCTTGATCTGTGTTGGTTAAAAGAAATTCTGGTGTGCGGGGCATTTGCTCAGTTGGTAGAGTGCTTGCCTCGCATGCAAGAGGCTGGGGTTTCGAATCCTGAGTTCGGATGTGTCTAACTAATGAGCCCAAGATGAGGGCGAAACACGAGTCTTAGACTTCCGGTTCATTTACTTTCATGGCTCTTGTGGGCTTCGACGTTGTTTGTCTGTGGAATTTATTATATATATATAATATATATATATATATATATATATATATATATATATAAGCATTAATTATATATGCAAACGTATAAGTGCATGTACTCTTACCTTT
This sequence comes from Euprymna scolopes, assembly GCF_053919585.1. NCBI lineage: Eukaryota > Metazoa > Mollusca > Cephalopoda > Sepiida > Sepiolidae > Euprymna > Euprymna scolopes. Next base: position 94,608,491 of record NC_136510.1, read on the forward strand.
TCGTAAATTTCCCTTAATTTGGGCCACCAAGAATTACATCATTTTGGCCCAATTAAGTAGTTTTGTAATTTATGCAAATCAAAGAAGTTTGAAAGTATGTTAGCACATCTGTAATTGCATGCAAATACGTGGTCGAATCGAATTCAATTACTCCCATTTTTCTCGTCGCCTCAGATTTAATCAAATCCGTGTCTTTTATTCGTGTTTGAATAAAATTAAATACGCATTCATTTAAATCGCAATAAATTAAATTTGAACATTGTTTTGTTTTATTATGTCTGTTTATTTATAAACTGTCGAGGAAAAACGAGGCGAGAAAGAAAATGCACTTTTATTAATTTAAAGTTTTTTTTAAACATTTTTTTTTTTCGTTTTCAACACAGGATAAATGATGTTTAAACTGTTCAGTGCATTCGCATAATTATTTTATTGTCTTTTTGACGTCGTAACAATTATTTTTAAAACTATTTCTTCGGTTCTGGTGGAAGCGCATTGTTAACTACATTTAATTTGACAATCCGCATCATTCTGGGTTCGATCTATTTCTTCTTGAACATATTTCTGTTTTTTTTTTCTAATAATTACATCATATTAAGCTCTTGAAAGGTGTGATTTCTTAGCTTTGTATTCTGACGAATTCTTATGATGTTTTCTGCTAATGTACATTGGAAAGAAAGCTAGACAGCATGTACACTCCTATTCTACGAACAGTGTTCCATATATCTTGGCAAGATCATCCCACGAAACAGCAACTTTACGGCAACCTACTTGCTTTATCTACTACTACTAGGGAGTGACGTCTACGATTTGTAAGTCATTACAAGAGAAGCAAGCAAGGACTTCAGAAATGTATTGCTGAGTACGCCACGACACGGGAGCACGAACAGAGGACAACCTGATCCACGCACATCCAGAAAATTGCACATGACCCCAAACTGTGACCTTGAAGATCTGAGGCAGCTGATGGAAACAGAGAAGTATATATAGAGAAAGAGAAAGAAAGAGTCACATAGGTTCGGGCAAGGAGCCCGACCAGATAGATAGATAATTTGACAGTACACACCTAAATCTCTGAACGCTTTTAAAAAACATTTACTAACAAAATATTCCAGGTCTCTTTTTCAACGAGTTGTTTTCAATGACTTTTTCACAACTTATATTTCTTTTAGTTATTAGGACATTTCATTGCAATTCATGCGTCGAATAATTCGTCTGTATCCACACTTCAGTCGCTAGTCTGTACTAGTTAACTCACCCACTTGAATAAATTAGTTATACGTTCACTATAATTATTAATGGAAACAATAAAAAGTACATTTAAAGTAGAACAAGCTGGGCATAGGGGGGTCCGTGGTTATTGAGAAGAGTACGAACAAACAAACGGACATACGAGAGTGAATTACTAGGTTCAATCCCTTATTTTCGGGGTGGGGGGTGACCAACAAAAATAAAAGGAAACGATCGGTGATTTTTATAACAAATTTGCTTAGCGTAAAGGCTCGTAAATTCTCTCTCCTCTGATCTTAGAAGTGTACGCGCGTGGAACTCTGTTCCGTTTGCCTGTTTCCCACCTGACTACAACTTGGATGTCTTCAAGTCCAACATAAACAAATTCCTGATAAACCGCGCCCTTAAGTAAGACACTTTATCGAATCTCCATTACTAACGATTACTACGGTATTATCCCATTGATTACTGTACACGCAATAACCCTTATCCCCGAGTGGCTTCCGGGCCTTGATAAGTGAGGACTGCCATGTAAAAAAATAAAAATAAAACACGGCAAGATTTCATTTAGTTTTTTTTTTTTTTTTTTTTACACAGTGATCACCACTTATCAAGGCCCGGAAGCCACTCAGGGATAAGGGTTATTGCAAGTACATTAAGTTAGTGAGGAGATTTGCTGAAGTGTTTACTTAAGGGGGCGGTTCATTAGGAATTTGTTAACATTGGACTTGAAGACATCCAAGTTGTAGTCCGGAGGGAAGCAGGCAGAGTTCCACAGGCGTGCAGTTTTAAGAAAGAAACTTTGTTCATGGAATCCGCGTTTTGATTTAGGCACAGATATAGAGTTTGGGGCAAAGGGGGCAAAGTGAAAGCGTATATATTATTATTTTTTAATTGAGATGAGGCTTCATAATTTGTGTATTTATTTTATTGCGGAGTGTTATCCTCATCTTCATAGTTGTGTTATTTCTCCACGTTTAAGCCAACTCATCCTCTTGCCTTCTTCAGGTGGTTAACCACGACGGGATGAGAATGCTGAGTCTTTAAACTGTATCTTCAGTAATTACTGCCTTCCATAGTTGTTGTTGTCTTGCCACGTATTGTCTAACTAATCCTCTGGCCTAACTGGGTAGGATTGAAACCGCTATCTTCAGACAATGCGCACCTGGATCCGTATAGACTCAACGCCAATATCCACTGTTCCACGGCGTTGAGTCTCTACGATTCCAGGTATTGTCTGAATATAGCGGTTTCAATCCTACCCAAAGAAGACCAGAGGATTAGTAATTGTCTGTATTTTTTAGATGAGGTGTTTTCATTGATTGAGATTGTCGGACTGACTTCCTCATCTTGGTTGTTATCGTCACAACGTTTCAGCCGTTTTTCTCTCCGGCCTTCAACAGGTGTTTTGTATCGAACTGGGGAACCGTTTGTTAGGAGTCTCGAACCCAACCCTTTATTATTATTACGGGGGTACGGTATTCGGACTCCAGCTAGGCTCTGGGACATAGTTGCTGATTACTTAAAAAAAGTAACATTCAAAATAGAGAATCAGCAACTATGTCCCAGAGCCTAGCTGGAGTCCGAACACGGTACCCCCGTAATAATAATAAAGGGTTGGGTTCGAGACTCCTAACAAACGGTTCCCCAGTTCGATACAAAACACCTGATTAAGGCCGGAGAGCAAAACGGCCGAAACGTTGTGACGATAACAACCAAGATGAGGAAGTCAGTCCGACAATGTCAATCAACCAGAGGATTAGTTGGCCAAAACGTGGTAACACAACAACAGCTATGCTAGGCAATATTTAATTGGGATACAGTTACGAGACTCAGAATTCATATCCCGTCGCAGTTCATCGCCTGAAGAAGACCAGAGGATGAGCTGGCCGAAATGTGGTGAAACAACAACAAATATGGAGATGAGGATAACAGTCCGTAAAAGAATTAATATACAAATTAGATTAAAAATGCTTGTTAAAATTCACATACCTTCGAGGATTGCGAACAATTTACATCAATTAATGAATATACGTCAAATTAAATTTTCTTTTTGAGTATTTGAAACTGTTTTCAGGGTGGAGTATAATATGAACACAAGCTTCGTTTCAAAAACTATAATATTTCAGATTTGCATTAAAGCTGACCCATGGTCATTAACAATAATTAAGCAAGATTCACTAAATTTCAATTCTTTCTTAAGGCTCCTTAAGCTTGTAATAGATTTTGGTCCTACCGTACTGAAGAATCGATTAGATTTGCTTGACAGTTATGCAGGTTTTCACTTATAAGCTTGCAATATTTTCGAATGAAATAGGTTACAAACAAATAGTAAATATTTCACAGTAAAATAATTTTAAAAAATATAGCAATGATATGTCGATGATAATGACAAACGTTGTTCATATTTCTAAGGATTAAAGATGACGCGATTGAAGTTTCCGAACAGCTAATAGATTAACGATCGATCAGAGGGAGGAAGGTCGGAGTTGTAGAACATAGAAGAGAAATTTTAGATATAGGAATGAAAATAGGAAAGTTAGAATTAGAGAGAGAGAGAGAGAGAGAGAGAGGAAGTTGAACACAACGGATATCGAAGCCTGTAAGCTATAGATAGTACAAGAGTTGGTTCTGGGACGAAAATGCTCTTAACGTTGAAGACATTGCAAAGGCTGCTACAAAGGAAGTGGGTTCCCTCTAGCGAACTAGAAGAATACTCACACCTGAGAGTATCCTGTACCTCTACAAGACCACATTCGTCCATTCGTGCGGTATTGCTGCCACATCTGGGCTGGTGCATCTACGACTATTCTTTCCCTCTTAGATAACGTTCAAAAAAGAGTTATAAGTCTAATCGCTCCTTCTTTATCAGCTAAGCTCCAGCCCCTGTCCCATCGCCGCAATGTTGCACCACTGTGTCTGTTTTACAAATATTTTAATGGAATGATGATGTTCTGATGAACTTGTTTCACTTGTACCCCCACGACGTATATATCCTCGACAAACCCGCTTAGCAATAAGATCTCGCTCCTTCACTGTTGATGTCCCTAAATGCCATAAAGCTTTCTATTCTAATAGTTTCTTCTCTCGAACAGCTAGACTTTGGAATTCCCTTCCTGCTGCCTGCTTCCCTGGCTGTATTGATATGCAGAAGTTTAAATGTAACATAAACAAATATCTTGTTAATTTTTCCTAGACATGGCCCCAAATAGTAGCTCCTTGCGTCTAAGTGGCGATATGTAAGGGGTGAACATGAGTTTTAAAAAAAAACCTTAAAGCTTGTAAAAATGTGGTCTTAGAGTCATTTCGCATGCAACCAAGTTGGAAAGATTTTTATTTTATCTCGTTCGATTTGCAAAAGATCTAGCTAATTTGCGTATTCTTTAAACATTATTATTTTTTTTTCGGTTTTCTTATTGGATGATCATCTTTAGTTAACAATTACGTGTAATTATATTCATGCAGATATTTTACATGATTTATACTTGCATAATATTTGCGTAAAAAGGTTATAGTAAACACAAACTTCTTTCTATATATATTTATGTATGCGTATATACATTTCTTAAAAAAATGCCTACCAAACTCCTCTGTCAGTTTTTGGTTTACAGACATAAAACTTAATATAAAGAGTATTTGAACCCATGCGAAACTTTATATTTGGGTATTAGCCGGGAAAATCGGTGCAAAAGCGTGAAAATTAAAAAAGAAATGGAATTTGCCAGGTACAGATCGAACAACGGCATTATGAATATGCATGCATAACGTAATAGCTATTGTTCATGTTTTAATTTTTAGCCGTGCAACAAACATGTCTTCATAGATCAAGCATATTTAGGTGTATTTACGGCCGGGCAACCCCGAGCATCCAGCTATATTTTAAAATCAAAATCATGTTATGGATTTTCTATCAGAAGAAGGATTCTAGACATTAGGGTTATACATATCATATATTGATTTTAATCTTCCTAAGGAACATAAAATTTGGATTAAACAGTTCTGTCCATAGAACTAATTTTACCCGCCCTGGAAAGAGTAATCTTCTAGTACACATATATTTATGTGCCCACCGGAAGGCATTAGACAAATGTAATATATGTATCTTCGATATTTTTAATTGTTTCGGCGAACCGGATATGAGTTTAACTGAGGAGACTTGGACACAAAAGAATGGTTCATTTTCCAGACGATTTTTTCTTAAGGGGAGCAAGGAAAGCGGAAATTTAGTTTACGCATGCTTAGACATATCTATGACGTCTAACCGGCTAGGAAAGACAATTAATGACGGTTTTGCCTTCATTTCTTACTTCAATTTTAAATTGCATTCAAGCGACGACACACGTGGAGATTTTGATATTTTATCCCTACGGTGTTTGCGCTTTATAAATTAAACAATCGTACACTTACGAGTCTGCATTTGCTGTTTCTTTTTCTTTTTCTTCTTCTTCTTCTTTTTTCTTCCTCTTTTTCTTCTTTCTTCTTCTTGTTCTTCTTATTATTCTTATTCTAATGCAAATAATTCTTCTTCCTCTTCTTCTTTACATCTTTCTTCTTTTTTTCTTCATTTTCTTCTTTTTCTCCTTCTTCTTCGTCTTCTACTTATTATTATTATTATTATTATTATTATTATTATTATTATTATTATTATTATTATTATTTTGTACTTGCTAGGAGTTCTCAAACAGGTTATCATCAGATATTGCTCCCTGACAACAATCGATTGTGTTCCCTAGATTCTGGGTGACAACAAGTCTCTCCATATTTCCACTACTCTCTTGCACTTTCAATCTGGTGCTACCAGATCAGGCTGTCTGAAGATATTGGCTTCCCGATCGGAAATGCAACATGAATACTTTTTTCACAAAATAATTGGATTCGGCATTAAATAACCCGAAAAAGGGTTGATACGCCGTAAAACAAAGCAACAAAAACTAAAACCTCTTTCCATAACACTTTGCAAATAAATTTGCATCATCGGAACAGCCGCTTGCCATTGATTTCTTGCTAGTGCTGACCATGGGTTTTCACTGGAATCTAGGTGGCAATAATCCTCCCCAAGATCCCAGCCTTTTTCGCACTCATCCAGCGGAGATCTAGTCATTGCTTTCTCTCTACTGTTTTAAAAAATTTTTCTTAACATTTCTTAACTATTTGGTGTGGTGTCAGTTGATACCAGCATTATATATGTAGCGGCGGGGGGGGAGAGGAGTAAAGTTGCACTTATATAGTTTCGGTTGTCTTAGACCCATGTGGTGCACCGCTATTTTTTTTCGTTCCTTCCGTTGCAGTTATTATATTGCTGATAGCCTTTGTAACCCATGAGTATAAATCTCTGCATACAGGAGTGTTCCTTAATATTTCAACAGCTTTCATTATTTTGTACGTTGTATCTTCTCAGACCCCCCCCCCGATTCCAATTTCTCTCGTTCTTTTTACGAAGTTTTCGGAATTGTTCCTAGTTCAAATATTATTACTTGTATTCACTAGGAGTTTTCACACAGACCATCAGCAAATATTTATTTTCGTCAATAACCTTTCGTGTTTCCTGGGATCTAGAAGACAAGTCTCCCCATAATTCCCGCACTCACGATCTCTTTCGATAACCTTACAAATGCATTTGCATTATCACAACCGCCGTTTGCCATCGATTTCTTTCTGACAACGACTATTGGCCATAGAAATTTGGGTAGCAATAAGCCTCTTAAACTTATGTCCTTCTCGCACTGACCCAGTGGAGGCCTGCCTAGTGCTTGATCACCTGAACCTGCCCATCTTTCTTAAACTTTTACGACTATTTAGTACGATGCCAGTTGATGCCAGCGTTACACTTCTTAAGAGGCGTGGAGGCTTCCAATTATATCATCTGAGTTTTCTTCCTTTTTCTTGATTTTATAGAGTGTTCCTCTATAGTTTTGTT
>NC_136510.1:94620634-94708134 GCF_053919585.1 Euprymna scolopes
GGTGTTTTCGTTATTCTCATCTTTTGTCATTCTTATGAATCTTCCGTGGAGTTGTTTCTCTTCCCATTTCTGGTTTTGTCGTTTTGTCGTTTGTCTCTCTGTTTTCTGTTTTGTTGTTTTTTTTTTCAGTGTCTCTCGCTGCCATAATTATCCTTTCAATGTTTTGCATTATGTATTTTTCTAGTTCTTTTTTTATGTCCTTCACACAGTCTTCTATACAAATCAGTCCTCTCCCGCCGTCTTTCCTTTTCATGTAGAGTCTGTCAATATTGTCCTTTGAGTGCAGTGCCTTATGCATGGTCATGAGTTTCCTGGTTTTCTGTCGACTTGTCTCAGTTCTTCTTTTGTCCACCCTATAAACGGTCCAGAGTATCTTACTTGTGATACTGCCCATGTATTTATACATTTTATTAGGTTTCTGCTATATAAATTAGTTTCCAGGAGTTTTCTTGTTCTCCTGAGGTATTCCTTTCCAATTTTCTCTTTCATTTCTGTTGCTCTGATAGTGTCCGCTTTCAGAATTCCCAAGTATTTATAGTCGTCTTGTCCCCTAGTGCCCTCATTTCAGTTTGGTTGGTTAGTTCCATGCCTTTTGTCGTTTCCAGTTTTCCCTTTGTTATAACTAGTTGTGCGCACTTTTCCATTCCAAATTCCATTTGGATATATTGGCTGAAGATCCTGGTAGTTTAGTATCTCTAGCTCCTTTTCGGTCCTTGCAAAAAGTTTCAGATCGTCCATGTACATCAGGCAGTTCATTTTTTTCCTCTGTATTGGAGAACTTGTATCCGGCTTGGCACTTTCTCAGAATACTGTTCAAGGGCATCATGACTATGATGAACAGTAGTGGTGATAGTGAGTCTCCTTGGAAGATGCCTCTTTGTATGTTAATTACTGTTATGTGTTGTCCATCAGCTGTCAATTCCAGTCTCCATGTTTTCATTGCATTTTCTATTACGTTGGTGATCCCGCTTGGTATTTTATACATTGTTGGCATTCTATTATCTTTTAATCTATATATAACAGGTCATGTGTTCCTCTTTTTCCTTTTTGGCATCTTTTCTGCTCCTCGGGGATAAGTCCACTGTTATTCAGAAAGTGGTAGATTTGTTCCGTCGGTTATGCTGTCAGTATCTTCCACATAGTTGTTAAGCACGTGATTGGCGTATAGTTGCTAGGGACGGTTCCTTTCTCCGTGTCCTTCTGTAGCGGCGTAGTTCTATCTTTTGTCATCCAGTCTGGTACGCTTGCTTCCTGTATACATCTTCTCAGGTTTTGGGCTAGCCTTTCGTATAAGGTTGTGGATTTTTTTAACCAGTATGCATGTATCCCGTTGTGTCCTGGTGCTCTCCAGTTTGCCATTTTTCCTATGGTTTTCTTTAGGGTTTCCTTGCTGATTCCATTCACTGTTCCTACATCAAAGTGACACTGTGTCTTGTAAGGTGTAAAAATGCAATAAAAAAAAGAATGTGTTAAGTTGTCATTGATATTACCCTCCTAAGCGTTATCTTCTCCTGGGGGGGGTTAGAGTACTATCTGTTCTGTTGTCCTTAAGACCGTTCTCCCATATATTGATCCTGGATATGACCTTAAACTATATCCGATGGTGAGACCCCAGCTTGCGGGGTTTGAGGAGTGGTGAGCCACCCTTTAATTGCCATTGCTCCCAGGTCCACTCTGACCCGGAGTGGTAGTACCTGTTAAGGTCCCAACTATGGGTTAAATAAAAACTGACTTGAAAAAAACACATATATCCTATTAAAATATTTTCTTCAAAATCACTGGATTTGGCATTAAATAATCTAAAAAGGGTTGATATGTCATAAAACAACCAACCAATCCAAACCAAACCAACCCAGGTATAAACTCCTCCTATTGGAGTGTAGGTAATGTCGTATAGCTACGTTTATTGTGTTATTATCCTCCTAGGCATAACTCCCTCCTTGGAAGATAGTGTAATACATGTTCCTATTTACTTGTCGCCACACGAGCGCAGAGTTAGACGCAATGTCGGTTTGTAATGTGAGAACAATCCAGCTCCCCAAAAAGGGGCACTCTGGATAGGAACAAAAATAAAAAATTGTCTCAGTCATGAAAGATTTCTCTTCTACTGACCGAGGACAGAAAAGTTGAAACGTAATATCAGAACAGATATACACTTTGTTTGTAGCCAAAAGGCTAAGTAAAGACCAGGCTATCAGAATATCAGTTCTGATAAAAATTGAGTAGTTTTGCAAATAATAAAAATCAAAGTATTTTGTGGCGATGCGTCCAGAAGACGTATTGGGTGTTTACTTTTGCGGGAATCTTTGCCCTTTTTTGTGGGTGTGGGGGGTCCTGACTTTAAGAATTGGAAGAAAAAATATTTTAGTATATTTATTGTTTTAAATGTTGAATATTTAAATCCCAAGGTTATGAAGATGAAAGGAAGAATCGGCGACCGTTTGACGGTGTTTACTGCAAACGGGCTTTGATCACGCTTGTTTTTATTAAAATACAAAAAACAGATATGGTGAACAGGTTCTTTTAAGACAAATCCTCCGTAAGAATAAAGCCTGGTCACTGAAAGATGACGTCATGCACGCGGTAAAAGCAAGTAAGTTCTTCTTCGTTATCATAGCGAAATTCGAAAATAGAAATATTGAATTTCAAGTAAAAGCAATGGTATCTACTTAATTGTCATGTCGCAGTAATGAAAATATCCAAGAATTATGAAAAACGATAAGGTAGCAAATTAATTATTAAAGAAAACAGTTTTCGAGATATTCTCAAGTTTTGCTTACATTAATAAACTAAGCAGCTCGCATAATAGCAGGGGAGGTAATTAATTTCTGAAAAGTGTCTAAAACTTCGGTCAATTTCGGGAGAAATGAATTATTTCCTTTGTGGTTACATTACCAGCAAACATGGTGAAATTGTTTTTTCGTTGAATTATTGAAATACTTGTTTTATAGACAGTAATATTTAACTAACTGCGATATGACAATTGGGTAGATAACAATGACTTTTGATAAAAATTGAGCATAATAAGTAAGTAGTTTTTGATAATTTTTTTTTTAATGGAAACTTAACTTTCGACTGATTGATTTTGTCATTATACTGAAGAAGAATCTACCGAACGGTTAGACTGTCGAGAATAAATAGGGTTTAAAAATAAATATTTGAACACTTTACAATTGGAAAAGAGAAAATACGAAATACGATTAATACTCGAACTGAAGCTTATTCAATTTGAATTAAATAAACGAAAACAAGAAAATCTGTGCGGTTTCTGCGTTGATTCCGAGCATGTAAAGATTAAAACTCGGTTATTTTCATGTTGAACAATTTGATTACAATTTTCTTTATATATTTATTCAAGTAAAAATATACAAACACAAACTTTGCCGATTTCGATAGATAAATAATTCGAGGGACGTCCAAAATTAAAGCCACCTATTTTTATCTAACCTGAATGGACCAAATTGCATTGTTATTATGATTGAACTTATGCATTTCATGGCCTGAAAGATCCATCTCTTTGTCGCACATATTGACGGTGTGAGACTGTAAGAAAGCAATCCTCTGTCACGGACGTGTGTCAGAAGTAAAGATGATTGATTTCTTTCCTCCATGTAGAACAAACTGAACGTTTACAAACCCGATTAAGTTCATGTCAGCACAGTTATGAGATGGGTTCGCCGATTTCATAATGGAGACAACGATGTAAGCATCAAAACGCGCCCCGTTCGCCAATGCACAGCCATCGTTCATCGCTGGCAAAAGTGCATTGAGAATGTTTGTGACAATGTAGAAAAATTAATTCTGGGACACAAAATGGCGTTCGTTTTTATGGCATTCTTGTATAGTGCACCTTAGCGATTAACAATGAACTAATCTCTTGCCCTTCGGGTCAAGATCAAAGCGTAGTATCTGGTCTTCAGATGCTGCACTTCAATTTGTTGTTCTCTGTCAGTGGAGAAGAAATCCTTCACGAACGAGACAATTTTTATTTTTGTTCCTTTTCTCCACATTAAAAAACGCCCCTGGTATCTAACTCTGTCCCGTGGGGAGGCATTGTAAATAGGAACAATGAACTAATCCCTTGGCCTTCGGGTCAAGATCAAAGTGTAGTATCCCTTAGCACACAGAGAAGGCAAAGTCTAGGAGAGAGGAAGCCCTAGAGCTGCATGAAATCATATTCAGCTAGGCGGCAAAAAGGATTATTAAACTTAAATGTCCTCATCTCTGTCGGACGGATTGTCGAGGACGTAGCAGCAAGTTGTGCGTCTTTGGATTGTAATTAAATACAATTAACCGCAGTTGATTAGTACATTATAAAAATTTATATATTTATTTATTAGGATGGTGCAAAAATAATGTCCTTTTTAACGTTACTGAATGTCAAAAAACGACATTATTTTTGCACCAACCTAGTACTAGCTATGGCATTTTTCATATATTATTTATTTAGTCGATAACCTGCTGTTATCTTAAATATTAAGAATAAAAATAGTAAAAATTAAGATTAAACAACAAAGATTATACAGGCAGAAAGATTATATTTTCTTATTTTGCAGTTTTTCTTTTTCCAATTTAACTGGTTTGGAAATTTACTGTTTTTCCGGAATATATATATAACTAGATATCAATGGCTGAATAAACGGTTCACCTTTTTCTAGTGTATATATATATATATATATATATATATATATATATATATATATATATATATATATATATATATATATATATATATATGCGTGTGCAGGTATATATACATATATATATATATATATATATGTATATATATATATATATATACCTGCACACGCATATATATATATATATATATATATATATATATATATATATATATATATATATATAATTGAACAAAAGTATTAAAAAACAATTGATTTTGTGAGTTTTGTTTGAATTTCTTCCATAACATGTCTTACTTTGTCTTCGTATGGTTAAATCGATTCCAGTATTTGTTTTGAATCATAACAACATCTTCCAGCAGACTCCATCATTCTTATATTCACAATTTTAAATGCACTTGGGCATTAAGCAAAGAAGATGTTAGGTTCGACAAGAAACAATAAGATCAAATGGTTTTTTTTTTCTTCTAAGAAACTGAAATGTTATGATGTGGCGCCATTTTGATACGGACTCTCATCTTTGTAGAGTCAGAATACAAGAGCAGATAACTCCGTCAAGAAAACGTCGATTGATTTTCCCCTTGATTTTTGTGTTGGTGGAGGTGGTAGGAGGGGGGCTTGTTTGTTTTTCTTTCTTTTTATTTATTTTCATCCAACGGTTTTTAGTTATTGTGTCACCTGGATTGGTAGATACCGCGTCTTCGACATTTCATACAATAAAATATTCTGATTTTTCAAAACACTTTATTACTTGCCTCTGATAAACAAAATATTTTTATTTATATATTTTTTTTATTTTTTCTTATAATTTTGTAACTGGTTTGTTCAGTTTAATTATTTGCCATTTCTTCTGCGCCTTCCCCTATCTTTCTTTCTCTCTTTCTCTCACCTTTTCTCCTTCTCTTTATATATATATATATATATATATATATATATATAATATATATAAAGCTGAATGTGTGTGTGTGTGTGTGTGTGTGTGTGTGTGTGTGTGTGTGTGTGTGTGTGTGGTCACAAATAGGCTCCTATATGGTTGACTATTTTAAAAAAACTGATTACATATAACGATAGAAGATGTATCGACTGGGTATATTTGATTCGGCAGAAGGGTGGTTCATTAAAATTGTGGGGTCTGCATTCGCGCCTGGTCCACAAAGTATCGAAATAAAAAATTTAAAATTTAAAAAATAACATTTACAAGTGTTTTTGGTATAGACGTACATAATAATACTTTGATAAGTATGTTTTAACTTAAATAGGGATGGTATAATAAAATTGTGGGGTCTGCGTTCGCGCCCGGCCTCCATAGAGTGGAAACAGGCACAAACTTTGATAAAGACTTTTCATATCTATCTGCGTAAGTATACTTTGATAATTATGTTTCAGTTTGAAGAAATATGGTATAATAAAATTATCGGGTGTTCGTTGGCACCTGGCCTCCATAGAATGTAAATATGTCACAAAGTTTAACAAGGTTTTTTAATATAGATCCACAGAATATTGTGATAAGTGTTTCAGTGTGAACAGGTATGGTATAATAAATTATGGGCTTTATCTATTTTATTTTTCCTTTCATCATATTTTGCTTTGGTGTTATATTTAGAGTCTTAGGGTCTTAGAGAGAGTTAGAGAGATGTTGTTAGAGACTCAGAGAGAGAGAGAGAGTTTTAGAGAGATGTAGGAGGCAGGGATGTTGTTGTTGAGAGTCTTATTAAAAGTGCAGTCTTAGAAGAGAGAGATGTGTTGTAAGAGGGATGTTGTGAGAGAGATTGTTTGTGTTATGAAGATTCATATATATTAAAAATTGTTCATGCTTGAAGTGTAAAAGCTCTTAGAGTGAGGAGACAGTGTTGAGACATTGTGTAGACAGTCTTCAGACAGTCCGAGTGTAGATATGAGAAGTAGAGTTCACATTGTAGACATGAGATGTGTATGTCGAGACATGTTATAACACAGACATATAGACATATAATAACAATTCACTTTACCTTTTGGCAGAATCACAACACAAAGACGACGTTTATCAAAACACATGATGGGTTTATTTCTTCTCACGAACGGCCGTGGTTTTCTCATCAAGAATTCAAAGCGTCACCTATTAAGTTTCAAAGTCACCGTCTCGCTTCTAGACGTTCGAATTCCAAACTGCAGACTATCGTCTGTCGTTCTCAAACTCCCTTTCCGTCTCTCTCCCTGCTTCTGTCTCCTTAACTCTAAAGTTTTTCTATCTATATCTAGAACTTCCCATTTTTCCATGACGTCATACACATGTTAAAACATGTGTCTTCTTTTCACGTGTTCTGGACATGCGTGTCCAAAACTTTTTCCTTTGTTTACAAAAGGAATTTTAACCTATATTCTCAGTAACCTATATTTCCTATATTTTAAAAACATGTTTATTAAATTATCTTGTAGCTGCATTCTTTCAATTGAATTTTCATAACAAAATTGATAGTGCACATTCTTTTCTTGAAACTATTTTATCTCTAGGCTGTTTTACATTCAATTTTCTAATTCTCACACGTAATCTATTTCTAAACCTAAATTACGAGGTTCGAATTTCGTCTATTGCTATTTCATTTTCATTTTAACTGAATCTCTCTACTTTTATGCTTACATGAAAAGGGAACAGCCCTTATCATGTAACATTGGTTTTGATACCCATAAATTCAACCCAAATTTACAACCCTTCCTTTTCATAATCTATCATACTTTCATAAATCAGAGTCCATTGTCTGTAGGCTGTTCTTGAACCCAGTCAACGACAGGTACTTTTGCTAGTATATATATATATATATATATATATATATATATATATATATATGCGCACGTGCGTGCGTGTGTGTGTGTGTGTTTGTGTGTGTGTGTGTGTGTGTGTGTGTGTGTGTGTGTGTGTGTGTGTGTGCATAATCCGAGGTTATTATTTTCCAAAGGTAAAGTAACCAATACATTTTAAGGAGCTTAATACGAGAGTGCTAAATACCAACTAAGAGCAAGTTATACTTTCTGATTGTTTTTACATAAGCATGAATATGTTGCTACGCATTTATGAACATGTTTCGGTCAATAAGTTTCCAGTAACTAGAGGCTTCTTCAGGCGATACAACTTATACGAAAGTATAATCTTTGCTTTCGGATAAGCTGGAGCGCCTGAAGAGCTAAGCAGTTACTGGTAACTAGTTGGCCGAAACATATATATACATATATGTGTGATCGTTTATGCATATTCATGTTTATTTAATTTATTTATTAGTTTGTTTTCTTTTGTTTTGTTAGTTTTAAAGCTATTTTGTATCGCTATCCTAGATGTATATTTATATATATAAAAAAGAAAGAAAGAAAGGAGGAAAATCGTCAGCCTTAAACCACTAACCTAGTTCTAAAACAGATCCTATGTTCGATAAAATGCATGCCCATCGGCTAATAGGAAGGGGCGCGGTGGATACTAGAAAGCTAATTGGCTAACTAAAACCTCAACATATATAAAAACGAGAAACAACCACAGAATTCGCGCATAAGCCTGACGAATCCTGTAGTGGATGAAACGCCGAATATTCAGTGTAGCTTAATCGCCATATATATTTTATAAATTACTAACTAGCTCTACCTACGTACTGAGCACTTTTGAAGTAAATACTTAAAGTTTACGCATAAATCTATACTTTCGTATATTAATTTTATGTGAGTAAATGAAGTAGTTATATATATATATATATATATATATATATATATATATATATATTAGGTTACATATATTTAGAAAAGAAAACAATATATATATATATATATATATATATATATATATATATATATATATATATATATATATAGTAAAACTCCTTTAATTTGAACTTCCTCTAAAATTGGACTTCCTCTCATTTGGACTTCTTCTAAACCTGGACTTTCTCTAAGCTTGAACTGTCTCGTCATTGAAATTGTATTAGCATATTTGATGCGGAGTTGCAGTAAAACTTTTTAGCTTAGTCAGATATTGCGCAGAAATGTTAATATTGGTACTATGTAATTAATGTAGATTCGCTATTGATAATAAATTTACAATAACTGTAATTTTTTTTTTCAGATTGATATATTTAAAATAGTGTAAAACAACCCATCACAATGGGTCTAGAAAGAATTCTTGAAACCAAACGGTTACCGACCAACCACGCTGTTCTTAAATCACTTAATGCAAATGATGTTGAAATGTGGGTGCAACAAGATGAGGAAACTACTGATCAATATCCTGAAGGCAGTAATGGTGATGAAAATAGCGACATCTCCTATTCTCTTGACCCTAATATAAATAGCCAAGAACACTCTGATGAAGCAATATCATGGGATGATGCAGAAAAGTCTATGGAGACGGTTATAAAATTTCTAGAAAAAAATCCTTACTTTAGTGACAACTATGTTTTGCAAGCAATGTCACTCCGAAGAGGTATAATCATAAAGAAGCTACAGAACCAAGAAATTGTAGATTTTCGTGATCGCTTACGGAATACAATGGCAGCGCCCGAGAGCTCAATTGATGAAAACAGAAACTGCAATGAGACTCGTTCCATGAATAAATAAAAAAACTGTATTTTACATAAATGTATGATTTCTATAGATGATAACTTAGGTCATAAATATCTAACAAGTAAGAGTAGGTTTAATTTATTTTCAATGTTTTTGTTCCTGGTAATAATATTTAACAATAGTTACTTGCAATATATCGTAAACTCAACTTAATATATACTTAAAGTATCATATAGCAATGAATTTCATTTACTATTTCTTAATTCTTAGAAAATTAAAGTTAACTGCAGCACATTTTTTATCACTAAACTTGACCAGCATCCTTTAATTTGAACGAAGCGGATGTTCAAATTATATGAGTTATAATGTATATATATATATATATATATATATATATATATATATATATATATATATATATATAGAGAGAGAGAGAGAGAGAGATAGATAGATAGATAGATAGATAGATAGATAGATAGATAGATAGATAGATAGATAGATGCAGCGGGCAGCTCAACACATAGTTTCGCTATATCTCACTCCCTATCACAAATGGTTACGTTTCCAACCCGTTTCCCTGACCAGCAAGAACAACACGCATCACTTCTAGATCTGTTTCTGACTACAGTTCCCGAGGATTGTATAACAAATGCTGATAGCCTACTCGGGAACGCTGACCATGCAGTGATAATGGCAGAAATCGCCCTAAATTCTAGACCCTAGGCTGACTGGGAAGCCATCAGAGATCTTATCAGAGATGCCCCATGGGGAACTATTTTTTCTCTTCCTGCTGAACAGTGCGCAAATGAGACCACTGAATGGTTCAAAACAGCAATTGAAGCACATGTTCCCATGCGGAAATTTTATAGCAAGCCCCACTCTCCCTAATGGTTTACTTCGACTTGCGCAACTGCCATTGCTCAAAGGCAGCATGCATACCGCAGATTTTACCTACATAAGTCCAGTTCAAACAAACAGAAGTATATAGGAGCTAGAAGTAACGTTAAGAAAGAAATAGCGACAGCTAAGAGAGAATTTACTGAAACCACTAAAAAGCGCATCGAAGCACAAAAATTAGGAAATCGTGACTTCTGGAAACTCTACAACAGTGTATTAAATAATGGGCAATCAACAATTCGCCCACTAGCCAACAATCACGAGGTTGTTTGCTCAGCAACCGACAAGGCTAATATGCTTGCCAGCCGGTTTGCCTCGAACTCCACACTGGACCCTTCCAACCACCCCCTTCCTGACTTTCTTTTGCGGACAGGAAAATTAAATCGTATGGTATCACTGGTAGAATACTTAACATAATTAAATCCTTCTTAGATAAGAGAAAAATCCAGGTTGTCCTCGACGGTCGTGCATCTAAACAGTGTGATATAAATGCAAGAGTGCCTCAGGCGTCTATCCTTGCGCCTTATTGTTCCTAATATTTATTAATGCCCTCCCCGACAAAATTGCCTCTGAGATGATATATATGCTGATGACACCACACTCTAAAACAGACATGACAGGAAAACAAATGAACACATAACTAAGAAATGGCAAAAACACTAGAGGGTGACCTCCAATCTGTAGTGGAATGGGGACATAAATGGATGGTCACATTCACTTCTGCCAAGACTAAACTGGTTTCCTTCAATAATTACAAGAAATCTTCTTCTGTGTCACCAATAGCAATGGCCAGTGATTCCCTGTCTGAGAGTACATCTTTCAAAATGCTTGGCCTAACGTTCACAGGAAACATGAGTTGGAAAAATTATATTGAAAACATTGCCAGGACCGCTGCGAAAAAGGTAGGCTCATTCTACCGTGCTAGAAAACTACTGACACCTGAAAGTATCCTGTACCTCTATAAGGCCACCATTCGCCCATGTATAGAGTATTGTTGTCACATTTGGGCTGGTGCGTCTGCTGCTAGTCTCTCGCTCCTAGACAAGGTTCAAAAGAGAGTCGCCAATCTGATAGGCCGTGAACTGACAACTAAGCTTCAGCCTCTGTCCCATCGACAAAACGTTGCATCCCTCTGCCTGTTCTACAAGTATTTTAATGGTGAATGCTCTGACGAACTGCAGACACTTGTGCCCCTACGACGCAGACAACCTCGACAAACCAGACAGGCAGCTAAATCCCACCCCCACACAGTAGAGATCGCTAGATGTAAAAGATCTTTCGACTCCAGTAGATTCTTCCCCGGAACCGCTAGACTCTGGAATTCAATTCCAGGTCCCTGCTTCCCTAACTGTACTGACATGCAGAAGTTCAAGTGTAACGTGAACCGACATCTTGCTGCCCAAATCCCAACATAGTGCCCCAGTAGTTGCTGCCCATGATAGTAGCCCTCTATACCAAAGTGGCAATGTGCGTTGTTTGGAGTGAAAATGCAATTAAAATAAATTTTTAAGATAGATAGATAGATAGATAGATAGATAGATAGATAGATATTGTAACCGGCTTTGACAAATATTTTTGTAGGTTCCCATGAAGAGGATCTACTATCTCTTTTCCAAAAAGAAGACGTTTACTTTCATTGTTGACGAGACATTTTGGTTGCTTGACAACGATACGAAAACGAGCGCTTTCGGCTCGTATGGTAATAAAACGTCTCAAATTCACTTGTAATGTTAGGCTGTGTAAGGTGTTAACTTTGGTCAAAATCGACTTTGGTCAAATCGATTGATGGCCACCTCTAGTTGAGGACCTATCACAGTTCACCGAGAGAAAGAGTCACATACATTCCTGTAAAGACTTAGTTCGCAATATATTTAGTTTATATTGCACTGTAGAGAACCTACTGTTGATTTTATAAAATTATTTTTATATAAAATGGCTTGAATTAAACTTTAAAATTTAAAAGTCAAATATCATGCTTTAATTGTACTCTAAACAGAAACATTCATTTCGAACACGCCTCTGTCATATCAAAGAATCATACTGTTGATTTTATATGCGTGACTTTACCGTTTGTGCGGTGATAATGGTTTGAATTTAAGTTTAACATAAAATGTAGAATATCATAATGCAATTGCGCTTTTAACAGAAGCATTTATTTCGAATGTGCATACTGTTGGTTTTATATGTCGGGCCTTTTGGCTCGTATGGTAATAAAACTTCTCAAATGCACTTGTAATGTTAGGCTGTGTAAGGTGTTAACTTTGGTCATCGACTGTCTCTTTTTTCATCGGATTATTTCGATTATCGATATTGTCCAAGACATGTCGATACAAAACCTATCTAAGAACACTGCCAGGCACATAAAGTACATTCGTGATTTTTTTTAAATCAGCCCAGATGTTTTCGAGTCCATAGAGAACGGACTCATACACAAACACACACAGACATTTCCTATCATATTATTATTATTATTATTAATGTAATAATAATAATAATAATAATAATAATAATAATAACAACAACAACAACAACAAAAACAACAACAATAATAATAATAATATATTAAATTTATTAAAGTTTTTTTATGCTAGTTTTTGTAGACTGTTGTTTTGGATCATAAAATATCGTAAGCGCGTTGGATCAAGTTTTTTAATAAGAGTTATTTTGTAATAATAAATAATAATAATAATAATAATAATAATAATAATAATAATAATAATAATAATAATAATAATAATAATAATTCTGATTTCGTTTAAGAACGTCTCTCTGGGAAGGGATGGGATTCATTTCCAGAGGATTTCCTTCAATCCCGGATTCAAACCAGGAGCTTCAAAGATCAAGGGTTTTCCTTAGGATGTTGGTGGTACCTACAATAGCAGAGGTCTGGAGGCCGCCTAAAACATCGAGGATTTGTAGTTTTTTCAATTGTCCTTCCAGACGGCTTGATACTACTCCTAGTGTTCCAACTACGACCGGGATTATTTGTATTTTAACCCCGTGTACACGCCTTATCTCCAAGGCCAATGGAGCATAATTGCTCCATTTCTCATTCTCCTACTCTCTCACATTCCGGTCCAAGGCTACTGAAAGTCTACAATCTGACAGTTTTTTTAAACTTTGTCAATGACGACCAAATCCGGACGATTATGTTCCAATTGCTTGGTCGTTATGACACTTTTGTCCCACCATACATCTAGCTTGCCATCCTCACTTGTTCTCACTTCATCGGGCACTTCTGCAAACCTAATAATAATAATCATAATAATAATCATCATAATCATAATAATAATGATAATAATAATAATGATAAAGAATAATAATAATAATGGTAATAATAATAATGATAATAATAATGATAATAATAATAATGATAATAATAATGATAATAATAATAATAATCATAATAATAATAATAATAATCATAATAATAATAATAATAATAATGATAATAATAATCATCATAATAATAATAATATTGATAATAATATTCATAATAATAATGATAATAATAATTATTATAATAATCATAATAATCATAATAATAATAATAATAATAATAATAATAATAATAATAATAATAATAATAATAAAGAAAGCTCTTTGTGAGCCAATAATAATAATATCGATATAAAGATACTTATTAATTTTGTAATTATTGTGAGTCAGCGGACTACAGGTGCGTATAATAATACTATGCGTATGTTTATATTATTTCTCTCTAATGGTGGAAAGATATGGCACAAGATCAGGAAATTTTGATTTGAAAATCCAGTTCTCTAAAGGCCGACCCCCAAATAAGCCCGTCGGTATCCTCGACTAGGACCACTTCAGTTGATTTACAATAAATGAACCAGAACCACCTTTTCAAATAGAGAGAAGATAAAGCTTGGGAGGGTGAACGTCCTAGAACTGCACATGAACAAGCCTCAGCTTGAGAATAGGAACGATGGTGTATGTGTGAGTTTGTGAGAGAGAAAATGGGGAACGCCAGGGAAAGGGTGCTTGTGTCAGACGACGCGTTTAGTTTGACTGTTTACTTGTGGAGAAATTCGGGCCAAACATTGAATCGAGCCGACGCATTGAATAGACGCGATTTAGTCATCATACGATACAATCTAAAATTAATTCCACCGAGTCCGGTGTTCGGTTTTGGATCTGGGGCGGGAATCTCAAACACACGCTTCTATTTGCGTGTTGCGTGACCTTTGACCACAAAAGAGCGGAGACATTAACGCGTTACCAAAAAAAAAAAAAAAAAAAAAAAAAAAGAGGAAAAAGGACCGAGAAGCAAACAGTCGCAGGAAACGTTGAAAACAGGAAAGCGAGAAATAAAAAGATGGAATGATATAACGACGATAAGCAGGCAGACAGGTGAAATTTTAAATAAGAATAGAAAAGTGTAAAACAAAATTCGTAGGAAAGAAAAAAAAACCGGATTAATAAAGAAATAAATACAGATTATTCATAAACAAGAGGTGTTGTTATAGCTATATGTAGCTTACTTCTTTTTTTTTCACGAAGGAGTCGCTGCTTATTAAGACCCAAAGCGCATTCGAGGATAAAGAGTATATGAGAGAATACCGTGATAAACGATGATAGTAGAAATTAGTAGAAATTGATTATTAACGAGTAGGTTTAGCAAGAACTTCTTTACGTTGGGCTTGAAACCTGAGAAATGACTCCGTGGTATAACGTTTCACGCACAGAAAGCTCAAGGAAAAAAAGTTTTACTCATGGAAATTTGTTTACTTTCAAGTACGGGTAGAGAGTACATATTTGCAATGCCTCATCACGGGACACTAGGGTCGTTTTCTAACGTGGAGAAAAGGAACAAAAATTAAAAATTGTCTCAGTCGTGAAGGATTTCTCCTCCACTAACAGGGAACAATAAATTGAAGTGCAGCATCTGTAGAGCAGATACTACAGGTAAGGAGTAGAGGACAGTGGTTTTAGCTCGTAAATGTTTAATATGGGTTGACCATACATTGGAGTTCGATCGTTAAAAAAAATGATAGAGCACACACACACACACACACACACACACACACACACATATATATATATATATATATATGTCGTCGTTGGCCGAAAGAATTTCAATTTTTGCAGACCGCTTCTTAGACCAATCTGAGCGTAATATACAGTAGATCCCCGAGATACGGTGGCTTTAGGATACGGTTTTCTCATATTACGATGTGAAATACGACGTTATATATATATATATATATATATATATATATATATATATATATATATATATATATACACATATAGTTCTAGAGTAAACAAACAAATCAACCTAGAACTAAACCAGTGGGCAAATACTGCCGAAGCAATCACTTGGTTTAAAAATATAGAAAACAAAAATAAATGTACGTTTATACAATTCTACATCATAGACTTCTATCCCTCGATATCAGAAAAACTTTTCAACATTGCCCTAGAATTTGCCTAGGCATACACTGATATATCCTCGGAAGAAATCAACATCATTAAACAATGTAGAAAATCAGTTCTAGTAAATAACAATAACCAATGGATAAAAACTAAAATGACGATTGATTTGGCGATGGGTGCCCTGGATTCTGCAGAGGCATCAGATCTTGTGGGATTATTCATTCTCACAAGTATATTTGATACTACGGATATCGGCATATATAGAGATGATGGACTAGCTATAATAAAAGACCCCAACAAAGTCAAGGGAGATAACTTCAAGAAAATCATACACAAGGAAATGAAAAAATTAGGCCTAAAAGTAGACGTATTAGCTAACATAAAAATTACGAACTTCCTAGACGTCACGTTAAATTTAGATAAAAACACATATGAACCCTTCTTAAAAGATAACGCTACTCCAATATAGGTAAAGCCATCATTTATAAAACAGATTCCTAACCCGATCGTAAGTACAGTCAACAATAACTCAAGCGATGAAACTGTATTTAACAGGTTAACCAATATCTATGAAACAGCCCTAAAAATAGTGGATACAAAAATATTAATATCAAGTATAAGCAACAAAACACTAATAACTATAATAAAATAGAAGAAAAAGAAATATAATCTGGTATACGGCGCCATACAATCAAATATTAAAAATAAAACTTGGCAAGAAATTTCTAGATCTTATCGAAGAGCACTTTCCCGCAACCAATCCCTCACACAAAATTTTCAATAAAAATACCCTAAAGTTGTCCTACAACTGCTGCGAAAATTTAGAGATGATAATTAAAGGATATAATAACAAAATATTAAATAAAAGCAATGAAAAAAAAAATAATAAGCAATAAAAAGTGGACACCATGCCAAAAATAAAACCAACACAAAAGACACATATGTAACTAATAATAATAATAATAATAATAATAATAATAATAATAATAATAATAATAACTTCACTAATGCAGGACCTCTAACATGAATGCCACAAAAATAATTCCAGGCGGGTGGCTGGCTTTAAGCTACGGAAAGTGTATATATATGTATACATGCGTGTATGTTTGTACTAGCAAAGGGCTGTGACTTCCATCCAAATCACTACACTCTAACTGACCGACGACTAGACATTAACTTTTACACGAGTCCTAATAGAGATAATTTAACACGTGTGTGGCACCGAAACTCTGTAAAAGAATGGAAAGTATGTGAGTTTTTCCTTTAAAAACAAACAAAAAAAGTTAACTATTACTTCGAATCTATTTCAGGAAGCAGTCTCTATTGCGATATAAATGTATAATTCTGTCTGTCCATTTAAATTTCACTAATGCAGGACCTCTAACATGAATGCGAAAAGTGGGAAGGCGAGCGACTGAGGAACAACTTAGCTGAACGTTGCTCCGAACTTTTAACCGGAAGCAGTGCTTTTCGCGATATCAACGTGGAAAGTGCCCCGACTTAGAACGAGGAAACTAAATACTACCACAGCATCAGGGGAAATAACCTTCTTCCTCTTCTTCCCATCCAACATTTCTAGCGACTAACCAGTATGGTGTAAGGTAGACCTATCATCAAACGCCTTCTTTCAGAGCATTACGACCGACTTTAACTAAGTAGAATACTTAGTTAAATTTTATTTAATTTTTATATATAAATTTTTTTTAGAAGGAAAAAAGGAAAAATTTTTTTTCTTTTTTATTATTTCTTTTATTATTTCTTTATTTTATTTTTATTTATTTGTTTTTTATTTATTTATTTATTTTATTTTATCGTTTTACTTATATTTCATGTTTCTCTTGTTCATATTTAATAAATTCTTTCTTTTTCATACTTTTTCTTGTTTTATCATATTTTATCGTAATTTTCCTTGTTTTTCTTCGTTTTATATGTTTTCTTTTTGTTTTGTGTACATTTTTAAAAATGATTTTCCATTTTTTTATTGTATTTTATGCTTTGATCTCTCGTTTCCAATATTTTTCTGCTCTTTTCTCTTTCGTGTTTTTTTTTTTGTATTTTTCATTTCGTTTTTTCTTCTTTCTGTTTTACTATTTTCGTAACTTTCTCATTTTTTTTTCTGGGTTTCTTTCTAACTTTCATCTTTTTTTTTTCGTTTTCTTTATTCATTTTCACTTAGCTTTTTTGTCGTTTTATTTTGTCTGGTTTTATTGTTTCTCTGTTTTATTTCGTCTGTCTTTTTTCTTCGTTTTTTTTTCTTAGGTTTCCGTTTCTTTTTTATTTTTATTTTCTCTTCTGAATTTTTTTTTTTACTCTTTTTAATTCTAGTTTTTTTTTTTTTTTCTAATTATCTATCTTTTATATATTGGTTATTTTCTGCCAATGTTTATTTTTTCTTATTTACTTTTACCTTTCCTTTTGTCGTATCTCTTCATTACCATGTTCCCATTGTTTTTTGTTTTTTCATGTCTTTTTGTCTTCTTTAGATTTTCTTTCCTTATTTCATACTTTCCTTTTTTTCATTATTCTTTCGTTTTTTTTCTTTCGTTAATTTAGTTCTCTTTTTTCTTCCTCTTCTCCTTTTTCTTCCTCTTCTTTTTCTTTTCTTTTTTTCTTAATCAGAGTTTAATTGTTCTTTTTCATCTTCTTTGTTTTTATTTCTTTGTTTTCTTTCAGTTCAATGTCTTTCAACTCTTCTCAACACAATGAATAGAAAGAGGATTAATTGATGACAACGCATTACGTCAATAATGTCTAAAATAACATGTCTTGTCTTATTTATAACATTTTAAGGTTATACCAATAAGAAAAATCTATAAATCTATAAAAGTGAAATTGTATGTGTGTGTGTGAGTGTGTGCGTCTGTGTGTGCATATTTCCCTACCAAACTACTCTGTCAATTTTTAATCTACAGACTCGAGATTTGACATAACGGGTATTGAGATTTGGGAAAATCTTTTTAATCCGCTTAAGGCCAGACATTTGGCTGTCAAAGGGTCACAGTAAAACGATTTGCCCTTTGAAAACTTTACCAAACTCCTCCGACAATTGTGGGTTAAACACTTGAAATTTTAGATGTAGGTTACTTGGACATGGATCTAACTTTATAATTTTATTCGAGCCGAAAAAAAAGGTTAAGAGGTCAAAATTGGGGTCCAATTAAAAAAAAAATGACCTCTGCGGTCTCTACCAAATTACTCAGCCAATTTTGGGTAAGCATTTGAAATTTTCAATAACGTGTATTCAGACATGGGACAATATTTTTAATCGTTTTTTGGCCGAGAATTTGGCTGCCAAGGGGTCAAAGTTCAAAAGATATGACCTTTGTGGTCTCTAGGAAACTATTCAGCTAATCCTGGGTTTCAACATTTGAAATTTTACATAAAGAGTATTCAGACATGCAGTAAGGTTTTTTTATCAGTTTTTGGTTTAAAGTTTGGAGGCCAAGATGTCAAAGTTAAAGGAGTTGACCTTTGCAGACAGTATCAACTATTCCGCCAATGTTGGGTCTAAACACTTGAAATTTTAGGTGTAGGTTACCTGGACATGAATCAAACTTTTCAATATATATACATATGAAAATAAAGTTATGAACAGTACATAGGGCCTGAGGAAAGCGGGGATGAACTGCTAGTATATAAAATATATGTAATAATCTAGGGCGAACACAACAGAATTTAAACGTCCTAGGTAGATATATAAGAATAAGTTTAGAAGGTGAAACCGTTTCCTAACTAATATCAGATACAAGATGGCGGTTCTCACTAAGAATCACATTATTAAGCAGAACCCCAAATGGGCTGCATGTGTGATTGAAAAAAGCGAAAATTACTGGAAAATAGGGACAATTATCGCCACTCAGATTCAAAAGAACATAGTGCAATTTCAAAGAAACCTTATCGGATTATTAATTGCAGATGGTCTTAAGATAATTGAATGTGTTGTACACGTAAGCATGCGCACGATTATCGACATAGCAATTCCTCGTGATCACAGAAGGAAGAAAAAAGACTACAAAAATGTTAAACTCTGGGCAAAGATGACAAAGACGTTACTAGTTTATAACCGGAGAACAATGATCAATCCTCAAGAGGATCCTGGCATGCTTAATAAAACGTGGAAACTAAAACAGAAAACACGAGAATTAGGTTTCTGATTATTTTATGAGAAATGAGAATTCGTATTATTTGACTTTTTCTGACATCTTGAGCGTTATTTTTCAGTACGTTTCTGGTAAAATTAATTATATATATATATACATTTCCTCAAAACCTCTGGCCTTAATCGAGGGCGAGACTGAAACTCACTGTTATGGTTTCAAATGCTCCGAAATAACAGCAAGGGTGAACTTGATTCTAAATATTTTTAATATGTTATATCTCCCCTCTTTTGGAATAGGGTACGATTGTGAATATCTCCAGTATCAAATAATCCTTATACACTGTGAAATTTACTTTTATGTATAAAAACCTAAAGACAGGAGATGTGACATATGAGAAATATTTTGGAATCAAATCTTCCCTTACTGTTATTTAAGATCATTTGAAACGATAGAAACAAGTTTAAGAACAAAGAAAAACAAAGAAAAATTATGAAAGAGAAAGAATTTATTAAATATGAACAAGAGAAACATGAAATATAAGTAAAACGATACAATGTGTAGAACAAAGAAAAACAAGGAAAATTATGAAAAATGAAGAATTTATTAAATATGAACAAGAGAACATGAAATATAAGTAAAACGATAAAATGTGATAAAACGAAGAACAGGAAAAATTATGAAAAAGAAAGAATTTATTAAATATGAACAAGAGAAACATGAAATATAATTAAAACGATAAAATATGATTTAACCAAAAAAAAACAAGAAAAAATATGAAAAAGACAGAATTTATTAAATATGAAAAAGAGGAACATGAAATATAAGTAAAACGATAAAATATTATAGAACAAAGAGAAACAAGACAAATTATGGAAAAGAAAGAATTTATTAAATATGAACAAGAAAAACATGAAATATAAGTAAAACGATAAAATATTATAGAACAAAGAAAAACAAGAAAAATATCCAAAAGAAAGAATTTATTAAATATGAACAAGAAAAACATGAAATATAAGTAAAACGATAAAATATTATAGAAAAAAGAAAAACAAGAAAAATATCAAAAAGAAAGAATTTATTAAATATGAACAAGAGAAACATGAAATATAAGTAAAACGATAAAATATTATAGAACAAAGAAAAACAAGACAAATTATGGAAAAGAAAGAATTTATTAAATATGAACAAGAAAAACATGAAATATAAGTAAAACGATAAAATATTATAGAACAAAGAAAAACAAGAAAGTTTTCAAAAAGAAAGAATTTATTAAATATGAACAAGAGAAACATGAAATATAAGTAAAACGATAAAATATGATAGAACAAAGAAAAACAAGAAAAATATCAAAAAGACAGAATTTATTAAATATGAAAAAGAGAAACATGAAATATAAGTAAAACGATAAAATATGATATGACAAAAAAAAACAAGAAAAAATATGAAAAAGACAGAATTTATTAAATATGAACAAGAGAAACAGTAAATATAAGTAAAACGATAAAATGTGATATGACAAAAAAAACAAGAAAAAATATGAAAAAGACAGAATTTATTAAATATGAAAAAGAGAAACATGAAATATAAGTAAAACGATAAAATGTGATAGAACAAAGAAAAACAAGACAAATTATGGAAAAGAAAGAATTTATTAAATAAGAACAAAACCAGAAGAGAAAATAAACGAAAGGAAAAGATAAAGAAACGAAAAGTTTGGGAAAAGAAAGAAAATGAGAAAAAAGAAAAGAAAGAAAAATATTAAAAAAGAAAAGAAAAGAAATTAAAAATAATAAAAAAAATAATAAAAATGAAGAAAGAAATAAAAACGAATGAAAACAAACATGTGTTCAATTCTCATCTTTCCACATCTTTTTCCCGCAACACCTGACGATGAATCGAAAAAGAATCTTAATCAAGATCAAATCGTGTGACCTGTTTGTTTTCCCAATGAAAACAGACAGATTACCCGACCGTCTTTTCTCTGAACTCATCGCACAACTCATACGTGCATATAAACATACACACAAACGCTCTCTCTCTCTCCTTTTCTCTCTCTTTCTCGGTTTATCTCCCTCTCTTTCTCTGTGTAACTCTCTGTCTTTCTTTTTAATCTCAAATCACTTTCTTGGTTTCCTGCGCGCTTGAGTCTCCTCCTCGCCATTTTAAGTCACTGTCCGGTTGTCAGCAATTTTCAAACTTTCATTCCCAAATTGCGTCCGCAAAACGAAGTCAGTGTCAAAGACGGGAAAAACTGTCAGATGTGGTTCACCAAGCATCCAATGTTTGGACTGTAAAAAGGACAGGAAGACTTTGTGTCAGTCGGGGTCTTCCGGCAGGATCTACTAACAACAGTTCAACGGTGGAGTTCATCGAGATTAAGAGCGTGTCAGGAAAAAGTAATTGGATCACTCAAAATAATAATGATAATAATAATAATAATAATAATAATAATAATAATAATAATAATAATAATAATAATAATAATAACAATAATAATAACAATAATAATAATATATAGAAAACTGTGTATGACACAATGAAACGAATTAGAAAAATACACAATGCAAAACACTGAAAGGATAATCATGGCAGCGAGAGACACTGAAAAAAATCAGCAAAACAGAAAACAGAGAGACAAAGGATAAGACAAGTAAAGAAAAATGCGATGAGAAACAACTACACGGAAGATTCATAAGGATAACAAAAGATGTGAAAAACGAAAACACTTGGACATGGATAAGAAAAGGACACCTTAGCCGAGAAACTGAATCCCTAAGAACTACAGCACAAGATAACTCGATAAGAACCAACCACATCAAAGCTAACATAGACAAAACATAAAAAAAACAGCAAATGCAGTCTCTGTGGACAAACAGACGAAACGGTAATCCATATAGTACAAAAAGAAATACAAGAACAGACACGACCAAGCGGGAAGAGCAGTACATTAGGAATTATGCAAACAACTGCATCTCGAACTCGCAGACAAAAGATACAAACATAAGTCAGCAACAATACTTTAAAACGAGGATTACAAAGTCCTATGGGACATTGACATACAAACTGATAAATCCATGGAAGCAAGAGGACTAGATGCTGTAATAATTAACGAGAAAGAAAAGCCCTGTCAAATTGTAGACTTTACTGTTCCAGATGACCACAGGGTGAATATCAAAAAAAAAAAAAAAGAAAAAGAAGAAACGGAGCAAATACACAGAGCAAGCAAGAGAGCTGGAAGGGATATGGATGATTAAGAAAATCAAAATAATACTTATAATAGTAGAAGCACTAGGAACAATCCCGAAAAACTTTGAAAAAAGAATGGGAAAAATTGTAATCAGAGGAATGTCTGGAAAAATACAACGAACAGCAATAATGAAAACAGCTGAAATATTAAGGAAACCGCTTGAATGCGGAGACTAATACACATGAGCCACATGCGATGGCCAGACAAACTGCTGCAGAGACAAAACGTGAAGAAGCGTTATATGAAATCAACAACATTGCGGCTGCATATACATAAGTTTTCTATCCCCCTACCCCCTCCAATTGCCCCATCACCGCCCCCTAAAAGAGTGATGTCAAATAATTGAGAAGGGTCAAGGAGGATGGAAAGACCGAGGAGAGATCGCTGACCAGATCTTCACTGTACAAGTGCGAAGAGCACTGGGCCTTTGACAAGGCTTACTGCCACTCAAATTCCAGTGGATATCAATGAACTCTATCAGCGAGAAAGTAATGATAAGCGGCTGCTGCGATAACGCAATGTCATTTGCGAATGTTATCGAAAAAGGTGGAGAGTACTGGAAATCTGGGGAGACTTGTTGTCACTCAGCTTCCAGGGAAAACCACAGGTTGTCTTCAAGGGGAGAATCTAATGAGAGTAAACTAATGGCAGCACAGGAACAAGCCACTAGGTCTATCAAATACTATATATATATATATATATATATATATATATATATATATATATATATATATATATATATATATATTTCTGTAGAAATATATTTTCTTCTTAAGTATCAATCCTTATTTAAGAAGCTCAAAGTAATTACAGAGAAATATGGAGAATAAATGACAAAAAGTTATATATATATATATATATATATATATATATATTTGTTAGTACAAACAGTTGGGTTTAATGACTTTCTTTGATAAAAATTCAATATGGCGTAATGGAAAATATAAAGGTATCTGCATCTTCTCTTCCAATTTTTGGATTTTTATCGTCAAATCAAATTTCAATTCCTTTTGACGGATTGAATGTTGCTATTTCTTCTGATGAGGTAAGGGCATAATAGATTCACTGATTGATATAATAATTAAGTGATTGATTTTGCGCTACGAAACAGATACTGTCAAGAATTGTATAAGTCAACTGAATTAAAGGAATAAATTATAAGATGGTCCACATCATGAATTTTGGAATATAACTTTTTGTCATTTATTCTCTCTCCTCTCTCTCTCTCTCTCTCTCTCTCTCTCTCTATATATATATATATATATATATATATATATATATACATATATATATATACACATATATATATATGTGTGTGTGTATATATATATATGTATATTGGCAGCAAGTCATTATTCAAGCATGTCTGATTGAACACGACAGAGTTGTTCTTTTTTCCGATTTTTCGGGATATCTTTTCTATTCGCCGAGCGGTCTTTTTTTTACACCGATAGAAAACAACTTTTGGGTGGCATTTTATACGCCAGCTGAAATTAAATAAAGACCGCTGGGAGAATTGAAAAATATCCAGAAAAATCGGAAAAAAGTATAACCTTGTCATATTCAATCAGACATGCTTGAATATATATCTATATATATATATATATATATATATATATATATATATATGTGTGTGTGTGTGTGTGTGTGTGTGTGTGTGTGTGTGTGTGTGTGTGTGTGTCTAAGCAGTAGTGTGAAAAGCATCTTGTTTTTCTTTTATTAATATTATTGGAAATTTCCCCTTTTCCTTGTACATATTTGTGAATTATTCCATGGATTTCGGCCTTTTGTGTTATTTTGGACCATCTTCCAATTACGTGATTTCCTTGGATTTTACCTGTGCAAATGGAAATTCAATTAACTTTCTTGGAGTTATATTTTTGGATTTTACCGTCATTGGATTATTTACCTTTCACTTTCATTCACGTGTAATCACCTTTTTCTTCACCATATTCACTTTGCTTCACTTTTTGTTATTAAGTAAGATCTTTGACTTACTTGCAGTTTCATCAAATACTTTTGTATGCAAAATCCGATCCTGCATTTTGCTAATTCCTACCCTCTGATGAGAAGGAAAGTATTTCTTTGAAATTCCGCGGATTAAGGACTATCCACTTATCAAGTGTTTCCTTTTCAGATTAAATATGTTTTTAACTCTTTTCAAAGTGTTTTTAACATGTTTTATTAACTGTTTGCTTTTATATATATATATATATATATATATATATATATATATATATATACACATATATATATATATTAAATGAGAAAAGCCTATATTCCAAATTTCAAGATGTTACCCATCTTACAATTTATTGCTTTAGTTATGTTGGCATGCATAATTCTCTCTCTCTTTCTCTCTTTCTCTCTCTCTCTCTCTCTCTCTCTCTCTCTATATATATATATATATATATATATATATATATATATATATATATATATATATATATATACTAGCATGGATACCAAGCCTTTCCAGGGTCGACATAAAGTTCGGTTTGGCCACACCTGCTATACTAAGAATATTGAGCAATTTTTCATTACCATATGTCAACTTCATCGTTAACCCAACAAACATTTCAAAAATAAAAGAACGAATAAAAACACTAAAATGTACCCCCCCCCCCAAAAAAAAGAAGTACGTGACAAACTCTCCACCAGATATTTCGGCAGAAGGGATACGGAGAAAAGTTATTCTCCGGATATTAAGCACTTTTTTATGACTATATTCGAGTTTAAACGAATTTCTTTTATGCCCCCTCAGTATAGAAAGATTTGATTTTACGGTTTGTTGTAAATAATTCAGTTTCAAAAATATTAAACTAGAATTTGTGTTAACCGAAATTCACGTTTTATGTTATAAAAATGATGAGTTTTGACTTATTGTGTTATCAAAAGAAAAAAATTTAGAAGTTACGATGAAAAAAAATAGGAAGAAAACAACTGGCAAACAAAAAAAAACGTGAATGATTTTTTTTTGTTTGTTTTTGTTTTAAATAAAGACTCGTACTTGGATTGGATTGTTTGTTTATTTAAAATAACAATCCACTGGACCACAACGTTGATTACGAAATCAGGGTAATTATTTTATTTGAACTGATTCCAAAAATAATGCTTGGAAGTTTGAGTGAATTATTTTTAGTTTGATTATTCGCCGAAAAAGAAAACAAAAACAAAAAGAGCAAAGTTAGTATCCAGGGAAAATAACTGAAACCGTTTTATTAAGAAAAATCGATGTCAGTAAAAATAAATTAAATTAAATATGTTATCAATATAAATAAAATTAAAGTAATAAACTTAAATACAACTCTTAACACAATTCTCTCACTATAAACAATAACAAATACACCGCTATTTAATAAGATTGATTTTCCTTAATGTAATATAAAATTGACGTCACCTCTTAATCGTATATTTTGCAAAAATTATAATATATATAGGAATGAATGTGAGATTAAGGTAATGGCCTTTTGTATATATTAATCGAATTGTGAACAAACAAACAAATAAACAAACAGATAGGAGTACGAATTAATATATATATATATATATATATATATATATATATATATAAACGAGATAAGACACTGATAGATTTCAGATGAACAATCCTGATAGATATTACTTGAAGTAATACTTTCAAGGAAATCCTAGCCAAAAAGGAAAAGCTCAGTATTCAAGAATAGAGCAATATATAAGTTTCGTGGTTCAATTTTAAATTGTGAAAAAACAACATATAGAGACATATATTCGAATTCCATGAATTAAGGAAATTAAAATAACACCTTCTATGTATTCCTTTGTCTTGGCAAATAGCAAACAGAATCCTGAATAGAAGCGTGTGCTCCATCCCAACTATTATCAATGGACCTGAGGTAATCTCGTCAGCATCAGACAAAGCCAAACTCTTTGTCAAGAACTTTGCAGCTAATTCTACCCTTTGCGACCAAGACCGCCAACCTCCAATATTTCCTCCTGTATCAGAAAACACGCTATGTGATATACGTATATCTGTACGTGATGTTGCGAAGCTAATCAAAAACCTTGATTCGAGTAAAGCAACTGGCCCTGATGGTATTCCAATTATAGTACTCAAAAAACTTCAACCTGAATTAGCGCCCATACTTACAAAACTGTTTAAACGTTGTCTTAAGGAGAATAGTTTCCCATCTCCCTGGAAAATCTCATCAGTATGCCCTGTATTTAAGAATTCAGGTGATCGCTCATCCCCCTCTCAGTACAGGCCAATAAGTCTCCTGTGCGTCATGAGTAAGTTACTAGAATCTGTGTTAAATACAGAAGTAATCAAACATCTCAACAAAAATAACCTTCTTAGTGACACTCAATATGGTTTCCGTTCTGCTAGATCTACAGCAGATGTCCTTACAGTTATATCGCATAGGATTAGCAAATCTCTCGACGGTGGCAATCTTTCTAGGGCAATTGCTCTTGACATATCTAAAGCCTTTGATAGGGTATGGCATAAAGGTTTACTTCATAAGATCGCTAGCTATGGTATAGCTGGAAAAGTCTTCTCAATTATTAAATCATTTCTTTCTGATAGGTTCATAAGAGTAGTAGTTGAGGGGCAAAAATCAGAAGCTCACAGTATTAATGCCGGTGTCCCTCAGGGATCCATCCTGGGCCCAACTCTTTTCCTGATCTACATTAATGATCTTCCAAATCATATCCTTACATCATTTGTAGACATTTATGCTGACGACACTACCATTTATGGTAGCACATCTAAGACAGTAAACGACCAAGTTCTCTCCAATTCTCTCTCCTCTGATCTTGAGCACGTAGTACAATGGGGAAAGGAGTGGCTGGTTACTTTTAATGCATCTAAAACCAAGCTTCTCTCTTTACATCATCAACATTCTAATTCACATTTGTCATCAATTGAAATGAATGGCTCTCGTCTTCAGGAGGCCTCAAGTTTTGACAAGCTTCTGGGCTTGACCATTACTCCTGATCTTAAATGGAACACGTATATCAAATCTGTTGCCAAGGCCGCTGGAAAAATGGTGGGATCTTTCTATCGATCCAGTAGATATCTCACTGCTGATGCTATTCTCTACCTATATAAGAGCCAGGTACGTCCAAGGATGGAATACTGTTGCCACATCTGGGCAGGAGCTGCTAGAAAGGACTTGTCCTGCCTTGATAGAGTTCAAAATAGACTTCGTAGCCTCGTAGGAGATGTCCTTTTCTCCTCCTTGCAACTTCTATCTCACAGAAGAGATGTTGCGAGTTTGTCTCTGATGTATCGTTATTTTCATGGAAAGTGTTCAACTGAGCTTCAATCTATGGTCCCCCCTCGCCAAACTTTCACAAGAAACACTCGTCTAGCTGTAAACACTATCAATAATTTCCCCCACTCTTTATCTGTGCCTAAACCTAAACGTAGATTCCATGAACAAAGCTTCTTTCTTAGAACTGCACGCCTGTGGAATTGTCTTCCGTTTTCCTGCTTTCCGGCTGACTACAATATGGTTGTGTTCAAGTCTAAAGTAAATAAGTTCTTGATGAGCCGTTCCATATAAGTTATTAAATTTACCAAATTTTCATTACTAACGATTACTATATTATCCAATTTCTACTGTACACTCTTTAACCCTTATCCTTGAGTGGCCTCTGGGCCTTGATAATGTGGTGATGCCTTTGTAAAAAAAAAAAAAAAAAAAAAAAAAAAAAAAAAAAACAATAAATTCTTAAATCGAATATATGTCTCTATATGTTGTTTTTTTTTTCAAAATTTAAAATCGAACCACGAAAAAAAAGTTACAGAACAAGTTGCAAGAAAACATCTAGTTAAATAGTAATTTCTAAAAAAAAAATAATTCCTCAACCCGAAAATCTTATGCTGTATGAAAACATATTAAAACCACAAAAATATCGATCTCGCGGCATTTCTTGGTTGAACAAGAAAATGATGAAAGGGTTTAAAAAGGTCATTGAACATTTTTGGTACCAATTTGAAACTAATTGCAATTGTCGTATTCCCGAGATATTTTTCTTGTATAATCACCAATATCTAAACAATAAAACTTGATGGAACTGACGCAAAAAAAGTCGACACCGTCGATTCTCTTTTATTTCTCTATCTTTTTATTGTCGGTTATTTTTTGTGTCTGCGAATTGTTTTGAAATGTTGACAAATTCTATAAATTAGTAAATGACAGACGAGGAATTGTATCGAAGATTCTCTTGACAACATCCGGTCAAAGTGACAAACCTAAAATATCAGCGCGGCAACAAAGAGAAGAAAAAGTCACCCAAAAATAAATAAACAAATAAAAGAATGTATAACGTCATCTCTGCGACTCTGTTAATACTTTAGTCACGTCAGTTTTAATTTAAATAATTTGTAATTAAATTCGTCTGTTTATTTTTATTTATTTTTTTTTAAGGAATATATATTTTTTGTCTTCTTGTCGTCCGTTTAAATTTAAAGAATAATTACAATTGCTACTGTGTGGTTCCCATCCATCTCTCCCTTATATTATTTATTTATTTATTTTTTTTTTTGGCATTTTGTTTTTGCATTTTTTTTTTTTTTTTACATTTAAATAATTTAAACTTTAAATGTGAATTAATGGGGAAATTGAAAACTGCCTGTGTTTTTTTTTTGTTGTTGTTTATTTTTTTTTCATTTTTTTTTTTTACCAATCAATAAAATGTATTTGTAGGATGGTGAAGGTTGACGACGAGAAATTAGTGCACTTGATAGCAAAAGAGTTCGATTCTTCTTTTTCAGCATATAACGATTTTCGTCTTCAGCATCACTGCAGTCAAAAAATTAACACTAATATCTATCAAAATTCTAATTTCCTGTATTTAATCTAGTATATAAAGTAAATTCAGTCCTTATATAGTTTCTTTGTTATTGATTGCTTTTTCCCTATCTATATAATATTTTGCATGTGTCGACTTTAGGTAGTCCATGAGTTACGCTTTGAATAAAGCCAAATACAATCTTTAATGTCAAACTTTTTTACAGATTACGAAATCCGCGAAAATTGACTTTCTAAAGGTCAGTGTTTTGATACCTCGGCCGTAAAAGTCTTCAGTGTGCTTTTGTCTCTCGTTACTCTGAAATCGACAAACACTTCTCCTTATTCTGCGGACACCAACTGCATCGGGTTCGTAAACGTTAAGCAAGTGCCGGTGAATCTTGATCTGTTCATTTTATTATTCTGTATGGAGCAATTCAATGACGCATTTCTGCTTCTGACGCACCTGCATGACGGGGATTGCTTTCCTAGAGCCTCACACTATCAATATCTATAACATAGAGATTAAACGTTCAGATCGTGAAGTTCAGGCATCATAACAATGAAATTTGCAATCCCTCTGATCTACAGGGGGTCGAATAAAAAAATAGGAGACTGTTTTTGGAAACGTCCATCTCACATTAGCCAGAATATAAGTGTGCTTTAGTTCGAACAACGGCTTACAATAATTACAGACGTTACAATAATTACAGATGTTACAATAATTGCAAACGTTACAATAATTGCAAACGTTACAATAATTAGAGATGTTTCAATAATTACAAATGTTACAATAATTATAGATGTTACAATAATTACAAATGTTACAATAATTATAGATGTTACAATAATTACAGACATTACAATAATTACAGACGTTACAAGAATTACACGTTACACTAATTATATGCGTTACGATAATTACAGGCGTTACAATAATTACAGACGTTACAATAATTACAGATATTACAATAATTACACGTTACAATAATTGCAAACGTTACAATAATTAGAGATGTTTCAATAATTACAAATGTTACAATAATTATAGATGTTACAATAATTACCAATGTTACAATAATTATAGATGTTACAATAATTACAGACATTACAATAATTACAGACGTCACAATAATTACACGTTACACTAATTACATCCGTTACGATAATTACAGACGTTACAATAATTACAAATATTACAATAATTACAAATGTTACATTAATGATCTTCCAAATAACATGCTTACATCATTCGTAGACATTTATGCTGACGACACTACCATCTATGGTAGCACATCAAAGACCGTAAATGACCAAGTTCTCTCTGATTCTCTCTCCTCTTATATTGAGCACGTGGTCCAATGGGAAGAGGTGGCTGGTTACTTTTAATGCATCTAAAACCAAGCTTCTATCTCTGCACCATTTACGCTCTGATGCCAGTCTGGCATCGGTTGAAATGAATGGCTCTCGTCTTGGGGAGGCTTCATGTTTTGACTTGCTTCTGGGATTGACCTTTACTCCTAACCTGAAATGGAACACATATATCAAACCATTGTCAAGGTCGCTGGAAAA
The DNA here is from genome assembly GCF_053919585.1 of Euprymna scolopes. NCBI lineage: Eukaryota > Metazoa > Mollusca > Cephalopoda > Sepiida > Sepiolidae > Euprymna > Euprymna scolopes. Next base: position 94,651,785 of record NC_136510.1, read on the forward strand.
TAGTGGGATCCTTATACTACTCCAGTAGATATTTCACTCCTGATGCAATTCTCTATCTATATAAAAGCCAGGTACGGCCAACGATGGAGTACTGTTGCCATATCTGGGCAAGAGCTGCTAGAAGCAGTTTATCCTGCCTTGACAAATTGGACTTCGTAGATTAGTGGGGGATGCCGTTTTCTCTCCTTTGCAACTTCTTTTCCACAGAAGAGACGTTGCGAGCCAGCCTCTGCTTTATCATTATTTTCATGGCAAGTGCTCAGTTGAGCTTCAATCTATGGTTACACCTTGCCAAACTTTCACGAAAAACACTCGTCTAGCCCAAGCCACTACCAATACATTCTCACACTCTTTATTTGTTCCTAAACCTGAATGTAGATTCCATGAACAAATCTTCTTTCTTTGAACCGCACGCCTGTGAAACTCTCTTTCGATTGCCTGCTTTCCAGCAAACTACAATCTGATTGTCTTCAAGTCCAACATAAACAAGTTCTTGACGAACCGTCTCCCTAAGTAATCTAATTTACATAATTCCTACTAATTAGGTTTACTTCGCTATAATCACATTGACTAATGTATACCTATGAACCCCTATTTTCGAGTGGCCTCCGGGCCTTGATATGTGGTGATTCGTGTGTAAAAAAACCCCAAAAAGTTACAATAATTAGATATTTTACAATAATTACAGATGTTACAATAATTATAGACGTTACAATTATTACAGACGTTACAATTATTACGAACGTTACAATAATTACAAACGCTACAATAATTACAGACGTTATAATAATTACAGACGTTACAATAATTACAAACGTTACAATAATTACAGACGTTACAATAATTACAAACGTTACAATAATTACAGATGTTACAATAATTACAGACGTTACAATAATTACAGATGTTACAATAATTACAAACGTTACAATAATTACAAACGTTACAATAATTACAGACGTTACAATAATTACAGATGTTACAATAATTACAAACGTTACAATAATTACAGATGTTACAATAACTACAAACGTTACAATAGTTACAGACGTTATAATAATTACAGATGTTACAATAATTACAGGGTTTACAGGTGTAGCTTATCGAAAACAGGAATCTGTCTATTGAACTCGGGAATCTTTTTATTGAACTGCACGGAATTTTGAAAGGGACCTCTTATTTCATCCACAATGATAGCATATGATACAGCGAAAAACTCTGTGGATTAAAATAAAGACTTCGTCCGAAATTCCGTGCAGATTTTTGAGTCTGACAGAAAGATTCCGGAGTTCGACAAAAAGCTGCCCGAGTTCGATAAGATACGCTTGAAGAAGGCCAAAGGGTACTTTGGTAACTATTGACTATGAATCAAATTTAATGCAAATTTTAAATATTCGAGTTTTCATATTAGATGTGTCAAGATTTGATTTAATTTATAACCCTTTAAATTATCCAAGGACAGTGAAATTTGGGAAATATCATTTTTTTATTGTATTTTCACCCCAAACTAGGCACGGTGCCACTTTGATGTAGGGTGCTACTATCTGGGACATAATTGCAGGGATACTATGAAAGGAGTATAACAGCAAGATGTCTGTTTACAGTACATTTGAACTTCTGCATGTAAGTACAGTCGGGAGAGCAGGAACTCGGAAGGGAATTCCAAAGTCTAGCAATTCTGGGGAAGAAACTATTCGAGTGGACGGCTTTCGGGGATCTGGGGATCTCTTCTGTGAAGGGGATTGTATTTTGCTGCTTGTTGGTTTTGTCGAGGGTATTTACGTCGAGGGTTGGCCCTGTCGGTGGGGCATTAGAATACGCCGACTGCCCCCCTGCAGAGGGTAAAAGTCCCTCAATGGGGGTCCTGGATATGACCTTAAACTATATCAAGTGGTGAGGCCTCAGCTGTTGGGCTTTGAGGAGTGTGGAGCCACCCTTTAATTACCATTGCTCCCAGGTCCACCCTGACCCGGAGTGGTAGTACCTGTTAAAGTTAAATAGAAACCGACGTGAAAACAACAAATATATTCTATTAAAAAAATCTTTGGATTCGGCATTAAATAACCCGAAAAGGGTTGATATGCCGTAAACCAACCAACCAACCAACCAACCAACCAACGTCAAGGGTATTTACGTCGAGGGTGCGCCTGAGCTTGGAGTTCGTCGGAGCATATATCTTTAAAGTACTTGTAAAACAAGCAGAGGGATGCAACTTTTATAATCGGTGGGACAGAAGCTGAAGCCATGCAGGCAATTAAGGGCCTATTAGATTGGCAACCTTGTCCAAGAGGAAGAGACTAGTAGCAGAAAAAGGTCACATCTCTGCTGTTGCGCCCATCGCCAAACCAGAAATGGCGAAGGTTTAAATTCACGCTAGTCAATCGAAAAGAGAGGACGACTTTTGAAAATATCGGCGAACAAAGCAAACTCTCCCTGTAGAAATGTGGCCAGTTGAGGGCGAAGGAATTAATGTTCTTAGCTAATTTTATGTTTGCCCTCCGAGGGGTCGAGCTTCAACACGATACGGATCTGTGAAAATCCGTCGCCTCTGTCGAAAATTTTAGGTAGACATACATGCATACATGCTCTCGTTCTATCAGCTATAACGGGGTAGAAGTTTTAAGCAATTCATAATCGCATTCTTAGTATCGCCCGCACTTAGGATTGAATCTACAACCTAGAGAAAAGTGTAAATTTACAACTGAATTTTACCAGGTACTTGCGCGGCGGGTCCTTGTGCGACAGGATACATCCGAAGAATGTCGGAAGTAACATCGGCCGAAACGTTGTGCAAATACCACTGAAGATGAGAACAGTAGCTCGAAGAATCAAAATAAGTTGAATAATCATTCGTCATCTCAAATATTTAGAAACTTAATAACTGGAAATTGGTCAAGCAAACTGGCAGAAAGACAGAGAGAGAGAGAGAGGGGGTGGGAAGAGGGGGCGTTTAATTTTGAAGGAATGTCCTTAAACTCGACTGAAGATGGTTGAGTCGAAGGCCACAAATGCGTATGCCGGTGTCGTTAGTATCCGCTCATTTTCACCCAACCTCACTCCCGCTACCCTCACCGCCGTATGCATATATTCCACATCTGCCTTCCTTCAAAAATGGCGGCGTTCGAATCTGTCAGCGATACGCATGCGCACACCGTCCTAATTAGTACCAAAATGACGGCGAAGTTTGCGACTTTTGTTTGACGTTTCCCGTTCGCCCCTTTTAATGAAAACGGATCCGAAATCGACCCGTCAACTGCCCTCGAGCATCACTGACCTCCGCCCCCACTCATACTAGTACAGTTTTCCTCTGATCGAGTGGTGGTTGTGGTGGGGGTGAGATGTTTCACCATTGTTCTGTCCTTTTCTCCGTTCTCTTCTCTATTTCGTCGTTTACTGAGTACACATAAAGGGTTTTTTTTAATTGACCTAATGGATGCCACAGCTCCAGACTATATAAGCATTGTGTTTTCTTATTAAAAACTAGAAGGAGGTGTGGCCCTGCTTTGCCCGGGCTTAAAATATGCGTAAATATGATATATCAATTTGCCCAGATTTCGTATATCTTATTATAGAGCCGTGATTTCAAAAGTAATAAAAAAAGTACTTGATTCGAAACCGAAACTGTGCCATTTAAAGCTGATGACGTTACCACTGCACCAAAGTGACACGAATATGAACTGATTAAAAATAAACAAAAATAAACTAAGATGAATGTACAAAATGTATAACGATTTGTTTTTCAATTTTGACCCATTTTTCTTGCCCCTTAAAAACTATTTAACCGGCTAAACTCCCATAAAAGAATTGTTCGTAAAAAGTCCAAGCATTTCAGACTCCTAGCGATGCTCTGCGGCTTTTAGTTTTTGAGGAGATAGAGTTCTAAAATATGGAGAGAGACAGACAAACATATAACCTTTTATATATTAGATTAAAATTACTTAAAAACAAAAATATAGAAAATACAGAAATATCTGCATTATGTACGTAACCATCAACACAAATCGTATGGAACGCGGTTAAAGCGCTAAATGTTTTAGTTTCGATTCTAGTTGATAACATCCAAGTCAGTTTTTAATCTTTAGAAATAAGTACTTTTGGAATCACTATTATATATTAGGTACAATATAATATTCAATAGAGAATTGGTTTTGTAATAATAAATACCAAATCTACATGCATTAAAATATATAAAAGCGTATTTTACAACCGGGGAAGAGCAGGTGCTAGTTATAAATAAATTATCACATCCGAAGCTATTCATTATCTATCCAAATTTACTATCACACAATGCTTGGAGTGCTGCTGTTATGTGTGAACTGATGACTCTCTGGCTGGTTTGAAGCTTTTTGATAAACTGCAGAAACGTATCTGTAATTTAATCAATCCCGCTTTTTCTTCATCACTGCAACCAATCTCTCACTGATGTAATGCTGCTAGTCTCAATCTCTTCTATAAATACTATTATTACATGCACTCTTCAGAATCGATTGATCTATTCCTTTGCTTCCTTTGTTCCAGCTCTTTTGACTCGTTGGTCTACTGGTCTCCATTAATTCGCTGTTTTGGTACCTCATTATAATACAGCTTCCTATTCCAGTAGCTTCTTTCTAATAATTGCAAGCGTGTAAAACTGTCTTCTCGCTAATTGACATATAAGATATACATTTGTGTGAATTTTTTTGTGGTGGGTTGTTTCGGAGTGCGTAGGGAACGAACACACACCACACACGCACCTAAGTAGAAATATATTTCTATAAATTAATGCAGAAACGCAAGGAATCAGAGCCATCGAAACAAAGCATAAGAGATTTTTTTCGTTTTCGTTTTTTATTCTTTTTTTATCTTTGGCTTTGATGAGAAAAGAACAATAAATGTGAACATTAGGATATAATGTCCTCTGCATCAAACTGACGATTTCTTAGATGTGGTCTAGAACACCAGAAGTAGAACAAAGGTCAAATTTTGTTATGGGTAACAGCTGGAGGGGGTGGTGAGTGCACGAGGGCGGTGACACACGCGGGGCTTAATATCCTTAACTAGCAGGGCCCGTTAACCGGCGTTGCTCGGTGGAAGCCTCTCCGCATCTCGCAAAAAAAGTAAACTACAGTCATTAATAACGTGCAGGTACAGTTTGAATCTTAAACATTGCAAATAAGGGAATGCGTAAATCCGTATGCAATAATAAAATCAAGAAAAATGGTCCATTGAAATAAGAATAGAAAGTATAAACAGATTTTATTTTAGAATTTAAGGCATTTTCACTGTATATGGACTGTTTAGATTGATAGAAACTCCCCATGTTAAGAACGGCTTTTGGAATAGCCACCCCCAACATCCCTATGTAAAGAACATATATCGGAGCAGAGCACTCCCTTTTGTTGGAGGTAGTAGATAAATAAATCTCCCAAATTTAACCGTAAAAATCGTTGGCAGCATCCTCACCCGCAAATGATATGGTTGGTGAGAGTGTCGATAAAAGAGAAGTGCTAGACATTGAAGTACAGTGCAGAATACAGGTGCGTATATCTCTAGAACCACTTACCTGCGAAAAAAATTTGAATAAGATTTTCATAATCAGAATAGACGAAAACCTAAATACATCATCATTGGAACGCAAAATGTGGAGGTGTATATAATGTAACAATTTACCCCACAAAGTAATGATGATAATAATAATAACTTAACGTGTCAAAAAATGTAACCGTCAACCGTACTAGTAAATGGTAAAAAGCAAAAGTTGTAATTGTAACGAAAAAAGTTGGACGTAATGTTTTACATTACCCTCCCCAACAAATGGTAACGTGTGAGCGTGTAAAGAAATGTAACACTCAACGTTACCAGTAATTGGCAAAAGCAACAAAAAAAAATAAGCAAAGGCGAATATGTTTTGTTGATTGTGCAAAGGCGAATATGTTTTGTTAATCTCGCTATTTTTAAATAATTTATTCAGGTGAAATTAAATCTTCTTATTAAATTGTTAGGTGAAAGCACAGAATATTTACCAAACACCCTCTCCTCTCCATGTTAAGAATGGCTTTCAAAATAATAACGTTGTTATTTCAGCAGGGTTGCAGAATGGCACAAGTATCCATGCTTCTGTTTCATGGCAAGTTTTTTTTATTTGAGGGGTGGGGGCGATACTGCCGTGTCGGTAGTTCGAACCTGTTACCATTTATAAACTGTAGTGCTTGTGCATTTTACCACCTCGCTATGTTTCAATATTTTATTCAGGTTAAATGCAAGTTTAACGATCTTTTTTTATGAAATTGTAAGGTGGAAGCATAGAATAGATTCCGAACATTCTCTCCTTCCCATATTTAAGATTGGCTTTCAAAATAATAACGTTATCATTTCAACACGGTGACAAAAGAAAGTACTCAGTTTTTTTTTCTTTCTGTTAGGTTTGCATGTGAGGGGGCGAGGGTGATATTGCCGTGTCAGTAGTTCGAACATGTTTATATGTCTAAACCATCGATGTATGTAAATTTGAATTGAGATTTCATGACGTGAAAGCATAGACGGAATAAGCTGTGTGTATATAAATTATCTTATTGTGCAATTCCATGAAATAACGCTAAAAGTGGGTAACTGTGTATTTACGAGAGACTAAAAATGTTTAATTTCTTTTTAGCGCTCGCTAGTGTGTTCTGGTAGCGTAAGTAATCGATGTAACAAAATTAGACCGTCATTATGTGAGTTTTTACCTGCGAATATATGTTGCGTTATATGAGTTTAGCAATATGTAAATGTCGGTTTCTGAGTGGTTAATATTCTTTAAATGATGTTCTTCTTAGCGGTAGTGTCTGAGGCGGAGGGCGCCGCCATGTTGTGAAATGTTTAGAAGTGTTCGTTTATGTAGGCATTCGTTCCATTCTGGAATATGAGGATGTCCGGTTTCAATCAATCGTAAACGCCGGGACATTGTTGGAAAGAAGTTATTAATTTCGAGTGGGAAATCGGACAGAAAATGTTATTTCTATGTATGTAATCATCCAGTTATGGAGGGTGTAATCTCACTCTAGTAAAAAAAAATGCAGAATCGTACACGGTGACAACTGGTAGCCGTGGTAGGACTAAATATATAGAGAGAAAAGTAGGACTAAATATATAGAGAGAAAAGTGATTGTTAAGCTGGATTTAATCCGACAATATGAAATTAGAAAACACGCAGCTCTCCACCATCATTATATATAGCCCCAAATCTTCCGACTTCCTCTTCAATGACCATCCCTCCTCAATGACCATCCCTCTTCAATGACCATCCCTCTTGACAAAGCCCGCATAAATCGGGCGGAACGTTGAGTATTCGAGTCCTTCCACCTCCATTAAATATATATATATATATATATATATATATATATATATATATATATACTAGCATAGGTGCACGGCGTTGCCCGGGTGTTTGGAGGTGTATGCTGAGCAAAAACAAAAAAAAATTTTAACCTTACCCCCTATTATGCCCTTTTGAAATTTATTGTTTTGGGCTCAAATCAAGTTATTAAGTTAGATGTATGTCCAAGGAACCTTTATCTAAAATTTCAAGTGTGTAGACCCAAAATTGTCGGAGGAGTTTGATAGAGTTCTCAAAGGTCCAATTATTGATTTTTGACCCCTTAACAGCCAAATTTCTAGCCGAAAACCCGATCACAAAGATTTTCCCAAATCTCAGTACCCTGCATATCAAATTTTTAGTCTGTAGACTAAAAATTGACAAAGTTATTGCGTAGGGAAATGTACACAGACAGACAGATATACATACACATACAGACACACAGGCACGTTCACTTTTATAGATAGATAGATAGATAGATAGATAGATAGATAGATAGATAAATTTATAGATAGATTTGTGTAACAAAATATATACGTATATATAAATATGTATGGAAACAATTTTGTGTTTACTATAAACTTTTATCGCAAATATTATGCAAGTATAAATCATGTAGAATATCTGCATGAATATAATTAAAAGTAATAGTTAACTAAAGATGATTATCTCATGAAAAAACCGAAGCACCTAATAGGGAATTAATACACATATACATATACTGCATGAATACACGTTAACTAAAGATGATAATCCCATGAGAAAACCGAAAAAACTAGTGGGGAATTAATTAAAATGAATTTTTAAAATAATACGGAAAGTAGCTAGATCGTTTGCTCGTGAATGCAATTCCACAACCAAGATATAAGAAAATTGTATTTTTTCTTTTTAAATAAATAGAAAAGAAGATTTTTAATATGAATAGAAAACCGAATTTATAGGAGTATATATATATATATATATATATATATATACATATATATATATATATATATATATATATATATATATATATATATATATATATATATATAATTACTATAATTATTTTAATACCTACAGACCCTAGTGTTTCATCGTTTCGAGAACCATCAGTGCAGGGAGTTACGATTACAGCCGATCAAAAATGCTTTATCTTTGTCGCCTAAAATTGTTTTTGGTAAAACTCTTGAAATTCTCTCTCCCTCCTCTCTCTCTTTTCTCTCTCTCTCTCTCTCTCTCTCTCTCTCTCTCTCGCTATTCTATATATATAGAGAGAGAGAAAGAGAGAGAGAGAGGAAGAGAGAGGGAGAGAGAGAGAGGGAGGGTTTTCCATAGTTTTATAAAAAAAAAACTTTTAGGTGACAAAGATTAAACATTTGTGGCCTACGAGATGAAATCAAAGTGCAGTATCTGTTTGATTAAATAAGAAAAAAATCCTTCTTGAGTAAAGTAAGTTTTATTTTTCTCACAACACGCACAGTCCCTTATAGAGTCCAAAGGTTGGATTTTCCATATAGTACATCAACTTTAGAAAGTTAACTTTGGGTTTACTTTCAACAGCATCGTAATTCTTGCTTTCCTTCTGTTGGCCTTTAGTTCTCGTATTCAATTAGCAATTTTTTCTATCAGATGTGAAGCAATTGCTGTTTTCTTGGTTACAGTCTCTCTGTATGATAAATACATGATTAAGAGTTAAATTAGTTATTATCTATCTATCTATCTATCTATCCAGTGATAGTGTTAAAATAGTTTATATTGGAGGTTATTTATTGTTTAGAGAATAAAATTGGTCTGGATGTAAAAATGGGTCTAGCTGAACTTGTTTACATAAATTACCAAAGTTAAATAACCAAAATAACCTTAAGCAGTTGCGTACGTGATAGAGGCCACACGTTAGGAGACGTGTGCTTTGATGATGACGTAACGGAACTGACAGGTCAAGAGATCAAGAAGATTAGATTGAGAGTGTGAGTTTGGTAAAGAAAGTGAGCAGACGTGCTTCAAAGTCCAGGAAGCGGGGCTATAAAAGAACAAGCATGTAGACACGTAATGCAGACGTTTTGTGAAGACCACTGAGACAGCTGAAATAAATTTATATTTTAAAAATATAAAATGTTGTTCTGTGTTTTTACAAAAGAAAAAAAAGGTGTCTCAATCGGTTATGGTGCTGGTCGTTGCATATTTCATCACGGAGCCCAGCAGTGAAGACAGATGATCTCTTGGAGAAAGAAAAGGTATGAAGCAAGTAATTTACTCTTCTTCTAATAAAATATGATACCTTTATGTAAATACGAACTGCAATATATCCCCATGGCTATACTATATAACATGACTCAATTTACACGTTTATATCATCCTCTCGATACAACATATCCATCTACTATTTATTGTTGGTCAGTGTTCTTTTGTGGTAGCGCGATAGATATCTACTTGAATCTTGAAATATTTTTTATCTTTGATTATATTCAAAGCGAGAGTAAACATTACGTCACAAAATGAAGGAAAGTATGTTTCGATGTAATATTCAGATGCATAAAAAATGACGTTTCAGTCGATAAAGAAATCAAGGGAAGTAAATGTCTCAAACAGGAAAGTTGTAAAAAGGAAATAAAAAACGGTATAGAAACAAGAAATTAAAAAAAAGAAAAGTAACTTATTATGGAATTGGATTTCTTTCCTGTTAAGTTTTGAGACATTATGTTGAACAAGAATGGCGGCGTAGTTCAGATCAGTAACCAAGATGGCGGCGTAGTTCAGATCAGTAACCAAGATGGCGGCGTAGTTCAGATCAGTAACCAAGATGGCGGCGTAGTTCAGATCAGTAACCAAGATGGCGGCGAAGAATTAAATGCGGTCCGTGACGTAGCAAACGGCGAACTGATTGAATCCAAAATTCGACAATTTTTATAATAATTTTGGGACGTTTTCATTGGTTGCTAAGCGCAGCCATTGGTTATAAAAATGATTGGCAAATCCACTCGTCTCATACCTCCATCATGTCCATCCTCCCAGGCCTTGCCACCGGGCTTTCCGGTGGGGCAAGTTTATTGCTTGCTGCCTGAGGCGCCCCGACCGGGGAATGCTGACGGGGTTACTCAGGCAATTTTTAAAATTGCAGGAGTGCCCCTCCTTTAGGGGAGCCTGCGGGGTTCCCACTTTCCGGCCTTGTGCCACATAATGCTGATGTGGGCAGCATTTAAATATATACCCCCATCACAAGTTAAAAACATTTTACACGGTGGGGACTGTCAAACTTGCTATTTGTTTATTCTTATTCACCCTAAATAAAGCACAATACAACTTGGACGTAAGGGACTACTATTTGAGGCCATATCTACAGGGACACTATATAGGGAATTGAGCAGCGAGATGTATACTTACATTATATTACACTTGAATGTCTGTGTGTAAGTACAGTCAGGTAAACAAGAAACTGGGAGAAATTCTAAAGTCTTTCAACGTTTTCCAAAAGAATTCCAAAGTTTTCACTTCGCATTTCTCAATTTTAGATGCATAATACTAACTGGATTTTAATGGAAATTATTTACTCATTTAGTAATATAAAACGAGAAAAACGGCATAAAACTATTTTAATGCATAAATAGATATTTTTCTCGCGTTCGTCCATGGCCGCGATTCTTACAAATTAGCCTTATTCGCTGATGTAATGGAATGACCTAACATCCCTTCATAGATGAAATGAACTATACCTTCTCACATGACTGAGAGAGAAGAAAAAAGATAGGAAAAGAATAAGACAAGATGTCAAGTGACTCTTATGTCACCTGCATTCCCTTGTAAATAACCCCCTTTGCCTTTTACCCATAACCACTTGTTTCTTGCTGTATTCTTAGTTAAAGTAAGGATATAATAAATGACGATAGGATTCGAACTCTCAAAAACGGAACTTTAAGCAAAAATATTGGAAAACTAAGAGAAGAATATTCGGCACGGATAAATTCAACTACTGATAAAGAAAAATCTAAGACACACAAAAAGTAAGTTATATATATATATATTTTTAATTCAGTATGTTACGGTCCTACTGAAAAAAAAAAGAAATTGACATTTTACGAAGCATTGAAAGGAACAATTTTTGAAAGTATCCATTTCAAATTTCTTTTGTTTCATAAGAAGAAAAATACGTCAGAAAAAAAAACACGTGTAGGATGTGTTTTAGTGTCAATTTCATGTGTGTTGCAAAAACCTTGTCAACAGAAGAATGTTTTTTTGTGGTTTAAAAACAACTATTCAGTGAATTTATTTAATGTTTTGTGCAGGTACTGTTTACCTTTTGTTTTATTACTGTGTTAAAAAAAATTCTTTAACATGGAACAATTAGCCGAGTTAAACAAAACGATACAATTAGCATTGGCAGCGCAGCAAAGTCAGATGGAATTTTTACAAAAAGAGCAGTTAAAACAAAGTGACGTATTAACAACAATATTAATATAACAAGAAGAGAAAAAGGATTGTCGGTTCACTCCGGAAGGAATTGCAAATTTGCTGACAGAATTTTTATATGAGCCAACGAGTGGCTTAATGTTTCCAGCATATTATCGTAGATACGAAAATATTTTTTTCCAAACGATGTCATGCCTGGTCGGATGAAGAAAAAATTATTTTACTGTTGCAAAAACTGGGTTCCGATGAAATACAAAGTATACAAATTTTATACTCCCAAGGAAACCCGAAGATATTTCTTTTAAAGAGGCTATAGAAATTTTATCGCACATTTTCGGGGAACGGGATAGCTTATTTTATACTCGTTATAGGTGTTTAAATATTTTGAAACAAGATGATGAAGACTTTATCGCCTATGCTGGGAGAGCAAATGCCCAATGCGAGTTATTTAAGTTGAAAGACCTAAAAGAGGACATGTTTAAATGCTTGATATTTGTGCAAGGGTTAACATCCTCGAAGGATAAAGAGATTCGTTCTAGGATATCCATTATGAACCAAGACATAGAAATAACCTTACAGAAAGTTACTGAGGAATGCCAGAAACTGTTAAACTTAAAACAGGATAATAATGTTGACAAAATACAGAGGGTAAAGCAAGATGACCACTATGTAAAACAATACTGTAAGACGTGTAGAGGAAAGAATCACTTCACAAAAGCAAATATTCTATAAGTGCGGGCGTAAAGGACACAAGTCAACAGTATGAAAAAAGGAGAAATACTGTAAGCCTGAAATAAAGACCATTCGTTCTAAAAAAAATGTCCATGTATGGTTAAAAAAGGAAATATATTGAAGTTAGAATCAATGGCCGGAAAGTAACCTGTCTTTTGGATACTGGAAGTGACATATCCTTAATTAATGAAGCAACATGGAAGAAAATTGGTTCTCCAAAGCTGCAAAACACAAAGAAAATTGCCAGAGGAATGTCTGGACATAGATTAAAATTTAAAGATGAATTTTATACTAATGTGACCCTGAATGAAAAGAAGTTAAAAACTAAAATATATGTGATACCTGGAAAAATTCTAATCTATTCGGTATAGATTTGATGATACTTTTCAATTTATGGGAGAAACCAATAAACTCATTTTGCAAAAGAGTAAATGTGATAGGATCTGAAAGTCCCAAACTGCACGGAAGATTTGTTGGGGATTTGAAGAAGGATTTTAAAAATGTATTTTCTGAAGGTTTGGGTTGCTGCACTGAAACGGAAGTGAAATTTGAACCGAAAGATGAAGTGAAACCGGTGTTTAAACACAAAAGGAATGTTTCGTATTCGGCATTAGAAACAATCGAGAAAGAATTAAATAGACTCGAAGAAATCGGAGTATTAAAAAAGTAGACTACTCTGAATGGGCATCACCCACAGTTTATGTGAAAAAGAAAATGAAAACAAATCAGGGTATGTGGAGATTTTTCGACGGGAGTTAATGATTCCTTAAAGGATCATAACTATCCACTCCCTACCCATGAGGAAATATTTTCTAAGTTAAATGGAGGAAAAATGTTCCCAAAAATTGACGAGGCAGAAGCATATTTGCAGATCAAAGTCCACGAAGATTGTTCTAAATACCTGACAATGAATACTCATAAAGGATTATTTTCCCTAAAACGATTGCCGTATTGGTTGAAAGTAGCACCAAATTTATTCCAGCAAATTATGGATGGCATGCTAGCAGGCTTGGATTTTGCAATGGCTTATTTAGACGACATTTTGATAAGAAGCAAAAATGTGGAAGAACATAAAAACCATATTCGGAAGGTATTCGAGAAAATAGAAGACTACGGATTTAAAGTGGCTCTCGAAAAATGTAATTTTGGTATGGACAATATTTAATATTTGGGACAAATAATTGATTGGAAAGGTAGAAGACCTAACCCAAATAGGACAGAAGCAATTAGAGACATGCCTAGACCAGACAATGTAGTGAAGTTACCATGATTCGTGGGTCTAGCAAACTACTATAATTCTTATATCCCAAATATGCACGAAACAAGAGCACCATTAAATGAATTATTGAAGAAGAATAAAACATGGCTCTGGACAAAGGAATGTGAGGAAGGGTTCCAAAAAATTAAAAGATGTTTGTTATCAGAACTAGCATTAGCACATTACGATCCAAAAAAGGATCTAATTGTAGCGGCAGATGCGAGCGAATGCGGTTTAGGAGCAGTGCTCCTTCACAGAATGGAAGATGGATCTACTGAACCAATTTCTCACGCCTCGAGGGGTTTATTCCCCGCTAAAAGAAAGTACAGCCAGGTCGAAAAAGAGGGTTTGGCGATTGTGTATGCTGTGAGAAAGTTTCATAGATTCATTCATGGAAGATCTTTCGTCTTGGAAACGGACCATAAACCATTACTAGCCATTTTTGGTTCGAAAAAAGGGATTCCTAATCATTCGGCAAATAGATTACAGAGATGGAGTATTATTTTCTTCAATTACGATTTCAAAATGAAACACCTAGCATCTAATAAAATTGCAGCTGCAGATGGTTTGTCGAGATTGATCCGCAGTAAAACTGAATTTGAAGAAACTGTTATAGCAGCACTAAAAGAAGAAAATGAACTAACAGATATATTAATAAATAATGTTAGGGAACTTCCTGTTGCACTTGAGGAAATAAAGAAAGCAGCGAAAACAGATATAAATATATTAATAAGATAAAAAACAAGTGGGACAAGATGAAAAGAATAGAAAAGGATTTAAAATGTTTCCATTTGTGATGAAACTATTATGTACGCAGACAGAGTCGTAATACCGCAAGTATTACAAAAGAAAATCCTAAAAGAATTCCACATGGGACATCCTGGAATTTCCAGAATGAAGGTCCTAATGAGAGGATTCACATACTGGCCTGGAATGGATCAGGACATTGATGAAATTGTGAAATTATGTAGAGGTTGCCAACTAACCGCAAGATCTCCCACCATACGGACGCAACATTGGCCTAAAACAGATGTACCCTGGACACGCACCCATATCGATTATGCAGGACCTCTGAAGGGATATTATTACCTAGTAACCGTAGATAGTATGTCACAATGGCCAGAAATTTTTAAATACAAACACCCTACAGCGGCAAACACAAAAAAAGCGCTGGACGAGGTATTTAGTCGGTTCGGAGTTCCGAAAAACAATTGTTAGTGATAATGGCACTATGGTCACAGATCAAGAATTCAAGCACTACTGTGAGGCACTGGCGATTGAACACATTACAACACCAACTTTTAACACTCGACCAAACGGACAAGCGGAAAGATTTGTCGATACTTTAAAACGAGATTTAAAAAAATAATAACGTCGACACGGAAGAAAAAAGCATTCAAAAATTCTTAGCAATATATAGAATAACACCAAATACAAATACAAATGCTAAATTATCCCCAGCTGAAATTATGTTTGTCAGGAAGGTACGTTCAGTTTTCGACCGTTTAATCCCAAGAGAAAAAGTTTAAAAAAAGTATCAAGGATAATGTAAGGTACAAGACTTACAATGATGGGGATAAAGTTTTCTTCAAAAATTATCGGGCAGGGAAGAGTTTTGGGGAAGAAGGCATAATCTCAAGAATAATTGGGAGAATGGTTTACATTATAAAAGGGCAGACTTTTTTCCACAAAAAAACATATTAACCAACTGAGACCCCGATACATAGAAACAGAAACCAAGACTTACCAATGGAATTGCTATATGACACTTTCCATATACAACCTCCAAACAAGGAAGTATCAGTAACTCAGAAATCCAGTTACTCTCCAAATTAAAAAATCGGCAAACACAAATGGTGAGGAGAAGTGAAAGGAAAAGGACCGAATTTTTTGGACAAAATCTAAAAAGGAAAAAATGGTAGAAGCAAAATTCTATGGAAGAATTTAGCCTGGGAGGAAGGTGATGTAATGGAATTACCTAACATGCCTTCATAGACGAAATGAACTATACCCTCTCACGCAACTGAGAGATAAGAAAAAAAAAGACAGGAAAAGAATAAGACAAGATGTCGGGTAACTCTTATGTCACCTGTATTCCCTTGTAAATAAACCCCTTTGTCTTTCACCCATAACCCCGTGTTTTTTTTTCTGTATTCTTATAGTTAAAGTAAGGATATAACATTCGCATAATTAAGTTTTCAATTGTGCAAATAAAATTTTTAAAAATAGAAACTGGTATGATATAAGTGCATACCGAGTAATGCCGAGTGGATACACTTAGCATACAAACGGGTCTATATGCGATAAATCAGGAAACAAACAATAATGATGATGGCGATCAGAATGCGCCAAAGAAACGCACAACTGCTGGACATTTATGAGCAAGTCGTTGACATACATAAACAAAATACGGGCTATCCGGTAATCAAGTGCATTTTGCCAACATCCCTCCCCATTGTCTCACAACAGCAGGCAATAATCACTTCATCTGTTGTTTGTCCTAATTTATTAAGTCTTTCACCTTCGACCTTTTCCTGTCTTCATGGCGACACGCACGTGTCTGTGAGTGCACGCATCCGCAATACGTTCCATAAGCTCGACGGTATGGCAATAAATTTGATCAGGAGTATCGGTTCGGGTTCGGGAGACCACCATCAGCCTTTGTTAAATTTAATACTATATTGGATCTTGACCGTCTTTTTTGTTGTTTGTTTGTTTGTTTTTGTTGATTATTTTTGTTTGTTTTTGTTATTGAAAATTCTTTTTCATTTATATCGTTTTATTATTTTGCATTTTTGTCGTTTTTTTTTTACAGAAAAATATCATCTCTTTTTCATTTTTTTTGTTCGTGATTTGTGCAATCTATTTTCATGTTGGATTACTTTCTCTTGTTTTTTGGGTTTTTTTTACTTATTTTTAATAATAAAACATGTTTTATTGTTTGTTTTTTTTGATAATTTTTAAATTTTATTATATTTTACTATTTATATATCATATATATGATACAACAATAATAATAATAATAATAATATCTCTATCTATCTATCTATCTATACTCCTATAAATTCGTTTTTCTTTTGTGTGTATTGATATTCATATTAAAACCCCTCTTTTCTATTTATTTAAAAAGAAAATACAATTTTCTTATATATGGGTTGTAGAATTGCATTCACTAGCAAAGGATCTAGGTAATTTGCATATTCTTTTAAACATTCATTTTAATTAATTCCCTGTCAGTTGCTTCAGTTTTCTAATGGGATAATCATCTTTAGTTAGCTATTACGTGTAATTATATCCATGCAGATATTCTACATGATATATACTTGCATAATATTTGCGTAAAAGTTTACAGTAAACACATAATTATTTCCATATATATTTATGTATACGTATATATTTTTGTTTAACAAATTTTTCCTACCAAACTCCTCCTAGGATTTTTGGTCTAAAGACATGAAACTTCATATATAAGGTATTTGGATCCATGCAAAACTTTATATTTGGGTTTTAGCCCGGAAAAATCGGTGCAAAAGTGTGAAAATTTAAAAAAAATGAAATTAGCCAGGTGAAGGTCGAACGCTGGCATTACGAAGGTATAACGTACTAGCTATTAGTTCATGTTTTAATTTTTAGCCTCACAATAAACATGTTTTCATAGGCCAGTCGTTGCCGGCAAAGGCGAAATGAGTCGTGAGCTGAACGTTTTGGTTTCGATTCTTGGTGGTGGCGCATGAGTCTTTTTTTATACTTTTAAAATCATTACTATATATTGCATCCAATCTCTCTCTCTCTCTCCCTCTCTCTCTCTCTATATATATATATATATATAAAAGTGAAAATGTCTGTCTGTCTTTTCTCTATGGTAGTTAAGGAAGACTATTATACAGAAAGGCATTACTCTACATATTCACACTTTTTAATATATACATATGCACATAAACTTATGAACAGTACATAGGGCCCGAGCAAAGCCGGGTGGAACTGCTAGTATATCTATGAAAGTGAACGTGTCTGTGTGTCTGTGTACTGTCTGTGTGTCTGTGTGTGTGTGCACATTTCCCTATGACATAAGTCTGTCAATTTTAAGTATACAGTCTCAAAATTTGATATACAGGGTACTGAGATTTGGAAAAATCTATGTGATCTGTTTTCGGCCAGAAATTTAGCGGCTAAGGGGTCAAAGTTCAACGATTTGACCTTTGAGCACTCTACCAAACTCCTCCGCCAATTTTGGGTCTAAACAATTGAAATTTTAGATATAGTTTCCTTGGACATACATCTAACTTAATAACTTGATTTGAGCCCAAAATAATAAATTTTAAGGGGTCATAATAGGGGTCAAATTTGAAAACAAAAATTTACCTCTGCGGTCTCTACCAAATTACTCAGACAATTTCTGGTCTAAACACGTGAAATTTTACATAAAGGGTATTCAGAGATAGGGCAAGCTTTTTAGTCGGTTTTGGTCGAGAATTTGAGCTACCAATATATAGACATATGTATGTATGTATGTATATTTGCATGTCTACCTAAAACTTTCGACAAAGGCGACGGATTTTACCAAGATCACTATCGTTTTGAAGTTCTATCTTTCATACGACAAATAGCGAAAAATTAGCTAAGAACATTTTTTTTTTAATTCAATTTTCACCCCAAACAAGGCACAGTGCCACTTGGAAGCAGGGGGCTACTATCAGGGACTTAATTAGCGGGGTCATTATGAAGGGAGATGAGTAGAAAGATGTTTGTTAACATTACACTTGAACTTCTGCATATCATTGCAGTTGGGAAAGCAGAATCCCGGAAGGGAGTTCCAAAGACCCGCAGTTCTAGGGAATAAACTATTGGAGTAAAAGGCTTTCTTGCACCTATGGATCTCTACTGTAAAGGGATGAGACTCAGTAGCTTGTCGGGTTTGTCGGGGGTAGTTATGTCGGGGAAGTACAAGTGTTTGCAGTTCGTCAGAGCATTCACCATTAAAGTATTTGTAGGACAGGCAGAGGGGTGCAACATCTCGTCGATGGGACAAAGGCTGAAGCCTAGATGACAGTTCAGGAACTATCAGGTTGGCGACTCTCTTTTGAACCCTGTCCAGGAGCGAGAGACAAACAGCAGATGCACCAGCCCAGATGTGACAACAGTACTCCATACATGGGCGAATGGTTGCCTTATAGAGGTATAGGATACTGTCAGGCGTAAGTAGTTTTCTAGCACGGTAGAGGGAACCAACCCTCCTTGTAGCAGCCTTGGCAATGCTCTCAATGTATCTATTCCAGTTCATATTCCCTGTAAACGTTAGACTGAGGAGTTTCAAAGAAGTACTTTCAGGTAATGTGTTCTTGGCCATTGCTATTGGTGGTAGAGAAGGTTTCTTGTAGTTATTGAAGGAAACAAGCTTAGTCTAAGCAGCATTGAATGTGACCAACCATTTTTGTCCCCATTCCACTACGGATTGGAGGTCATCCTCTAGTGTTTCTGCCATTTCCTTGGATATGTGTTCATTTGTTTTCCCCTCATATCTGTTATAGAGAGTGGTGTCATCGGCAAATATACCCATCTCCGAAACAATTTTATCAGGGAGGTCGTTTATGAATATCAGGAATAATAGAGGTCCAAGGATAGACCCCTGAGGTACTCCCGCATTTATGTCATATTGTTTGGATGCACGACCGTCGAGGACAACTTTGATTTTTCTATTACTTAAGAAGGATTTAATTACATTATGAATTCTTCCAGTGATTCCATATGATCTAATTTTCCTTAGAAGACCATCGTGCCATACCTTGTCAAAAGCCTTAGATATATCAAGGGCTACCGCTCTACCCTCCCCTGTTTTATCCAATGAACGGTATATACGTTCAGAAACTACAGTTAAGATATCTGCTGTTGAACGGGCTTGCCTGAATCCATATTGTTTGTCAGTCAGGAGTTTAGCAGCTGTTAGGTGCTGGACTAGGGCTTGATTAACTAAGGACTCAAATATTTTGGCGAAAAGCGGGAGGAGGCTAATGAGGCGATAATTTAGTGGGTCAGTCCTTTCACAGTTCTTGAAGACTGGTATCACAGAGGCGGTTTTCCAGCAGTCGGGAAAACAAGATTCGTTAAGGCATTTATTGTAAAGTTTGGAGATAACTGGAGCAACCTCGGCAGAGCATTTTTTTTAATAGCACAGTCGGGATGAGATCTGGTCTACATGCTTTTGAGGTGTCTAGGTTTTTTATAATAGCATGTACCTGAGAAGGAGTGATTTTCAAATCGTCTAGTGTGGCGTCTGTTCGCAGAGGAAAATCAGGGAGTGAGTGGTGTACCGAGTTCAGTGTGGAGTTTAAGGAAAACCGACTGGCAAGCAGATTAGCCTTGTCAGTTGCCGTGCAAGCAACCTCATGATTGTTTGATAGTGGGGGAATAGTTGATTGTCCATTATTTACTACGCTGTTGTAGATTTTCCAAAAATCCCGGGTTCCTAATTTCTGTGCTTTGATGCGTTTTCTGGTGGTTTCAGAGTAATCTGTCTTAGCTGTCTCTATCACTCTCTTACAATTATTCCTAGCTTCTATAAACTTCTGTTTATTTGAGCTGGACTTATGTCGGTTGAATCTGCGGAACGCATGCTGCCTTTGACAAATGGCAGCTGCACAAGCAGAAGAAAACAATTGGGGAGAGTGGGGCTTGCTATAGAATTTCCGTGCGGGAACATGTGCTTCAATAGCAGTTTTGAACCATTCAGTGGTCTCATTTGCACACTGTTCCGCTGGAAGAGTAAAGATATTTTGCCATGGGGCATCTCTGATAAGCTCCCTGATGGCTTCCCAATCAGCCTTTTTGTAATACCTCGTTGTTTTGAGTAGTGGGTCTTCAGTTTTAGGGCGAGAATTTAGGCTGATTTCTACCATTATCACAGCGTGATCAGCATTCCCGAGTGGCTGTGGCCATTTGTTGTACAGTCATTGGGAACCGTTGTCAGAAAGAGATCTAGAAGTGAGGCATGTTGATCTTGCTGGTCTGGGAAACGTGTCAGAAATGTAACCAACTGAGATAGGGAATGGGATATAGAGAAGCTATATGTTGCGCTACCAGCTACGTCTGTGTGATTAGAGAATCCTAGCCAGTTACTGTGGTGGACATTGGAGTCACCAAATACATGTATTTGTGCGCTAGTATCGAGGGAGAGTGCTATATCTATGCTATCTGAGACTTTGTTTATTAGGGTACAGTCTTGGTTTGAGGGAGAGCGGTAGAGAAAATACAAGTAGCTAATATTGTGTTGCATATTTAGTCTGAAGCACATAAATGCCTGGTCCTCTGATTCTAGCTTTATTTCTCTAGTCAGGGGGAGAGTGTTACGAATATAGACTCCACGTCCATGCATATGTCTGTCCGAGTCCTTACGGTAGAGTGAGAGATAACCAGGCATGTTTAAGTGGTTAGAGGGAATGGAGGAGTGAAGGTTAGTTTCACTTAATGCTAAGATATCCGGGGTGTTTACAAGGAGAAATGACTCAACATAATCTAAGTTAGTTCTAAGCCCGCGGATATTAGTAAATGCAAGCCTCAAGGGAGGAGGCAGGTTGGTTTTCTTTGAGTTTGGTCCTGATTTAAACGTACCTTTTGCTTGAGCTGTCATTTCATTTTATTTTATTTAAAAGTTTCAGTTAGGGTGGGTGAGTGAAGGGGTGCTAGACAAGTAGTTGTGCAGAATACCAGACATGCAATACAAGTAGACCATCAGCTGTCCTCACCCACAGGATTGTGGCCTCAGGAAAGCCCACCGGGAATGAGTGCAGGGTCCCTTTCCATGCGCGACATGGCACTACAAACATCCCGATATTTTACAACTGTTGATGGAGCAGCCGCTCTAAGCGCTACCAAAGAGTTAGGGTCCTGTACTATCAGTCGGAAACAGCACCCAGGAACTGTCAATCCGGTACCCTCAATCCGTTAGGCAAAGCCAGCCCAGTCCAACTGCACCGACATATATGGCACTGAAGCACCCCACTGTGTCCAGTTTAGGGGGATGGGATGTGGCGGGAGCGGGGAAAAGCGGCGTTCATTGCCCTAGTCAGGAAACAAGGTAAACCACTGGGTGATTCAGACGAGTCCCTGTGATACTACCTCCACGCCTGGCCAATAGGCAAAGAAGGAGTATGAAAGCCGGGCGATAGACAGAGCCTATCTCCTCCTTAAGCAGTTTAGGTTTGCCAACCGGTGATTTGTTTGAGTCACCAGCTCTAGGAAGGTTGTTGTCCAGGACTGAAGAGGCCTCCCTCCCCTAGGTTTAGTTTCAGAGTTTTCCTTCTCCTAGACGGATGACCTGGGAAGACCTACGAGTCCATCAGCTCCGAGGGGGTTCGCCCCGCGCCTGAGTCCTAATCCAGGTATTTCTGCGACCCCGCATGGGTAGTTAATATTTATTGGTTATTTAGGTTAATATCTCCTGAAAAAATCGGGCATTTAGGTTAACTTCTACAGAAAATTTTCACTCCTCAAACGTGGTTAAAAAAGGGCATTACTATGCTTCCATTTTCATTTTTACTGGGAGAGGGTATAGGTAAAAATCCATGCAGTGAAAGCAGCTAAATTTGCTACAGTATTGGATTGAGAGAGACGAGTTAATGTATGGTTAGATATAGCTTTGTAAGTTTAGGAATGTATGGTTAGATATGGTTTAGTAGGTTTAGGATTAGGATAAAGTGTTAGAGTATGATTTGGTGCCCAAACCGAATATTTAGTAAGACTGAAGGATAAGATATGCTCAGTATAGATACAAGAGAACATTTGATATGGAGTACAGTTATACCTGATTTAGACAATTTGAGTAAGTTGCCTTTAGACTACAACGAAGAAGAATGACTTCGCCTTTCTCTTAATATCCGGAAGTTTTTATTTCAATGAGTACCGGTTCAGTTTGTGTAATGATTATTGCAATACTATCTCTTAACAAAGAGATATTAATGGTTGCTGTTCATTATAGATTACTTTAAGTCTGTGTATAGGACTATGGCTAGTAAGTATTTACTTAGAAGCTTGGTTATGGGTTAGCAGTTATAACCAGGAGTATACCTTCAACTAGGCACTTTTCTACAGAGAGGCTGGCTTTTTTCGCCGATATTTTTAAAGATATCGTCTCCTTTCGATTTCTAGCCCTTTTGTAAACATAAGTCACTTCAGGTTTGGCGGTGGTCGTAACCGCAAAGACATCAGGTGCCCCCCCGTTCTTTTCCTCCTTCGCGTTACGAGTTCGAGCCTGCCTTCCTACAACCACTTTTCTTTTCTTTTCTTTTTTTTTTGCTCACCATACACATCCAAATACCCGGACAACGCCGGGCTGAAATGCCAGTAAATATATAAAAGTGAACGTGTCTGTGTGTGTATTTGTGTGTGTGTGTCTATGTACATTTCCCTACGCAATAACTCTTTCAATTTCATATCTACCGACTCAAAATTTGATATACAAGGTACTGAGATTTGGGAAAATCTTTGTGATGGGTTTTCGGCCAGAAATTTGGCTATTATGGGGTAAAAGTTCGATTTGACCTTTGAGAACTCTACCAAACTCCTCCGACAATTTTGGGTCTAAACACATGATATTTAAGATATAGGTTTCTTCGACATGGATCTAACTTAATAACTTGATTTGAGCTAAAAACAGTAAATGTTAAGGGGTCATAATAGGGGTTAAAGTTAAAAACATTGACCGCATTTTTTTTTTGTTGTTGTTGTTCAACATACACATCCAAATACCCGGGCAACGCCAGGCTGAATTGCTAGTTACAAATAAACGAAAAAGTTTATATTCCAAATTTCAAAATGTTGACCATCTTACCATTTATTCCTTTAAGTAAGGTGACTTGCACAACTCACTTATAGCAGCTGTTTTGTTATATATATTTATATATAAACGTGAAAGAGTCTGTGTGTGTGTGTGTGTGTGTGTGTGTGTCTGCCCGTCTGTGTACATTTCCCTACACAATATCTCTGTCAATTTTCAGTCTTACAGACTCGAAATTTGATATACAGGGTACTGAGATTTGGGAAAATTTAAGTAATCGGTTTTCGGCCAGAAATTTAGCTGCTAAGGAGTCAAAGTTCAACGATTTGACTTTTGAGATCTCTACCAAACTCTTTCACAAATTTTGGGTCTAAACAATTGAAATTTTTTATATAGGTTCCTTCGGCATACATCTAACGTAATAACTTGATTTGAGCCCAAAACAATAAATTTTAAGGGATCATAATAGGGGCCAAATTTAAAAACATTGACCGCTGCGGTCTCTACCAAATTACTCACACACAATTTCTGGTCTAAACACGTGAAATTTTACATAAAAGGTATTCAGAGGTATGGCAAGCTTTTTAATCGGTTTTGGTCGAGAATTTGAGCCACCAATATATAAATGTATGTATGTATGTTTGTATGTCTGCCTAAAACTTTCGACAGAGGCGACGAATTTTTTCAAAATCAGTATGGTTTGGAAGCCCGGCTCTTCAGACGACAAAGATCGAAAAATAGGCTAAAAACATTCATTTCTTCACCTTCAACTAGGCACTTTTCTGAAGAAAGGGGTCGCTTTTGTCGCCGATATTGTTGTAAATCATCCCATCTTTTCGATTGTCTAACCTTAATTTAAACCTACGTTACTTCCGGTTTGGCGGTGGTCGTAACACCAAAGACGTCACTTTTTCCCCATTCTTTTCCTCCTTCGCAGTACAGGTTCGAGCCTGCCTTCCTACTACCACTTTTTTTTTTTTTGCTCAACATACACCTCCAAACACTCGGGCAACGCCGGGCTGAAATGCTAGTAATAATAATAATAATAATAACAACAACAACAACAAAAGAGGAATAACACATGACACCAAGAAAACTGAAATTGTGCAATCGTAAGTTAAGTTTTCCTACGGTTCAAAAGGTCAGCATCAACTGAGACCACAGCAAATATTCGAGAGAATTCGAGGAGCATGGCAGAACCGAAAAGGGACTGCAGTGGCTAGCTCTCCACTGAATGAATGTGAGTAGGACTGGGACAATAGAAAGGCAAATTCCAGTAACGACCAATGGCCACTGCCAACAAGAAATCAATGGCAAGCTACTATTGCGATAATGCAAATTTATTTGCAAATGGTATCGAAAGAGGTGAAGAGTACTGGAAAATATGGGGAGACTTGTTGTCACTCAGCTTCCAGTGAACACCACATGCTATATTTGACCATGATATCTTTGATAACCTGTGTAAAAGTTCCTTGAGAGCCAATAATAATAATTCTGATTTCGTTTATGAACGTCTCTCTGGAAAGGGATCGGATTCATTTCCAGAGGATTTCCCTTAATCCCGGTTTCAAACCAGGAGCTTCAAAGATCAAGGGTTTTCCTAAGGATGTTGGTGGTACCTATAATTGCAGAGGTTTGAAGGCAGCCTAAAACATCGGGGATTTGTAGTTTTTTCAATTGTCCTTCCAGACGGTTTGATACTACTCCTAGTGTACCATCTACGACCGGGATTATTTGTGTTTTAACCCCGTGTATGCGCCTTATCTCCAAGGCCAATGGAGCATAATTGCTCAACTTCTTATTCTCCTTCTCTCTCACATTCCTGTCCCAGGGTACTGAGAAGTCTACAATCTGCCAGTTGTTTGAGACCTTATCAATGACGACCAAATCCGGACGATTATGTTCCTATTGCTTGGTCGTTATGACACTTTTGTGCCACCATACCTCTAGCTTCCCATCCTCACTTGTTCTCACTTCATCAGGTACCTCCTCAAACCATTTTCCAGCATACTTCACCTCAACCATCTTACACACCTCCCAATATATCCGGAGTCCCATGCGATCGTGTCTTTTGCGGTACTCTCTCTGGGCCAGTCCACTACACCCTGCTGCAAGGTGCGCAATTGACTCTGAGGCTTTACCACAAATACGACATTCTGCAGCAACTTCCTCTCCTAGAACCACGTTTTTGAACAATCGTGTTCCTAATGCCTGCTCTTGTGCTGCACAAAGAAAAGCTTCAGTACTCTTAGCCAGATACCCAGCTCTAAGCCATTGCCATGATCTTTCATCAGCCACTTCTGCTATATCCTGGAAGGACCTTCCATGCATTTTCTTCCTAGCCAGTTCCTCTGCCCTTTCTCTATCCATATGTTTCACATAATCAGACTTGGTCTCACATACCTCCACTTCATTGGCCACAACCTTAAGCATCCACTCCTCACTTCTAACCACATGCTCCTTCAACGAGATCTCATCGGTTCTAACACAATCTTTTACACTTTTCAATCCTCTCCCACCATCTTTCCTCTTTTGATATAGCCTTGCTACGCTACTTCGAATGTGAAATATACCAAACATTGCTAAAACTTTTCTTGTTTTGATATTCATGGCATGCAAATCCTTGTCAAACCATTCTTAAATTCCCGCACTGCATCTCAAAACACTGACTGGCCATGCATTTACTGCTTTCATTAGATTTCCTCCATACAGTTTCGACTTTTCAATTAGTTTCAATCTTCTAAGATACTCCTTCCGGACTTGTTCTTTCATTTCTCTGTTCATGATGCCTACACCCTCCAGCACTCCCAAATACTTATATCCCGTATCTTCTATTTCTTTCATGATTTCTCCATTTGGCAGCACTATTCCATTCGAATGAACCTTTACTCCTCTTTTCACCAACAGCACAGCACATTTACTAATCCCAAACTCTATCCCAATGTCTTCTGAGTATGTTCCTTAAGTTCTACCAGTCTCTCCATTTCCTTTTCATTTCTACCGAATAGTTTTAAGTCATCCATAAACAGTAGATGGTTGAGACGTCTATCACCAGATCCAAAGTTATAACCCAGTTTTTCTCTCTTCAAGAGGATGCTCAGTGGCATCATTATCATTACAAAATGAAGTGGCGATAACGAATCTCCTTGAAATTTCCCACGTTTAATGTCAACCTGCCCCATCTCTTCTCTGTTTGCTGTCAGCACCGTTTTCCATTGAGCCATACTTGTCTCCAAAAGCCCTACCACATTCTCAGCAACCTTCATCAGAAATAGTATTTCACGTATCCATGAATGAGGAATCATGCTGTAAATGTAATGGCATTCAAATCATCTAAATTTTTTTTATAAATCATTTTACCCAAAATTTTTCATAAATTTTGGTTTCGGTTTCGATAATAACTGAAGGAACTCAAATTGTTTATATATATATATATATATATATATATATATATATATATATATATATATATATATATATATATACCTCATTTACTCACATAGAATTAATATACGAAAGTATAAATTTATGCGTAAACTTTAAGTATTTACTTTAAAAGTGCTCAATACGTAGGTAGAGCTAGTTAGTAATTTATAAAATATATATGGCGATTAAGCTACACTGAATATTCCGCGTTTCATCTACTCTAGGATTCTTCAGGCTTATGCGCATAAGCCTGAAGAGTCCTAGGGTGGATGAAACACAGATTATTCAGTGTAGCTTAATCGACATATATATTTTATAAATTACTATATATATATATATATATATACATATATATATATATATATATATATATATCATAAGTTTTGGTTTCGGTTTCGAGTCAAGCTGATGCACCCAGGTCATATGGATATATTTTTTTTATTTTTGAAATCTTAATTTTAAAATATATAAAAATCGATAGAAAATTGATTTTATAATAATATATACGAAATCTGAAAAAATTAAAATATCATATTTAAGCGTATTTACAACCGGGTTACGCCGGGTATCCACGCTAGCTTGGATAAATACTTTTAACAAAGAAACTACAATAATATCAGGGCGTGTCCATTTATGCTGAACATCCACAGAGTGCTAACATCAACATATTAAATATTAAAGAGTCTGCTTTGGAATTTCCACAGGTCCTGCTAGTATGATATTTACAAAAGTAAATTACTTGAAAGAATTAAGATCAAGCAAACATTAAAACATTCATCGAAATATGGTGAAATGCTGGAAGCTCTTTGTGTAAACAAATCGGGCTTAGGTATTTCGGACGATCTCAAAATCAAACACGAATCAAACAGCAGCCGCCGATTAACGTAATGGTTAGGCGCCTTGCTGTCGTACAGGAGATCGGGTTTCAATCCTGGCTTGAGGTAATTGCCTGTCTTGCAGCACTAATGAGCTGCGAAACAGTATTGTACGTGGATGACTATAATGCTCCTCATCTTGTGTTGAGCATATTGAGAAGTGATACACGAATATATAAAGCGATGCTCTTTGTGTAAACAAATCGAGCTTAGGTATTTCGGACGATGTCAAAACATCGTTAATTCACGACTCGAACAGCAGCCCCCGATTAGCGTAATGGTTAGGAGGCGGTCGGGTTTCAATCCTGACTTGAGGTAGCTGCACTGATTAGCTGTGAAACAGCGAAACAGTACTGTATGTGGATGACTATATATATATATATATATGATTATTTTCACAGTCAAATAACATCGTAGCTCACAAGATCCATGACAAACAACAAATAGGGAGTCCACCATTTGAGCTCATCAGTAAGACCTATCCGAACTCGGGATTCGAAACCCGAGCCTCTTATATGCGAGGCGAATATTCTGCTAAGCAAATCGCGGCGAAATCCGTCTCGAAAAAGGCCGATATCTAACAAGTAGGAATTTTATACTCGCTAGGATTATACCATCCATGAGAAATTATATCATTATTCTCACAACCAAACAACGTTGCAGCTTACAAGACTCATGACAGCCAATAATCCGGAAGTCCAAAACTCGAGTTTCGCCCTCCTTTTGGCTCATCAGTTAGACATATTATGCGGCAGAGTACTCGTCTCGCATACAAGAGGCTCGGGTTTCGAATCCTGGGTTCAGATATGTCTTACTGATAAGCCAAAATGAGGGTGAAACTCGAGTCTTGGATTTCTGGTTTGTTGGCTGTCACGGCTCTTTTGAGCTGCGACTTTGTCTGGATGTGAATATATATATATATATATATGTGTGTGTTTGTGTGTGTGTGTGTGTGTGTGTGTGTGTGTTAGACTCTTTAAATATCAGTTTAATATATAATGATTTTTCTAAGTACAGGCTGCCAAACGTAAAAATGAAGGGTTCCACTTATCTCGAAGCGAAATCGCGGGGAAATTGATAAAATCAAAAATTACAGACAAAAATGCTAAAATGAAACATAAAGAAGCCGACAAATACCTCTAAAAACCTAATTGAAATAAAAAAAATTACAAAAGATAAAATAAATAAAATTCAGTGAATATCGTAAATGCTGCTGTGCATCTAATATCTGATTCCATTGAAAGTAAACGGCAAAAAGGAGGGAAATAATAAAAATGAAGATTTCAGACGTAAAACGGGCAGCCATTTTGTTTTCGTTTTTGTCAGCCATTTTGTTTTCGTTTTTGTCAGCCATTTTGTATTTAAAATTATTGCGTAGTTTTTTTATTTCATTTTTTTTTTACTTCGTCTCTCTTATTACTGACTGTTTTTTTTTTTGTTGTTGTTGTTGTTTGTTTCATTTTATTGATTTTGATTTTGTCGTTCACGTCGCTTACGCTACGCCTGCGTCAATTCTGGAAGAGGAGCAATATAAAAAATATATATGTGTCATTACTTGTTTATCTCTTTTTTAATGCTTACCTTAGATGCCATCTCTACTTGTTATTTTGTAATCAATAAGAGACAGACGCCCCCACCTGTTAATTGAGGATGATAAATACTAGTACGAATAGGAGAGGGACGTAATAGAATATTGGAAAAAGAAGAAGAGGGAGAAAAGAGAAAAGAACAACAATTGGAAGGAGGGGAAGAAGAGGATAATTGAGGTGGAGGAAAAAGAAGTAGAAGAAGGAGAAAATAAGGGGGGAAACAACAATATGAAGGAGAAGAAGAGGGTGAAGAGGGGTAGAAGAGAAAGATGGAGAAAATAAGGGGAAAATTAAGAACAATAGGAAGAAGGGGGAGAAGAGAGTGAGGAAGAGGAGCAAAAAAAGAAGACGGGAACAAAATAAGAGGAAAATTAAGAGCAATAAGAAGAAGGGGGAGAACAGAGTTAGGAGGGTAGAAGAAGAAGAAGAAGAAGAAGAAGAAGAAGAAGAAGAAGAAGAAGAAGAAGAAGAAGAAGAAGGGGGAGAAAGATTGGAAGATGACAAAAAAGTACAAGAAACGGAAAAAGTAGAAGAGAAAAGAAAGTAAATAAGAAGAAGATAGAGAAAAGAAGAAAAATAAGAAGATGGCGATTAAAAATTTCAACAACAAAAACAACAAAATATAAGACAACAAAAAAGATGATGGAGGAAATGAAGAAGCAGGAGAAGATGTAAATAAATAAATAAAAAAAAAGACGAACAGGAATGTTGATGAAGAGTCACAAGTAAGCAAAAGGAAGAAAGAAAATCAGAAGATGGAGGCAAAAAAGAAAGTGAATGAATAAGACAATTAGAAAGCAGAAGAACGAAATCGATGAATCAAAAAATTAAAAAGAAAGAGAAAAAAAGAAAGAGGAAAAAGAAATAGAAAAAAGAAATAGAAAAAAGAAAGAGAAAAAGAAGAAAGAGAAAACAGAAAGAGAAAAAAGAAAGAGAAAAAGAAGATAAAAAGAAGAAAGAGAAAAAAAGAAAGAGAAAAAGAAGAAGAAAACGTGTTGTTACGACGTCTGTCCATCATTCCTGTCTCGATCATCCGTAATTTCAGTCAAAGCTCACAACATGGACGGTTAGGGAGTTGGGTGTTTGGACATTCCGACAGACAGCCGACATGAGTCATCCAATCAAAATCCGTTAAACAAACTCCCGGCGGCCACCAGTTGATCGGCACGTGACCCGAAGCTGTAATAATGTCTTCTGCGTTTGGATAGACTACAATCCCCGGACCTTCCGCAGGTTTTTATTAACTGACTGCGTGTATTGCAAGGGAGGGGTCATATAGGGCGAAGGTAATAAGCCGGGACGGAAACAGTTTAAAGATCCGTAGATTGTTTTGAGGACTGGAGTGGTGGAAGACTTGTAAATACGCCTGTTTGAGCAGAAGAGTGAAGAAAAAAAATGGCTGATCGGGGTAGGGGCAGGGGGTACGTGAATTAATATCAGTAGAGAAGAGAGAGACCCCCCCCCAAAAAAAAAAGGCGATAAGGGGCGTAAGGGCCGTTGATTTCGTGCTCTCCCTCTTGAATGTCTTGCGGTAATATTGAAAAAAAAAAGTAAAAATAAAAAAAATGTAAAATGTAAATAAACCCAGAGCCCAAACCCTTTACGTTTTCCATGCCCAGGGGGTCGTGCGTGAGCTATCAATTTCATCTTATTGCGCATCTAATTGCAGGTGAAATACTTTAAGAATTGCTTTCCGCGTATATAAGCTATGTTTACGGAGACGTATTCAACCGGAATAGGGAAGTGCCCCTTTCATTTCAACCCAATCGACTGACTGTTCCCTTGCACGTAATTATATTTAAACATAGACGTTCAGACGATCGTGCGCGTGCAGGCGGACAGGCCTATAACACCTGTAGACAAAGTCGGCTTAACTGTACTTATCCGTTATCTGCTAACGTAGCAACGTCGTGTGCAGGGCGATTTTAAATTGAAGGTTGAGAATTTATTCATAAACGAGTGTTCAACTTCACTCTCCTTCCCGTCCAAACTGACAGAAAAGATATGCTTCGCAAGTGTTCGCACTGATGTGGTTCTAATGTACTTGAACAATACTAAATTTCTGGCCTCGGAAATTTGACGTCATGTGATATTTATTCAATGGTATAAGTTTAAGTACGTAACCCGGTCTGAAATCACCAGGCTCTATTTTATCAATAGATTTTTTTAACTTTAACTTTATTACTTGATAAGCATTTTCAAGTGGAAAAAGAAACACATCCTTTCATGATATCCCTCCTTCCACTAAAACATCGATTTTTTTAATTTAGAAACAAGACAGAATTTAATACGTACCCATCGCCTGAAATTATCGGGCGCCATTTTTATCAATAGATTTTCAAAAAACGGGAAACAATTAAATTCAAATTCCATTGGACATACAAACGAAAAGTACTTATGCAGAATACGGATTTTGTCGAAATAAATACGTTATTAGTTAGAAATCCATTCTTATTGTTATGTTTGATGTTCATCTTCGTCGCCAACTGTTATGTTTGCAGGTTGAACCAAATAACGGATAAGGAAATACAAATGAAGACTCAACAAACAAAAGTAGATCAATAAGAAGTGTATTAGGAAAAGTATATTTACAGTATATTTACATAATGGTTGTCAAGTAAGAGAGTCTTTGCTGGAGAATATATCTGCTCTCGGCTCCGCCTTCGGTGGCTTCTGGTTAACACATACTCAGACTAACCGAGTCTTGCTATTTATGTGTAATATTATCCACATATGTAAATGAGTGGGTGCCACCACAACATTTATGATGGGAACAGTGGGACATTGTTAGCTATTCTGTGCTTCCACTTAACAAGTTAAATAAATAATACATACCATAAAAATTGAATTAAGGTTGAAAATCCTAAAAAATAAGCACGTATTTTACACAAGTACCAAACAAATAAAAAGAATTAGACAATTGGTGGACTTAGCAGAAAAGTCGACAAACTAAACAAACAGGTAAAAAAAAATCAAATATATAAGTAAATATTACCATAGCTAATAACAGTTACTTTTAAAAATGCCTATATCATTTTTTTGTGTTTTAAAAATAGTTATAAAATTTGTTGATGTTTTTCATCTCAAATATTCACTTTTAAAGAAGAAGTTAGCCAACAAATATGCGCGCTGAAATTCTTCATGCGTTGGCGACCATTTCTGGTGGCTAAGTTCTTCGTAAAACATGAATATTCGTTATGAAAAAAAAAACATTTAAAACTACTTTAAACACACAAAAAATATTATCCAGGTGGGATAGAAAGTGGAGGGAACTCTTGATGCTCATTGTAGATTGAAGCTCAGACGAACACTTGCCATGGAAATAACGATGTAACAGAGACAGGTTCGCAACAAGAACCTTTTATTCGCTATAACATTTATTGCATGTTTGAGTTTTTTTCATTGGTCGTTTGTTGACTTCTCTGCAAAATCTCCGAAATGTTATTATTTTATTAAGTGAGAACGATTTATGGGAACAAATATATATATATATATATATATATATATATATATATATATATATATATATATATATATATATATATATATAAAATATATATGGCGATTAAGCTACACTGAATATTCTGCGTTAGATGTATTGATAGAATTGCCACCGGTAATTTGAGACGAGGGGACGTCAAAAAATATTACGCCTTTTAGGTAACACCGTCAACAAATATTAGGTAACACCGTAAAAAAATATTACGTCTTTTAGGTAACACCCTCAATAAATATTAGATTTTTTAGGTAACACCGTCAAAAAATATATCGTTTTTTAGGTAACACCGTCAAAAAATATTACGTCTTTTAGGTAACACCGTCAACAAATATTAGGTTTTTTAGGTAACACCGTCAAAAAATATATCGTTTTTTAGGTAACAACGTCAAAAAATATTACCCCTTTTAGGTAACACCGTCAAAAAAGAGACTAGTAGCAGATGCACCAGCCCAGATGTGGCAGCAGTACTCCATACATGGGCGAATGGTTGCCTTATAGAGGTACAGGATACTTTCGGGTGTTAGTAGTTTTCTAGCACGGTAGAGAGAGCCCACCTTTCTTGCAGCGGCCCTGGCAATGTCTTCAATGTAATTGTTCCAACTCATGTTTCATGTATATATTAAGTAATGTGATTTATAATTTTAAATTTAAAAATCAAATTTTAATTAAATTAAAAATCCGTTTCATAAGAAGGAACAACAACAAAATCAATTATCTATACGATCGTTTCGGAAAACAATGCTTTTTATTGTGGTATACATCAAGTTATGTAGAATAATTATATATAGTTTTTTGGTAAGCAAGGTCTCCTCATCAGCAAATTTTGGAGGGTTTTTATTTGATTATATAATTCACCATAAATAAACCTAGTATTAAAAGTAAGGCAGATGAATCTGAAAAATTGAAATGAAAGGTCTGGATTTAAAATTTATAAGAAAATTAATATGGGTTAGAGATAGAAATAAGTAGAGAAAAATATATATTTTTGAATTTAAATAATAAATTTGCTTTAAAAATATATAGAGATATTTACCTTTTAATTTTTCTTTTTTTGAAATCAGGAACTGTGGTTAAAGTAGTCATTTAGATGTATATATATACAGGATGAGTCACGGGAAACGGATGTTTTTAACCCTAACCCTCTTCATATCCCTTACTCAAGGAGAGCAATGAGCGTTCTAAAAACATCCGTTTCCCGTAAATCACCCTACATATATATATATATATATATATATATATATATATATATATATATATATATATATACGTGTAGCGTTTCTAATTAGCATCAAACTTAACCCATGAACACTAAGGTGTTCGAACTCTCAAACCACATCGATCACTTTATTACAACAGATTTTACTTATGATCATATATATATATATATATATATATATATATATATATATATATATATATATATATAAGTAATAAAAATGGCAAGAAAGCAAAATGGCTCAGTGACACGTAACAACCGTCTCCAAGAATTATCGCACAACCGTCTTCAATGGATTCTCTAAATCGTTCTCAAGGACTCTCCTAATTTGTCCCCAAGGATTCTCGTAACCGTCCATCTGGGTTCTTTTCGCGGCCTCCTTTTATACAGTTGGGCGGTAAGGTTTTGCTCACGAGTAGCGAGATTTTGTGTCATTTTGCGAGACGCCTTACTTATAAAAATTGTTAGCTCCGCCATCTTGAATCTTTCTTCCCCCTCCACCCATCTAACAGTTTGATTCCACATGACGCACACATGCGCGGACACTTTAACATGGTAAGCCGTTTTTTTTTGTTTCCCTACACTGACATGTCGAAGTCTAAATGTAATGTGAAAAGACATATAGCTGCTCAACTCCCCAGAGCCCTCTATTTCATACGATCCCAAACAGTAAAGCCTTACGTTTCAAAGTACAATTTGCCTTGTCTGGGATGAAAAAGAGTAGAAAAAATACATAAACAAAACTGCTGAAATACACGAACATGCACATACGTGTAGCGTTTCTAATTAGCATCAAACTTAACCCATGAACACTAAGTTGTTCGAACTCCCAAACCACATCGATCACTTCATTACAACAGATTTTACTTATGATCACATTAAATCCATTAGATTAACCCCGAAACATTTATTTTTCTTTTTATTTATTTATTTATTTCAACTCTTTTTTTTTTTCGGACATGTCCAGACGGCTACGTTCCTTCTAGTGTCTGCCCATATCACCGTCGACTTTAGCAGGGGATGTGTCAACGGGTTCGATGACCGCTGTCCAGCTAATGTATATAGATGGCTAATTAAGGGGCAGTAAGGAGGGGGGGCTATGCACGTAACTAATCAGAAACGGACAGGGGCCGAAATGAACTAAGCAGAAACGTCACCCAGAGAAATTGAATTGACCTTTCCCTTTAATGGTCAGTAGATGAGAATTGGGTCCTAAGATGACGTTATGTGAGCGCCTACCACACCCAGGCAATACTTCCGGTCATCTATTCTCATATGTAGGCATTAGATACGATATGTCTGCTAAGTCTAGAAAATATTCGTAACTAGCGGAAGCTTTCTATTGTTAAAAACTACATAACTACAGTATTCTGTATATGTGTGTACGTGTGTGTGTGTACGGGTGTGTGTGTACGCGCGCGCGTGTGTGTGTGTGCGTGTGTATGTGTGTCTGTGTGTGTCATATGTACGATTGACAGTGATTTACATTTATGTCAGCTATGGTCGTATTATGATCATATGCATATTTCCTGAATGTTACAAGAAAGGGCTGTCCCCTTTTCCTGTAAGTAAGAAGAAATTTAGTTAAGTGGAAAATGAGATTAGGATAGACCGAGATTCGAACCATGTAAGCAAGGTTCAGAAATAGATTCAGAAAACGGAATGTTAGAACTTCGCATTGTTCAATTTCATATAAAATAGTTTAGATATGTTTGTTTGTAACAAGAATTTATTGTTCATTCTTTTATGGAAATTGAAGTAAAAAAAGGTCAGCTAAAAAAATAATGAACAATACAATTTAAAAATATATTGAAAAATGGGTTAGTGAGAATTCTTTGGGAACATTGTCGAGCCACGTATGTTTAAGCCACGTGAGTCGATCGCGTGTAGAGCCATACATATGACGTCATAGCAGAAAGAGAGATTCTCAATAATAGAAGCAAGGATTAGCAGAGAGTGAGTCAAAGATCAGAGGCAGTCGAGTCCGGATTGAACAGTCAGCAGAGTCGGTCGGACAAAGCTGACATGATCAGAGGGGGGTCCCTTTAGAAGCGAAGGGAGAACGTTTAATCATGTAGAACGATTTTTAATTCCTTGACGTCATCATCATTCGACCGATCGATCCGATATTAAAGAAGTTATCATGTTTTTGTAAAACTGTGTCGTGTCATCATTCAACAGCAAAAGGTAATGTGTGAAACATCCTTAATGTGAACTTTGTCTCCTTCATCGTTATTATGAACTTTATGTAACTCTCCCAAGAATGTGCATCCCCTATCTCAACCTTCGCTAATATATGTTATAAGAAGAAACATCACAGAACTGTATAAACTTCTTCTATCTTTCCCTCATCACCGTCGTATATACGGGGGGGGGGGCGTGCAATAAGTAATGCCCCTGACCCTCTTCCCATAGCAGTATGTACCCGTTATCTTAAATATGACCCCATCACTATGCAACACTGAAGACTGCTAGTTCACGGGCAAACTTTTTCTGTTTAATGCTGCTTTTCGTGTTGTTTTGTCAATAGCTGATAGTGATATGCTCCTTGTGCATGTTTTTTTTTCTATTTACATGGGAGTAACCACTTATACAGGCCCGAATGCCACTCGAGGATAAGTGTTAATGAGTGTATAGTTGTCACCAGGATAACAGCGTTTTAATAATTAATCGTGGAAATCGGGTAGTAATGGATTATTTAAGAAGCGTTTCAACAAGAATTGTTTTCATTGGACTTGAAGATGACCATATTGTAGTCAGCTGGAAAGCAAGCTAGCGAACAAGGTGTAACAGGCGGATAGTTCTAGGAAGTAAGCTTTGTTGATGGAATTTATGTTTAGATAGTGGATGAAATTGTTGATAGTTGTTGTAGATAGACAAGTGTTTTTGTGTAAAGGTATGGCAAGGGGGGAAACCATAGATTAAAGCTAAGACGATCATCTGCTATGAAAATAACGATAGAGCAGCGTCTGTGGGAAAGGGGCTGCAGAGAAGAAAAAAGGGTATTATCTGCTAAGTTTCGAAGTTGGTTTCGAATATTATCAAGGCAGGATAGAATATTACTTTTAACTGTATCACCACATCTTCAGTTTTTGGTCTTTCTTTATGCTGCCTTCTGTCACACATTTCAAAATACATAATTTAGGGGTTATAGCTTACTGTCCTAGTCAAGAAACAATTCCAATCACTCTATATCTCTGATGAGTTCCTGTGATGACACCTCTGCGCCTAGCTGATAGACAAATAAAGATTGAAAGCCGAATAATAAGAGCCTACCTACTGCTTAGAAAATTACTTGTGTAACCTTGCCCGAGAAGCAACACGCGTTGTGTGCACTTTCAGTCGCAAAGGAGACCAAGCCAGAGAATAGGATATAACTGCAACTCGTGTTTTTTGTGTAACAGAGTGCGTATGGGCGCATGCAAAAATATCAGCAGCAGCCATTAAAGCATGTATGCAAATTAGCAAGAGTACGTAAGCTTTCGTCACAAGAAAAAAAACAGAGAAAATGATACCACATGGTCGAGAGAGAACCAAGTTTAACCGTGCAAGATTTCTTCTTTACTCATCGAGATCATAAAATATGAAATGTAGTATTGTTAGATAAGAAGGGTTGTCCCCTTCTCATATAAGTAAGAAGGCAGACTAGATACATGAAAATAATATTCGGAAAATGCTAGGATCGAACCCTGTAGGCAAGTGTTAAAAGATAATGGATAATTGGAATCTTAGGAATTCAGTCGATTGTTAATTCTTTTAGAAATAGCTAAATATTATTTGTGTCGGAAAAAAAGGCGACCGTTCATTCTTTTAGAAATAACTGGATATTAAATGTCAGTTAAAAGAATGGGCAATGCGAGTTTATAAATTAAAAAAAAAGGTTAGATATTGAACAATTAAAATTGAAACTTCTTTGTTGCACAAAATGTGTTTGGACAGACATATGTAAATCCACTAGAAAATTTAGTCACATTGAGAACCACACTTCTGACGTCATAAACAAAGGAGATTTCTCAATATATGAATGGAGGGTTTGAAATTAGAGGAATCGGATAATCAGAGAAGATCACACATAGAGAGAGAGTCAGTTGGAGATTGGGAGCCCCTTAGAGGCAAACGGTAGAAGAGAGACCATGTAGTATTACAGGTTTAAATTCCTGACATCATACCTCGGCCGGTTAAGGAATAAGGAAATCATCTATATTTTGTAACTGTGTTGTTTTCGTGTCGTCTTTACAACCGAAAAAGTTAATTGTGTTTTGTATAGTCATCTATAAACGAACTCTTGTATAACCCCCTTACAAGTAATGGGCCTCCTTCATCATCATAATAATGAATCTCCCCTCCTTTATATGTGTTTAGAACTGTTGCATCATATCTCCCAGTCTATATTAATAATATGAAGTCCTCAAGAATTGTCTTCACTTCGTCATGATGTAATATATATATATATATATATATATATATATATAAATATTTTTGTAGTCATCGACATACAGTCCTGTTTCGTTGTATCACAACTCATCAGTGCCGCTAGACTAACATCTCTCCCAAGCCAAGGATTGAACCTAGAACCGTCGTGTTGACAGTCGGCGGTTCTCCCACTCAACCATGGAATTGACGCCCGTAAATAACTCGTCGGAATGTCAATTTAAATAGACACCCGCCACCACCTTTATAGTGCTCAAATCGTCTGTTCGTAAACAAACAAACAACGAGCTTCGCATTTTCAGCCAATTAAGTAGCGGGTGAGATTATTTACGACAGTGCTCTACCCAAAGAGGGGGGCTTTTTAAAATATTTTTGTAGTCACCGACATATGTCATTATCATTTTATCTGTGTTCAAAGAACTGTTATAATTGTCTTCCCCCTCAGAATTGTCATCACCATCGTTATTTGTGCATTATGTGTTAGTGTTATATATGTCCCCAATAGGAGTCTCCTGCCATTTACCAGTATAAGAACAGATATTGCACTTTTTTCGTTGTCAAAAGGCAGACGATCTGGAAAGTGGAGGTCTTTTATGTTTTGCGATTTGTTAACTGGAGATAATTTTTCCATGTATAATTTTGGTTCAAGAATATTTTTCGATCTTTAATCTTTTTAGTCTATTATCTGTTCATCTTAGTAATCGGTTTACAACGATTAGCGAGTGTTTGGATAGTTCTGGCAGAACGTGAACGTGTTACACTTAAACCACCTTTTTCTGCACCGGTAACCTTTTAAGGCAATTGACGTGTATTAAATGCCAATAAAACACAATTAAATTTCGAAGGTAACGAAATGCCATTGGATGCTTATAAATTTATTCATTCATGCATTCCAGGAATTCAATCAATTTTTTTCTCCTTTTTCTATTTCTTCTTCTTTCCTTCTTTCTTTCTTTTTTCTTTCTTTCTTTCTTTTACTATTTTTTCTTCTGCTTCTTTTTCTTCATCTCCTTCTACTACTACATTACCTTCTTCATCTCTTATTTCGTTTTCTTCTTTGTCTTCTCCCTCTCCTCCTACTACTTCATCTATTACTACTTCTATTTCTGCATCGTCTACTTCTACTTCTCCTCATCTGCATTGTTTTTTTGCTTTTTCCTTCTTATTTTGCTTATAATTGTATTTTCTTCTTATAATCATTAATATTATTTTATTATTATTATTATTATTATTATTATTATTATTATTATTATTATTTATATTATTATAATTATTATTATTATAATCATTATTATTATTATTATTATTATTATTATTATTATAATAATTATTATTTTTTTATTATTAATATTATTATTATTATTATTATTAATTTAATTTTTATCATTATAATTATTATTATAATTAATATTATTATTATTATTATTATTATTATTTTAATTATTATTATTATACTTATTATAATTATTATTATTATTGTAATTATTATTATTGTAATTATTATTATTGTAATTATTATAATCAATATAAAAGTATTATTATTATTATTATCATAATTATTCTTATAATTATTATGGTAATTATTATGATAATTATTATTATTATTATTATTATTATTATTATTATTATTATTATTATTATTATTATTATTATTATGTGCACTCACCATAAGTTCTCACAGAGGCCATCAGCAGTGATTACTCTCAGACGACAACCGGTTGTGTTCCCTGGATTGGATGACAAGTCTCTCCAGATTTCCATTACTTCCAAGATATTTCGAAAACCTTTGACAATGACCCTATGTTATCGCAACAGTAGTTTTCCATTGACTTTTCGCTGGTAATGACCATTAGTTTTTATTAAAATGTCGGGGGCAATGAGCCGTTCGAATGTTCCAATTTCCGTTTTATCCCATGTAGTGGTGGTCTGCTTAGTGCTTTCTCTCCGAGATCTTCTCATCCTCCTTGACACTTCTCAAATATTTGGTGCGTTGCCAATCGATGGCAACGCTAGAATGAATTGAATTCGGCGTCTTTCTTCTTCTTAATAATAATAATAACCAGTGGGACGCGTGGAAATTCTACAGTGGCATCTTTCATTTGTAATATATTGTTGCTGGGCATTATGTGAACGGCTAGCGTTAATGGAGACCCCCGCGATATTATTGTATGCCTTCTGTTAAAACTGTAAAAGTATTTATCTAAGTAATCTGGTTAATGCAGTGTCAGAATATATCTGGTTATTACAGTTTATCTCCAATATCCTTATAGGAGTCTGTGACATATTTTCAATTGTTTGGACACCCGGTGGGAATGCAAACCTCACGATATCATTATAGCATATTTACATAGGCATATACTACCTTTGGACCCTAAGCAGAAGACCAAGAAGGTATATTTTAATTTCAAGTACGGTCAAAAGTGACATCATTTTTATTTATTCTATTTTTTTATTTTTTTTTACATTATTCTGTGATCGGGAAGTCCTATTTCTGAAAAAGGATGATAGAAGGTAATAAAATACTACACACATTAAATTAACGTATCTTTAAACTCAGTTAACGTTCGTAGTATGTTATCACGTTTTATCCTCTTTTTGAATAAATAGGATCTCCCGATCGAATAATTTATTATCTGGAAACCGTGACACACGAAAGTACTACGTACGTACACACCTTGCAGCTACTACGGTATTAATATATAGATTATATATCAAACAAATAGGCGTTTTCTTCTTTCTTCTTCTTCTTCTTCTTATTTTTATTATTACCGTTGTTGTTGTTGTTGTTGTTAGCATTTTTGCTTTTACACCATTGATAAAACTTTATGCTTTATTATTTTTATTTTTTTTTTTTCTAATTTGCACAACGAATTC
Source organism: Euprymna scolopes (assembly GCF_053919585.1). NCBI lineage: Eukaryota > Metazoa > Mollusca > Cephalopoda > Sepiida > Sepiolidae > Euprymna > Euprymna scolopes. The sequence goes on from NC_136510.1 coordinate 94,693,173, forward strand.
TGTTTTTTTACTTTTGTTTTCAGTTATTTACTTTGTTTCACGATCTGCTATTCGGCGATCAGAATTCTGAGCGATTGAACCATTATCTTTGGTTCGTTGATTTGCTTCGATTATCACGTGAACAGAATGTCCTTCAACTCGTACATCGTCGAAACGCGCCCCACCGTCAACCGCACGTCTCAACAGGTTGATTAACAAGTCTCGCGCAAATCATGAAGTTGTCCGGTCGGTGAAGCGTGAGGCAAGTCTAGGGTTTCGATAAATTTTATTACAATTCGTTACACGCGCGTCGACAGACGTGCAAACAGGTGCCCACGCATGGATACACCCCGTTCTCATGCGTAGATATTGTTTGGTTAGGTTTCTCCGTTTTGCGTTGAATCAATCGATTGGATTATTTAATGTCCACATGAAATGTCTTCTGAAAATTGAAAAATTTTCTACTTTTTTGATGTGGGGGGGGGAGATTATTCAGCCTAATCAAATTGAGACACCGGTTCCCGCTGGATCACCAAAGTTAAGCAACGTTGAACCTGGTCAGTACGAAATGGGTGACCATTTTGGACTTCCAGGTGCTGTCTGTGCTCTCTCGATATTGTTTCCAGTCCCCCTGCACGTTTCCTTGCCGCTGGACTAACCCAGTGCCGATTCAGGGGAGGTGTGGTTGGTGATTGCGCAACCCTTGCCTCACAATTACACGTGCAGCTGCCCCTACATGGTGTATCCTTTGTCTTTCGAGACTGAACGGAGGCATCGATTCGGCGTAAACTACCATTCTCATCTTGAATGTTATTTTCATAAAGTTTCGGTCGACGTCACCTCCGACTTTCTTCATTTGTATCTTGTCAAACCCGGCAATCCTTCTATCGCCAGGACCCCTTGACGTAACAGATAAAGTACTAGACAAATTTCAGTTCTAAGTAAAGCTCTTCTGGAGGTTGAAGGTTTACTCCTCAATGCAGGCGATACTAATATACAACTGTAAATTTCTTAAGATTTATTCTCGGTCATGACTGGCGGAACAAGAACATGCTACTCCCTTGGATTAAATAAATAGGTTCCGTTCAAAATTCAGTGTAGATTCCCGAGTACGGCAGAAATATTCCCGAGTTAGACAAGAGACACCTAAAGAAGATCTAAGGTTACATCAGCCGAAACGGTGTGAAAATAATGCTCTAGATAAGAACAGTCGTCCAAAGACTTCAAGTAATACGAAATATCAATTCTAATCTCAAAAATTTCGTTTTCCTTCTCTTCGTTAGAATTTTATTTTTATTTTAGAATATACTAGCAGGCCGCACGACATTGCCTGGTCGTAAAATACGCTTAAATATGATATTTTGATTCATGCAGATTTCGTATTTATTATTATATTATATTGGACTCAACATATACTAATGATTTAAACAGTTTAAAAAAAAAAATGCCTCGTGCGCCACCACGGAGAATCGAAACCAAAACGTTTAGCTTACGATTTAGTTGTTCCTTTGACGTTAATGCCTGAGCTATGAAGACATGTTTGCTGCAAGGCTAAAAATAAAATCATGAAATAATAGCTATTACGTTAGGCATGCATATTCGTAATGCCGTCGTTCAATCTTGACCTGATAAATTCCATTTTCTTTTATTTTCACACTTTTACAGCGATTTTCCCAGACTAAAACCTAAATATAAAGTTTCGCATGGGTTCGGAGACCCTATCTATGAAGTTTTATGTCTGTAGACCGAAAACCGATAGAGGAGTTTGGTAGGCAAAATTTTAAACAAATATATATACGTATACACACACACACACACACACATATATATATATATATATATATATATATATATATATATATATATATATATATATATATATATAAAGAGGTTTGTGTTTACTGTAAACTTTTTCACAAATATTACGCAAGTATAAATCATATAGAGTATGTGCATGAATATAGTTACACATAATTGTAAGCTAAAGATGACCATCCCATAAGAAAACCGAAGAAACTAATCGGGAATTAATTAATAAATTCAGCTTCCCACTTGCATGAAACGCCCGTTTATCAAGCTTCGGAATCTTTCCAATCTGTTAAAGATTACGACGCAGAGCTGTATGGTTTGGAGAACGCTCCATTGACTATTCCTTAAGTGATACTACTTTTCATATTTAAGGGTAAATATTGTTGTGCGTCCACCCTACGGATAATACTGAACTCATCCACTTATTATCAAGACCGGCAGAATATATCTCTTGTTGGTAGCACACAGGTTAAGAGGTGACGATGACGCAGTGGCTAACGACACGTGCTAACAACCTTTGTGTGCCAAGTTCAAGTCCAGTTCGTTCTATAAAAATCATTTTCACTAACTCCCCTTACCCGCCATGTTAAGGAAAGCTATAGAAATAAACACTTTCAACCTTTCCCATGTTAAAGAACGGTTTTAGAAATAAACACCCCCTAATCTGCCAATGTTAGGAACGGCTTTCGAGGTTGGGGTGTTTATTCTTAAAGCCGTTCTTAACATGGCGGAGTTGTGGTGTTTATATTACGCTGGGCTGGGTACTCTCGTAAAAAATCCAAAGCACCTGTAAACCTTGAAGTCAAAGCGTAGCTTGCTTCTTCCAAAGAATAAGTTGCCGCCATTTATTTTCTCAAATTCACTCGGAAAAAAAAGTGACTTTTAGATTCAATAGAGAGCAATAAAAACTACTTAAAAACTAAAACTAATGAGCCATTTTTTCGTATAGTTGTTTTTTGGCTTCTCTGCTAAATTATCAAAATAAAGGTATGGTAGAAAATTAGGTAAATGTTCACTTTAACGTCATCAATCCGTACAATTGGTTCCCTTCACGAAACTAGAGTGGTGGATCAGTTTCGCATGAAAATTAAGCGGGGAATTACCCTCTCATCATTCTCGGGACATTCTATCTTGTTATGGTAGGTAAACAATATTTTACCACTCACGCCTAATGGTACTTATCTCGTGTGCAACGGAATACCCCGCAATTTTGGCGTCGGCATATCTTTTAGCGGGTTACGTGAGCAGACAGAAGATGCTGAAGCGATTATCCAATTAGCTGTCAGAAGACAACAAGTTTAAATGAATGCGTTCATCAAACCAAGAGTTATTTTAACCGGAAATGACTTGCAAATCGTTTTGTCAACGTGAAATCGATTCCTTTTTCCATGTTAAGAATGGCTTTCTTAATAAAAATCTAATCTTAACATTAAAACCTGGGGGCGCTGAATTTTGAAGCAATCCTCTGATAATCGACATCTTACGACTTCTAATGTAATCCTCCAGATGATGCCGACGCGAAGTTGTGAAAGATTAGGTCGAAAACTGGATAAGTACCTGCAAAGTAAAAGCCGCAAAAATTGTTTTAAGTTGCATTTTACCGTGGTTTTTCTTTGCTTCTTTCAACGTAAAAGTTGTTTTTTTCTGTCACCAGCGAATAAAATCTGTTTTCTTAATTCCGTTATCAAAACAAATCAAAAATTATATTTGCTGTTTTCCTTAAAAACAATTCTTGAAAAGAAAAACCTGTTAAAATGTTTAAGTGTTATAAAAATATAAAAATAAATTAAGCAATAGTTATCTCCCCTTATTTTGCCACGCTAAAGTAAAAAAAAAAAAAGAAAAGACTGGCAGGTGTATAATAACTTTTCAAATTAGTTAATCGACGCTACAGTGTCTGCTAAAAGAAATTTCTTTCCAGACAGGCATATGATTAGAACATTTGAAAATATCAACGTCGAAAAAAGCATACGACCTTATGGTCCGTTTCTTTCTGAAAAAGAGATTTATTCTCGAAATATAAAATACTTCTACCACTCGGTTATCTCAAAGAGTAAGTCTACTTTACTGCTTCTTAGACTCTTTCACGTGTACAGAGACTTTACTTTTGTAAGCTACGAGAAATGCTGAAGAATTTAAAAAAAAAAAAAAAACGGGTTCTACTCCTGTTATTATATTGCCAGAATTGGACTGTGTGTGTGTGTGTGTTTTTTTTCTATTATTCTGTTTTGTAGAGGCTTTTTTATTACATATTTTTTATTAAAATTTAAATAATGTCCACATAGAATTTAAAAAATCCACTAATTCATTTCACACAGCCACGTGATTTCCTCCCGATAAAACTTTCGTAAAAATCACTCAAAAAAAAATTGTTTTTACATTTCTTATGATAACGTCATGGGGAAGGATATAAAAAAAGAAAAAAACAAAAACTAATTCTACGCATGAAGAAGGTATTTTATCGCCGAAAATTAGAGTATAAACAACCATATATATATATATATATATATATATATATATATATATATATATATATATATATATATATATATACTAGCAGGGGGACCCAGCGTTGCCCGGGATTGAATGATGTTCAACAAATGTTTCACGCTCCCATATTTTTCATTGTCATCAAAATCGGTGAAATCGTCCATTTTTTTTTCAATTAAATCGATCGATTGCCTGCTCTAGTTGGGGACCCATCGCAGTGCACCGGAAGGAAGCTTCACATGCTACTACGCAGTGGCTTAGTCCACTATACATTGTATTCTATATTGCATTGTAGAGAACCTACTGCTAATATTGTAATTTTTTATATAATAACTTGAATTAAAGTTTAAATATAAAAGTCAAGTATTATGATTCAATTGGGCACTAAATAGAATCATTTATTTACAACGCATCCTTGTGTTATCACAGAACTTATTGTTGGCTTTAATGTCTGGTTTTTCTGTTTGTGCAGTGATAATTGTATGAATTTTAGTTTTTTAATGAAAAAGTCAAGTATCATGGTTCAGTTTTGCTTTAAATTTGCACATCTATTTCGAATAGACTCCTGTCATATAAAATAACATAATATTGATTTTATATGTCGGATATTTTTGCTTTTTTGGTAATGAAATTTCTGACCTGCAATTGTGCTGTTAGGTTGTATAAAGTGTTAACTTTAGTAAAAATCGCCTTCTTCGTCAATTTGTTTTTCGATTATCGATGATCAATACTTATCGAAGACATTCCGATACGAAACCTATCTAAGCAAACTGCCAGATAGATAAAATACATTTGCGTGAAATTTTATAAAAAATAACCCAGCAATTTCGGAGTCTATAGAGAACGATCTTTCTCACACACACCTACGGACACAGATTTTTTAAAATTCGGCGTTGTGCTGGTTTTCTAAAATTACAGAATTTTTATTCTGATCCTTATTTTGTATTGAGACAGAATAAATCAGACTCGTCAGATTTGCAACAACGCTAAGCGCCACGAAGCTGATAAAAAAATTGAACAAATTAAACGAAAACAATAAGACCGAACGAAATGTTCTCCAATCGACACGAAACCGGATTTATCCGGAGATATTTACTCACACATCAGTGTTTTACCAATGGAGACATATTCACCCGGTCGACTCGACCTCCTTCTGCGCCACTCCGCTCGAAACACACTATGATCAGCCAACGACTTAGGTGTGCACGCTGGGCGGGCAATTGAGAATTAAATGTCTCTTCCACTTGTGCCATGTTGATCGATTGGTCGCGAACATGGCGAAGACAACTCGCACTTTCTAAAACAAGGAATCAAAATTTTTCAATCTGGATAACCGCGTGTATAGATTAATGCTGATAATGGTGATTTTTTTGTTTCGTACTTTTAATTGTTATTTTCATTTATTTTTGTTTCTACTTTGCGAGATCAGACTTCTTATTATTTATATATATATATATATATATATATATATATATATATATATATATATATATACATACATACATATATATATATACTACTTAATTTACTCACATAAAATTAATATACGAAAGTATAAATTTATGCGTAAACTTTAAGTATTTACTTCAAAAGTCCTCAATACGTAGGTAGAGCTAGTTAGTAAGTTACAATAAAATGTAAGTTATATATATATATATATATATATATATATATATATATATATATATATATATATATAAAGCGTTATGAAAATATATATTAATTTAAGTTACATAGAATATTCTACGTTTCATCTTCCTAAGAAATCGTCAGGCTTATGCTAGGATGAAACGCGAAATATTCTGTGTAGCTTAAATGAGCATATATATTTTCGTAACTTCCTACTAAGCTCTACCCGTGTATTGAGCACTGTTAAAGTAAATACTGAAAATGAGGCCTAAAATTATATCTTCTTATATTTGTTATGTGATTAATTGAAATAGTCATATATGTATATATATATATGTGTGTGTGTGTATGTATGTATATATATATATATATATAAATTTTCACTTTCAGAACATGTACATCGTAGAGTCAACATTCCTAACCCTGAGGATGTATTAAGTTATCATCCCAGTGCTCCTAATATTACTAGTGTTATCTTAACTTTCATCATCTTCAATATCCCTTTTGAGCTCTCTGGCCAGTTCCGTGAAATTACTCCGATTCATTGTCTCCTTGATCTTCAACCTGTGGTCTACTGGAACGGCGGAATCTATGATCTGGCAGGACTTTTCCTTTTTTTATTAACTATTAAATGGCCAAGTTCTTTCTGATTTTGTCTCCTTTGATCTTGAGCACATGGTACAATGGGGAAAGATGTGACTGGTTAATTTTAATGCATCTAAAACAAAGCTTCTACCTTTACATCATCAATGCTCTGATCCCCGTCTGGTATCAATAGAAATGAACAAATCTCGTCTTGAGAAGACTCCATGTTTTGACAAGCTTCTGGGTCTGATTTTTATTCCTAATCTGAAATGGAAGACGTACATCAAATCCGTTACCAAGGTCGCTGGAAAAATGGTAAGATCATTCTAACGCTCTAGTAGATATCTTATTGCGGATGCAATTCTCTACATGTATAACAGCTAAGTACGTCCGAGAATAGAGTACTGTGGCCAGTAGGAGCTGCTGGGTAGGAGCTGCTCGAAAGATATTATCCTGCCTTGACAGAGTCCAAAATAGACTTCATAGCATAGTGCGGGATTCCCTTTTCTCTTCCCTACAACCTTTTCCAAACAGAAGAGACGTTGTGAGCCTGTCTCTGCTTTATCGATATTTTCATGGAAAGAGCTCTAATCTATAGTCCCCCTCGCAAAACTTTCATGAGAAACACTCGTCTAGCTGAAACCACTATCAATAATTTTCCCTAAACCTAAATTTCATGAACAAAGCTTCTTTCTTAAAATTTCACACCTGCGGAACTCTCTTCCGCTCGTCTGCTTCCCAGCTGACTACAATATGGTTGTCTTCAAGTCCAATGAAAACAAGTTCTTTATGAGCCGTCACCTTAAGTAATCAAATTTACCAAATTTCTATTACTAACTGTTACTACGATACTGTCCCATTGACTACTGCACACTCATTAACCATTAACCTCGAGTGGCCTCCGGACCTTTATAAATAATGACCCATTTGTTAAAAAAAAGAAATTATGACATCCGGTCTCCTTGCTTGGATAGGTTTATCTGTTTGTACGTCCATATCCCGTTAGATTTTATCACTTGTATAATGATAAAATTCATGTACTGCTGTTGGTTTGTGTTTTTGTGTATTCAATATGCAGTTGTTGGAATAGTTCCCAGTGAACTGAATATTCCTACCTGGTCATGTATATTCTTATATTCTTTTGGCGTTATGTTGATTCATTTACAAACTATGTGGTGTATTGTTCCGTCTTTCTGCCAACTAAGTCTGCATTTGCTATTTTCTTGCGTCTTGTCGATTATTGTTTATTTTTTCACTGTCTCTAGCGTCCATAATTATTTTGCAGTGTTCTGCATTATACATTTTTCTAATTATTTGTGTGTGCGTGCGTGCGTGCGTGCGCGCGCGCGTGCGTGTGTGTGTGTGTGTGTGTGTGTGTGTGTGTGTGTGTGTGTGTGTGTGTGTGTGTGTGTGTGTGTGATTCACACACTCTTCTATCCAAACTAGGCCTCTACCGCCGTTTTTCTTTTCACACGGAGTCGGTCAACAATCTCCTTTCCGTGTAGTGCTTTTTACTTCCTTCAGGATCTGTTGATCTATATATAGCAGATCATGTGTTCCTCTTTTTCCTTTTTGGCATCCTTTTTTGTTCCTCGGGAAGAAGTCAACGATTATTCAGGGGGTGGTAGATTTGTTCCCTCCGTGCGCTGTTAGTATTTTTCACATAGTGGGCAAGCACGTGATAGGCCTTTAGCTGCTGGGGCGGTTCCTTTCTTTGTATTATTCTGTATCAGTATGGTGCTACGTTTTGTCATCCAATCTGGCACGTTTGTTTCCTGTATACATCTCCGGTTTGGAGCTAGGCTTCTCTGCTATGTTGTAAATTTTTGGAACCAGTATGCATGTGTCCCGTCGTGTCCTGGTGCTCTTCAGTTTGCCATTTTTCATATGGATTTCTTCAGGGGTTTCTTGCTGATTTCATTCACTGTTCCTTCTTCTAGTTGTTGTAACTCTGCTTTCATGTATTTAAGCCATTCGGCATTTCTATTGTGATCCCGTCGTTTTCCCCATATTTTACTCCAGTAGAGTTTTATTTCTGTTCAGTTTGGTCGTTCTGTTTTTGCTTTTCCTCCATTCACATTTTGGTAGAATTGGCTTTTTTTTCTTTCTTTTTACATGAAGGTCATCACTTATCAAGGCCTGGAAGCCACTCGGGAATAAGGATTATTGCGTGTACAGTAATCAATGGGATAGTATCGTAGTAATCGTTAGTATTGGAGATTTGATAAAATGTCTTACTTAAGGGGCGGTTCATCAGGAATTTGTTTATGTTGAACTTGAAGACATCCAAGTTGTAGTCAGGTGGGAAACAGTCTTGGCTTTCATTGTTTTCAAATGTCCAGTTTTGCTTACACTGTTCAGATTTTATCTATATCGTCTCCATCTCCCTTCTTTTGCTTCTATTTTTTAGTTCAGTTCTTCGTGTTTCTTGTTTAACCTCTCCCTAGTAGTCGCATTTCCAATTTTCTATTTTATCCACGTCGCTTTTTTCCTGTTTATTGTTTTGGCTTCGCTTTTATGTTTGTTGATTTGGGTCTCTATCCTCATTTCCTATCCAGGTTTTGTCGGCCCATCTTTCCCCGGCTGTTTTTCTGATTTTAACACCATACTTACAATCTTGGCACCTGCGTGAATTAAATTGTTTAAGTCTGTGATTGTATCTGTTGTGATATGTGGGAGGGGGAAGCTTGTTAACCTTTAGAGTTTCTGTTTTTTTAAATTTCTTCTGCTCATGGTTCCTCAAAGATGAGGTGCTTTGTTTTTACTTCGTTCATGAACTGTATATATAGATCAGGGCAAGATCAAAGTATAATATCTGTTCTGATACTACACTTCAATATTTTTTTCAATTTCATCTGTTTTATCCTCTGTTCGCTCTGTTTCGTTGTTCTCGATTTCCACGTTTGTAGAGTCCGGTTTTCGCAGGTCGTCCGCCTGTAGTATTTCTACTTGTAGGGCTTCCATTGGTGGGATTTCTACACGTCCGGTCCCGGTGGGGGATGCTTCATGCTGGATTCCATCATTTATTTTTCGCTGTATTTCTGTTAGTTCCAGTTTGGAGAGTTAGTCACTCTTGAGTATCAGTCTTTCTTAGTTAGCAATTCTCTGTTCTGTCGTATGGCAGTCACTGGAAAAGCCCCATCGCTCTTTTAATCGCTTCTGATAACCTATATTATTATTTATATTTAGGATGGCTTCTATAATAACATTTTATTACGAGTCTATTCTCTTTCGTTGTCCATTTCTTCCTTCAGTTTATTTTTTTACGGTTATCTTGGCTGTTTGGTCGGTATCATTATGATCCTGGAAATTAAAAGCTATACTTCCCTGTTCAGCGTCCGTGTTATTCCTGTTTCTGAAATTAGAAAGTGGCCCAACATTCGTAGGATGACGACCGGGTCCCCCATGTTAGCTACTGAGGGAGCAACTGGCCGTCATGACATCCAGATCTTTCTTCTGGATGCGACGGTTTCTGATATTTGTATTGGACATTTTTCATGTTGTGGTGTTTGTGGCAATACCAAGTCCAGAATTGTTTTACCTGCGGTTCTGTCACAGGGATAGTGTTTGTCTGTCACGCAGGTGAGAGGCATTGGGCACTATAACACGTACAGAAAGAACGTGACCAGTTTGGACAAAGACGAGAACAAAAAAAAACCTTAAGTATACTACTTGGTATCAGCTAAAATCTATACTCTGTAAATAAAAGGGGGGTTGAAGATATGTCTTTTTTATACTGAGAATAATGGGTATCATTAACCTCCCCCTGTTTATTATTTTGTTTATTTTATTTTGTCTCCCTTCAATTTACATTCTCCTGAGATAAAATTACTATAACATGTTCCTTAACTAAGCAAGTGAAGTAAGCAAAGATTATAGGCTATAAAGTAAACAATAACAATTACAGAGATTCGTTAAGAGATAAACATTAAATAATTAAACGTAGTTAAGAGAGTCATGATCTTATCGACACGAAGAAATATGGATGTTAGTAGAAAAGTCAAAGAAAGAAGTTCTAAACGGCTTGAAACAACTAATTGTAACAATAGACGGATAGTATAAAACTAGGAGGAAAAGAAACACAAAACCAGTGAGAAATTCTGGCATTAAAAATAAATAAATCAAATAAGAAATAGAGTATTTTTCCCGCGCAAAAATCTGCAAAGAAAAGCTTAGTTAAAGATGATGGCTTTGAAATTAACGTTCTTTTCAAAAGTAATGTGTATATTTCATATTTACGTGATTATGTCTTTTTTCCACGGCATTTTACAAAGAACGTTTTTCAAAGCATTATAATGCACCAGTCCGACAGACGTTTTGCAGCGGGATGGAATGCGTGCAGGATAAGAGATAGAGAGAGAGAGAGAGAGATAGATAGAGAGAGAGAGGGAGAGAGATACAGACAGACAGAGACAAAGACATAGACAGAGAGAGAGAGAGAGAGAGAGAGAGAGACACAGTGAGAGAAAGAGCGAGACAGAGGCAGTGTTAGCAAAAAGGGGCAGTTACTCTACGTTGGGGTTACGTGGTTTATTATTATTATTGTTATTTATTATCATTGTTATAATTATTACTGTTATTATTATTGTTCCTTTTTGTTATTGTAATTATTATTATTGTTGTTGTTACTGTTGTTATAATTATTGTTGTTGTTATTATTATTGTTATTATTATTATTATTGGTTTGTTATTATTATTATTATTGTTATTATTATTGCTATTATTATTGTTATTATTATTGTTATTATTATTGTTATTATTATTATTATTATTATTATTATTATTATTATTATTATTATTATTATTATTATTGTTATTATTATTGTTATTATTATTGGTGGTGGTGTTTTTGTTAATGCTATTATTATTGTAATTATTATCGTTATCATTGTTGTTGTTATTTTTATTGTTTTTGTTTTTTCTGTTATTGTTATTATTATTGTTGCTATTTCAGTTGTTTTATTATTGTTGTTTTTATTATTATTATCGTTGTTGTTATTATTGTTATTATTGTTATTATTATTAGTATTGTTATTTTTGTTGTTGCAATTATTATTGTTGATGTTGTTACTATTATTGTTATAAATACTGTTATTGTTGTTTTTATTTTTTTATCATTATTGTTATTATTTTTTATTTTTGTTATTATTATTGTTGTTGTTATTATTATTATTGTTGTTATTATTTTTGTTGATGTTGTTACTATTATTGTTATAAATACTGTTATTGGTGTTTTTATTTTTGTTATTATTATTGTTATATTTTTTATTTTTGTTATTATTATTGTTGTTGTTTTTGTTGTTACTATTATTGTAATTATAATTATTCTTGTTGTTATTATTATTGTATCTGATTTTTTGTTGTGTTCTTCACTTCTATTTTTCCTGAAGCTTTTTCTTTGCTTTGCTTCTTATTTCATAATTGTTTTTATTTTCTTTCTTTCTTCTTTTTCTTTTTATTCTTCTTCATTATAATTATTGAGATTCATTGCATCTTCTCGGCCATCCCTCTGATTCCAACGTCTCCCATTATTATTATTACTATTATTATTATTATTATTATTATTATTATTATTATCATCATCATTATTATTATTATTTATCTTTTTTCAGTTTCTTGCATAAAGTAAGACAATTAAAATTTATTACGTTTACGTTTTCATTTTAATTGCGTTTGACTGGAATATTTCAGGGTAAACAAAAATGGGGCACTATTAGAAATTAATTAAACTTTTTTCTTATTTTTTTCAAAACGATACCAAAAAACGACAAATTAAAAATCTAAAACTAAAAGCAAAAAATATACATTTTATGCTTTAAATTTGATTTATTTCATTTTGCTTAAACAAAGAAACTGTATGACAGTTCCTTTTAGATCACCAATTAAAATTTAAAGATGCGGACATGAATGAATGCGAGACGAACATTTTCATCTTCACAGACAAAAGAGTTATGGTGCCATTTGGGTTTCCCTAATTGCAGATATTTATATATTGCTCCGTTGACAAAAAATTAATTTTTTAACCAATAGCAGCTCTTTTAATGAAAAATATTTAGAAAAGATTCCCAGGGGAAATTGAATTGGAATTTTGATAATATATATATATATATATATATATATATATATATATATATATATATGTGTGTGTGTGTGTGTGTGTGTGTGTGTGTGTGTGTGTGTGTGTGTGTGTATAATATAGATATATCATATATAATATAATATATTATAATATATGGTGTATATATATGTGTGTGTGTGTGTATGTGTGTGTGTGTGAATTAAAGAAATAAATTATAAGATGCTTAACATCATGAACTTTGAAATATAGTCTTTTGTCATTTATTCAATATATTGCTCTGTAAGTCTTAAATAAGGATTGATATATACTATAAGAAAATATATTTCCACAGAAATATATATATGTGTGTGTGTATGTGCGTGTGTGTGTGTAATATGTAATATATATATATATATATTATAATATATGTATATGATATATATGTAATATATACAATGGCGCCAAAAAGAAAGTCTGTACTTGTCATGTTTTCAAAACCGCAAATTTAAGCTAAATTGAATGTAACTGTTAAAACAAACTATACCTCATTAGATTCGCCTTTCATTCCTATATAATTTCACCTTTTTCATATTTGTCTTTTAATTCAAGTATCCTAGTTTTCACATCAATTAAAAAAAAATAACTTCCGATCGGAAAAGCAAAAAGAAACTCCGCACTATGGAAAATTGTTATGTTAATGAAACTTTCGAACTTTAATGCAACAGAAATACAACAGGAACACAATGAACTAGTTAATATTAATATAATAATAATATTAATGAAATAGTTGAAAATTTTTGCAATTTGACAGCCTGCAATCTTTTAGGCATTCCTTGAATTAGTCTGTGGCAATACTCCTGTATTAAAGCATCCCATTTCTCTTTTATTTTAAGTTTTTCCAGATTTGAAATTTTATCCTTGTGTAGCTGTTCTTGATGTAATGCCATACGTTTTCGATAAGGATTGAGATCTGGAGATTATGCAGGCCAATCCAAACACGGAATATAATGTTCTTCAAGGAACATCTTGACATCGCCAGATCACTGACGTTAAGCTCTGATGTACTTGGTCAGTATCAGATGGGTGACAATTTGGGAAGGCTAGGCGCACCGAATTGTACAAATTTCCAGGTTGGTATACGAGGACGCGTTGAATTGTGTGGGGTAGGAAATGCACCTCCGAATGCACTCGGCTGGCAGCTGTGGGACAAAATATACTCCACGTAATGGCGTACTAGCAACCTTCTGCAAGATGCCTTCCTGAACCTGAATGTTTAGCACATGTTTGTTAATAGTTATGATGAAACAGACATGTCTGTATTCGCCATTTTTATATTACAGAGATGTTTCGAAAGTAATCCTTTCTTTTGGATGCGAAATGTTTCAATATTTCCTCAGAGACAATCATACTTACCTTTGAATCCCTGATGGGTAGTTTTGACAACGGTCAGAAATTTGTAGTTTAATGAGTTCTTGTTGCAAGTCATCTACTCTGTGACATCTAAAATGAATGCGTCACGAACTTGTACCTAATGGATCACCTATGACTCTTCGTAGCCGGAACTCAATGGCTCAATCCTAATGAGCAAAAATGTATCCTTGCATCTGAGTTTTTCAAACGACGATATGAGCTGTACAACAGCGAAACAGTACTGCATGTGGATGGCCATATATATATATATTTATATATATATATATATATATATATATATATATAATTATTTTTTACTATAATAATTAAATACCTACAAACACACTAGTGTTTCATCCTTTCGGGATTCTTCAGTGCAGGGTGTCACAGTTAACACCAGCCGAACGATTCGAACCCCGCAATAGATAGATAGATAGATAGATAGATAGATAGATAGATAGATAGAAAGATAGATATACATATATATATGCACATTTATATACATATATATGTATATTTATATATATATATGTATACATATATATATAGACATATATTCATATGTATGCAAATATATATACATGTATATGTACATATACACACACGCACACACACACACACACACACACACACATATATATATATATATATATATATATATAGCGGTACTGATGGCTTTTCAGAGAAACAATGAATATATAGATCAGGCTAAGATCAAAATGTAGTATCTGTTTTGATACTACACTTCAATCTTTTTGTGTTTTCGGTTAGCGGAGGAGAAATCCTTCATAACTGAGACAATTTTTATTTTTGTTTCTTTCTCCACGTTAAACCCCCACTTTGGTGTCGAACTCTGCCCTCGTGGGAGATAAGTAAATAGGAACAACACACACACACATACATACGTACGTACATACATACATACATATATATATAGTGTGTGTGTATGTATATATATATATATACTTTCTCCTAATGATGTACTGCCATATATATACATAT
>NC_136510.1:94713134-94733134 GCF_053919585.1 Euprymna scolopes
TCAGATGACAGTTATTAAAGAGAGGGTTTACGGCATGTCGTTTTTATACACACTTTTATGAATTTTTTTTTTACATAGACATCACCACTTATCAAGGCCAAGAGACCACTCAAGGATAAGGGTTAAAGAGTGTAGAGTAGTCAAAAGGACAATATAGTAATCAATAGTAATGGAAGTTCGGTAAATTTGTTAACTTAAGTGGAACGGCTCATCCAAAACTTGTTCACGTTGGACTTGAAGACAACCATATTATAGACAGCTGGAAAGCAGGAAAACAGAAGACAATTCCACAGGCGTGCAGTTCTAAGAAAGAAGCTTTGATCATGGAATCTATGTTTAGGTTTAGGCACAGATAAAGTGTGAGGAAAATTATTGATAATGTTTTCAGCTAGTCTAGTGTTTCTTGCGAAAGTTTGGCGAGGGGGGACCATAGATTGAAGCTCAGTCGAACACATTCCATGAAAATAACGATAAAGCAGAGACAAACTCGCAACATCTCTTCTGTGAGATAGAGGTTGCAGCGAAGAGAAAAGGACATCTCCCACCAGGCCACGAAGTCTATTTTGAACCCTATCAAGGCAGGACAAGTCTTTTCTAGCAGCTCCTGCCCATATGTGGCAACAGTATTCCATCCTTGGACGTATCTGGCTCTTATATAGATAGAGAATTGCATCAGCAGTGAGATATCTACTGGATCGATAGAAGGATCCGACCATTTTTCCAGCGGCCTTGGCAACAGATTTGATGTACGTATTCCATTTAAGATCAGGAGTAAAGGTCAAACCCAGAAGCCTGTCAAAACTTGAGGCCTCCCCAAGACGAGAGCCATTCATTTTAATTGGTGCCAGATGGGGTTTCGGTTTATTGTGGCTCATCATTATAGTTGGCAACATTCGAAACCTTGCTTCCATTGGATTTACTCAGCTGTTTTACCACCATATAATCAGACTTTTTTTTTTTTTTTTTTTTTTACTAAAGATAGATTTGCAACAGTAAATATTCACTGACGATTATTGTCCTACCATTTATACTCTTTGCTTTTTCTTGGATTTATATTATGAATTTTTTTTTTTTTACACTTTGCCAGAAATAATTTCTTTTTTTTTCTTTTTTTTTTTTGTCAGTAGCATATATACAGGGTGATAAAAGAAAACGGGCCCCAGCTATAATTAGGCCCCGTTTTTTAGTGTTTTGTCCGAATGAAATGAAACTTTGGTCATAACAAGTTTATTATATTCAAAACATCACATCAAAACACTAGGGTCTTTGGCCTTTTTTTTTTTCTCTCCGTTGACTGTAAAATGCTCAGAAAAACAATTGAATATCCTGGGGGTTTTTTTTGGGGGGGGGCACCCTGTATATGTACAGTTCTAAAACATTTATCGACGAATACGCGTTTGACCGTTATTGTGACTCATCAGTATAGTTGACTCCACCAGGATTCGACACCTCGCCTTGATTGAATTTAGTCAGCTGATTTACCACTATGCTATGAAATGTATAATTGCATAATCCAAAATTTAGTCTCCCGTCCTTCTCTTTATTTCTCTCTCTACTTTGTCTGCCGCTCTCTCTGCTCTTTCTTTCTTTCTCTCTTTTTCTTTCTTTCTTTCTTTCTTTCTCGTTCATATATGTATATTGTGTATGCTATTCGGCGTATGCTTCTAGAGAATTATTTTTAACGATATATTTGGCGTAAGAAGTATAAAACTGATGCCAGCAATAAAATCGTCTAATAGCGAGGGAGGGCAGAGCGGTAGCTCTAGATATATCTAAGGCTTTTGACAGGGTATAGCATGAGGGTCCCCTCAGAAAAATTAAATCATACGGTATCACTGGTAGAATACTTAACATAATTAAATCCTTCTTAGATAAGAGAAAAATCCAGGTTGTCCTCGACGGTCGTACATCTAAACAGTGTGATATATAAGCGGGAGTGCCTCAGGGGTCTAACCTTGGGCCTTATTGTTCCTAATATTTATTAATGACCTCCCCGACAAAACTGCCTCTGAGATGGGTATATATGCTGATGACACCACGCTCTATAACAGGCATGATAGGAAAACAAATGAACACATAACTAAAGAAATGGCAGAAACACTAGAGGATGACCTCCAATCTGTAGTGGAATGGGGACATAAATGGATGGTCACATTCAATGCTGCCAAGACTAAACTGGTTTCCTAAACTGCTTGGCCTAACGTTCACAGGAAACATGAGTTGGAACAATTATATTGAAAACATTGCCAGGGCCGCTGCGAAACAGGTAGGCTCTCTCTACCGTGCTAGAAAACTTCTGAAACCTGAAAGTATCCTGTACCTCTATAAGGCCACCATTTGCCCATGTATGGCGTATTGTTGTCACATTTGGGCTGGTGCATCTGCTGCTAGCCTCTCGCTCCTAGACAAGGTTCAAAATAGAGTCGCCAATCTGATAGGCCCTGAACTGGCATCTAAGCTTCAGCCTCTGTCCCATCGACAAAACGTTGCATCCCTCTGCCTGTTCTACAAGTATTTTAATGGTGAATGCTCTGCCGAACTGCAAGCACTTGTACCCCCACGACGTAGACACCCTCGACAAACCCGACAGGCAGCTAAATCCCACCCCCACACAGTAGAGATCCCTAGATGTAAAAGATCTTTCTACTCCAGTAGTTTCTTCCTCAGAACAGCTAGACTCTGGAATTCTTTTCCAGGTCCCTGCTTCCCCCACTGTACTGACATGCAGAAGGTCAAGTGTAACGTGAACCGACATCTTGCTGCCCAAATCTCTACATAGTGCCCCAGTAGTTGCTGCCCCTGATAATAGCCCCCTGCACCAAAGTGGCAATGTGCCTTGTTTGGGGTGAAAATGTAATAAAAAAAAAAAAATAAATAAAAAATACTTTTGTCACATTTTCCCAGGCTCCCATCACAATATATACAACTCCTACTTTCTTCAACTTTCACAATCTTTTTATCTCCCTTTTTTTCAAGTCTAGATATTTTTCGTCTTTCTCCTTTTCTTTTTTCTCCACATTCACATCAGCTGTCACTTTTTTTTTATTTTTATTTTTATTATTATTATTATTATTATTATTATTATTATTATTATTAACGCGATACAGTGCTTTATTACCTTAGTGACTTCGTGTTAAAAGCCTTCGTTAATAAATCGAAATAAATACTCCACGTGGACGAGACATTTGCGTACATAAACCAAGCGTTAATGTCGTAACAGATTTGCCTTCAGCATCCCTTCCGCTCTCTTTTTTCTTCTCTCTTCATCTTGCCGCTATTGGATAACAATGCCGTTGGGAAATTCCCGCTCGAACGACAAAGTCAGAGAGCAACGAATGTTGTTAATATGTTTATTGCGGCACAATCGTCTTGTCGGACGATAAAGTACCTTGCTGCGCAGGCCAACATGCCAGCGGCTTGCTCTTAATGTCACGAAAAGAAAAATCAAGAAATGTGAGAGTACGAGCTCGATTTTTATATTGGTATTGAGTTTACTAAATATTTTGTTCCTCTTCTTCTTCTCCTTCTTCTTCTTCCTCTTCTTCTTCTTTCCTTCTTTCTTTTTCTTGTATTTCCTTTTCTTATTATGTTTCTCCTTTTTTCTTTCTTTTTCCTTTGTATTTAATTTTTCTTATTCTGTTCTTTTTCTATTTTTTTTTCTTTCTTGTCCATCTTGTACTTCTTCTTCTTGTTTGTTTTGCATTTGTTTTATTCTGTATTTCTTTCCCTTTTTTTTATCCTGTATTGTTGGTCCTCCGATAAAAGGAGGCTGGACCTGTAAATTCACCATAGTCCGTTCGTCCGTTCGTCCGTTGGCATTTTTCTCAATAATTACGCCTTAGAATTTTTTGAACGTTTGCACAAACATCAACCCAACCATGGTATGAGTAAAAAAAGTAACAGAACAGATTTTCCGGGAAAACTCCAGTTGCTCCCCTAGGGGTGCATTTTGGGTTAAAATGGCTACAATTGACACTTTTGTGCTTATTAAAAAAAAAATTGATGGCTTGGATTTTTATAAAACTTTCTGAAAAGTTGTAAACTAACTGATTTCTATATAATTCTATTTGTCTATACTTCGTGATAACTCTTGGGGGTACCCCAGGGGCTCTTTTAGGGCTAATAAAAACACCCCATTTTTGGAACAATTTAATATATTTATCCGAAATTTTTTGTGTATGTCTATTTAGCAGTTTTGCATGGTGGTGAACTCAAATTTAAATATATTAAGGCCTTGGGGAATTTGGGGGTTAAATGGGGGGGGGTCTGAGCTTATTCATTTTTTTATGCCTTGTTCACTGTGCACTCACAAGGGGCCATGCATATTTCACTTGTTTTTCTTCTATTTATGAAATTCCACACAAATGTAATTTATGTATCTGGCAGTGTTCTTAGATAGTTTTTGTTTTTATAGGAATGTCTTCGATAAGTATAGATAATCAAAATAATCTGATGAAAGAAGAATTCTGGATATGACCTTAAACTATATCCAGTGGTGAGGCCCCAGCTTGCGGGCTTTGGGGAGTGGGGAGCCACCCTTTAATTGTCATTGCTCTCAGGTCCACTCTAACCCGGTGTGGTAGTACCTGTTAGGGTCCCAACTATCGGTTAATTTTTTTTTTTTTTTTCAATTTTCACCCCAAACAAGGCACAGTGCCACTTTGAAGCAGGGGGCTACTATCAGGGACTTAATTAGCGGGGTCATTAAGAAGGGAGATGAGTAGAAAGATGTTCGTTAACATTACACTTGAACTTCTGCATATCAGTGCAGTTGGGAAAGCAGAATCCCGGAAGGGAGTTCCAAAGACCCGCAGTTCTGGTGAAGAAACTATTGGAGTACCGACTTGAAAACAACAAATATATTCTATTGAAAAATTCGTCTCCAAAATCACTGGATTCGGCATTAAATAACCCGAAAAGGGTTGATATGCCGTAAAACAAAAACAACCAACCAACCAACCAATCTTCTTTTTATATTCTTTTCCCATCTTTTTTATGGTTATTTATTTTTATTTTTTTCTTATTTTCTTCGCTGTATGCTATACTTGTTTTTCTTCTTTTTCCTCTTCTACTTTCTTTCCATCTTATTTTTCTTTTCTTCTATTTTTTCTTTCTTTTCCCTCTTATTTTTCGTCATTTCTATCTTGTATTTGTTTTTCTTCTTTTTCCTCTTCTACTTTCTTTTCATCTTGTTTTTCTTTTCTTCTATTTTTTTTCTTTCTTTTCCCTCTTATTTTTCGTCATTTCTATCTTGTATTTGTTTTTCTTCTTTTTCCTCTTCTACTTTCTTTTCATCTTGTTTTTCTTTTCTTCTATTTTTTTTCTTTCTTTTCCCTCTTATTTTTCGTCATTTCTATCTTGTATTTGTTTTTCTTCTTTTTCCTCTTCTACTTTCTTTTCATCTTGTTTTTCTTTTCTTCTATTTTTTTCTTTCTTTTCCCTCTTATTTTTCGTCATTTCTATCTTGTATTTGTTTTTCTTCTTTTTCCTCTTCTACTTTCTTTTCATCTTGTTTTTCTTTTCTTCTATTTTTTTCTTTCTTTTCCCTCTTATTTTTCGTCATTTCTATCTTGTATTTGTTTTTCTTCTTTTTCCTCTTCTACTTTCTTTTCATCTTGTTTTTCTTTTCTTCTATTTTTTCCTTTCTTTTCCCTCTTATTTTTCGTCATTTCTATCTTGTATTTGTTTTTCTTCTTTTTCCTCTTCTACTTTATTTTCATCTTGTTTTTCTTTTCTTCTATTTTTTTCTTTCTTTTCCCTCTTATTTTTCGTCATTTCTATCTTGTATTTGTTTTTCTTCTTTTTCCTCTTCTACTTTCTTTTCATCTTGTTTTTCTTTTCTTCTATTTTTTCTTTCTTTTCCCTCTTATTTTTCGTCATTTCTATCTTGTATTTGTTTTTCTTCTTTTTCCTCTTCTACTTTCTTTTCATCTTGTTTCTCTTTTCTTCTATTTTTTTCTTTCTTTTCCCTCTTATTTTTCGTCATTTCTATCTTGTATTTGTTTTTCTTCTTTTTATTTGCTTTTGATCTTTTCAGTTTCTTCTTTTACTCTTTATGTTGCAATGCATGTTCTTTTTCTTTCTTGTATTGTTGTATTCATTTCCCTTCTTTTTTGCTTTTCTTGTCTTTTAACTTCTTTTTTTTTAAGTTCTAAAGCATTACGAATCTATTACGTAAACGGCTATATGTCTGTTTATCTCTCTGTCTCTTTTCAAATTCTATCTCCTCCGAAACTAAAAGTCACAGAAGGGGCTCAAATGGCTGGATTTTTTTTTATGGAACTTTTGTTGGTCTTTAGCCAGTTAAAATTGTTTTTAAAGGGTCACAAATGGGTCAAAATTGAAAAAATGGTTGAAAATTTTTTACATTAATATTTAATGATTTTTAATTTTTAATTTCTAATCGGTTTATATGCGTGTCACGTTGCTACAGTGGTAACGTGACCAGATTTGAATGATTCAGTTTCGATTCTAGCTGATGGCACCTAAATGTTTTTTTCTTTTGATAGATACAAAAATGGAAAATCCCAAAATTAATGCATCCGCCACTAATCTCTTACCTTTAGATAAGCTCCAAAAAGTCTCAATTCTAATAAACTCCGCACTATCGGCCAATACCAAACTCTGTCCCATCGCCGCACTGTTACGTCTCTATGCCTGTTTTACAAGTACTTGAATAGAATTTACTCAGATGGACACATAGCTCCTGTGCCCGCTCAACGTATATATCCCCCGACTAATTCGACAGACGATATAGTTTCACTTTTTTACTATTGAGGTCCCTAAATGCTGGGAAGACTTCTATTTTAATAGTTTATTCCCGAGGATTGTCAGACTTTGAAATTCTCTGCCTATTTCTTGTTTTCCTTACTTTACTAATCTGCAGAGTCTTAAATGTTATGCAAACAGATATCTTACTGCTCAACTGTCCAAAGTCTTTCATTAGATAATTTCTTTTGGTAATTTGTCGTTACGTGATATTACTTCACCTATGGAAGACCATAAGACCAACAAACAGTTGGTCGTATTTACAAACTGTTGTTATCTCCCCTTTTTTCTTTTTTGCTTGACTTCGTTTAAAGTGTGAGAGACTAGCATCTACCACGCTCTTTTGTCCCCAAAACACTTGATCCTGATGACAAGACAGGGTCAAGACGTCCAAGCGTGAAACTAGATGAAGGACATACAGCGCCTAGCATTCCCAAAATGGTCACCCATCTTATACTGGTCAGTCTTATCGTTGCTTAACTTCGAAGATTATGTAGAGAATATATATATATATATATATATATATATATGTGTGTGTGTGTGTAGAGAACAAATATATATATATATATATATATATATGTAGAAAACAAATTATGTATATAAATATATATGTAGTGAACAAATATATATATATATATATATATATATATATATATATAGTAAATTATAAATTAGCCTGAGGAATCCTAGAGGGGATGAAACGCGGAATATTCAGTGTAGCTTAATTGCCATATACATTTTATAACTAGCTCTACCTACGTAGTGAGCACTTTTGAAGTAAATACTTAAAGTTTACGCATAAATCTATACTTTCGTATATTAATTTTATGTGAGTAAATTAAGTAGTTATATATATATGTATGTATATATATATATATATATATATATATATCGCTTATGAAAAAAGAATTAAACCCTTATAATGTTGATTCTTTACTTAATCGTCAAAAAAAAAAGCGTTCAAAATACATGGAAATTTACATGACTAAATGAACTTCATTTAGTCATGTAAAGGTTATCGTAGTTTCTTTCAAACTATCAGTAAATTTTGGATTTTTTAATTTCGCCACGCGAAATCTATAGACTGGAATAAAAGATGGAATTATTTAAAATTCAGATTGGTGACCATTTGGGGAGGCTAATACAATTCTGTGTGGTAGAAGTATCCAGGTTGGTATCTGGGGCTGCATAAATTAACTGGGAGAGATCCACCCCCAGTTTTCGTTAAGTCATATATCTAGGGGAAAGATAAACTCTACTGAAAAACCCTTCGGTCTATTATAAGCTGTGTCTTGTGGCAGTCATCTGCATCGACAAAAATTAGCAGTAATAACAAAAATGTGGGTGGTTGTACACAAAGTCTTCACCACTAAAAATAAATAATCGGTGTAGAATTTCCGAACAACTGTGGTTGTGACAGAACCTCATACGTCGAAATCGAGCAAAAGAAAGTCTGTATATGTACATCCTCGTATAAATTTGTCCCGGTATGCGTAAATATGATATTTTAATTATTGCAGATTGCGTATATATTTTTATAGAGTTAATATTCTATTGATTTTTATATGTTATAAAGTTGGGTTTTCAAAAATAAATATATACCCATATGACTTAGGTACAACAGCTGTGTGTGTGTGTGTGTGTGTGTGTGTGTGTGTGTGTGTGTGTGTGTGTGTGGTCACGAATAGGCTCCTATATGGTTGACTATTTTAAAAACTGATTACATATAATGATAGATGTATCAAGGATCAGGAATGGGTATGTTTGATCTGGCAGAACGGTGGTTCATAAACATTATGGGGTCTGCGCTCGCGTC
The DNA here is from genome assembly GCF_053919585.1 of Euprymna scolopes. Classification (NCBI taxonomy): domain Eukaryota; kingdom Metazoa; phylum Mollusca; class Cephalopoda; order Sepiida; family Sepiolidae; genus Euprymna; species Euprymna scolopes. The sequence goes on from NC_136510.1 coordinate 94,721,719, forward strand.
TGGCCCCCAAAGTATGGAAATAAAAAATTAAAAAAAAAACGTTTACAAGGGTTTTTGATATAGATGTACATAAGAATACTTTGATAAGTATGTTTCAACTTAAATAGGGATGGTATAATAAAATTGTGGGGTCTGCGTTCGCGCCTGTGCTCCATGGAAATATGGCACAAATTTTAACAAAGACTTTTCATATCTATTTGCGTAAGTATACTTTGATAATTATGTTTCAGTTTGAAGAAATATGGTATAATAAAATTATGGGGTATTGGTTCGCGCCTGACCTCCATAGAATGTAAATATGCCACAAAGTTTAACAAGTTTTTTTTAAAAGGGGTTAGAGTCCACAATAACACCTTAACTTTAATATTAATTCACGTTAGCTTTTATTATTTTTTTTTAGTTGAATCATATTGTGTCGGATAAATTCACCTCATAAATTCACGGGCTTATTAAAGTGAAAGCAAAAAACAAAATGTCGGAACTTTAGACAATTCTCGACACAAATTTGGCATAACTCTGTTTTTCCCTTCACCACTTGCACGTGGCACTCTTTCGAAAATAGATAAATAGATAAGATAAAAAATAAGAACGTTACTTGTTATCGTGTCAAAAGAAGGAAAAAATTCTGCTCACGTGATTACGTGTCTTTTAAAACATTTACATAAGCTTTTTATCTATATATCTGTTTAAGCTTTTTTGTCAGTGTACGAGAAGGAATTCAGTTGATTATAACCCTGTCTGCGTGTTCTTTACATTACAATAGTACAACCCAGAATCCGACGGCGCAATACTACACCCTTCAATACTGTAAAACTGAAACAAAGCTGTTCTGCTTGAAAAGGGGGCCATTTTCTTCTTATTCCTATTTATATCGATTCTTTGCTTTAAAAAACTAAAGTAATTACGTGTTTACTTTTTTAATATCCCATTTTGCTGTTTCGGATTATTTTACTAAAGTAAGTAAAGCTTCATTATTTTTCAAAACTGTTTTTGTTTCTTTGTTTTTCGATATTTCGTCGATATTATTAAATTTTTTTTTTTTTTTTTTTTTTTTTTTACACAGTGATCACCACTTATCAAGGCCCGGAAGCCACTCAGGGATAAGGGTTATTGTAAGTACATCACGTTAGTGAGGAGATTTTATGAAGTGTTTAATTAGGGGGGCGGTTCATTAGGAATTTGTTAACATTAGACTTGAAGACATCCAAGTTGTAGTCCGGAGGGAAGCAGGCAGACGGAACAGAGTTCCACAGGCGTGCAGTTCTAAGAAAGAAGCTTTGCTCATGAAATCCGCGTTTTGATTTAGGCACAGATATAGAGTGGGGGAAATTTTTCACAGTGGATTCAGCTAGACGGGTGTTTTTCGTGAAAGATTGGCGAGGGGGGACCAGGGATTGGAGTTCAGACGAGCACCTGCCATGAAAATAACGATAAAACAAGGATAGGCTTGCAACGTCTCTTCTGTGGGAGAGGGGTTGCAGGGTAGAGAAAAGGGCATCCCCCACTAAACCACGAAGTCTATTTTGTACTCTGTCAAGGCATGATAGGCTGTTTTTGGCAGCTCCTGCCCAGATATGGCAACAGTATTCCATCCTTGGCCGTACTTGGCTTTTATATAGATAGAGAATTGCATCAGTAGTGAGATATCTTCTGGAGCGGTAGAAGGATCCCACCATCTTTCCTGCGACCTTGGCAACAGACTTGATGTACGTGTTCCATTTCAGATCAGGAGTAAAGGTCAAACCCAGAAGCTTGTCAAAACACGGGGCCTCACCCAGACGAGAGCCATCCATCACAATTGATGCCAGCTGGGGATCAGAGCGTTGATGATGTAAGGATAGGAGTTTGGTTTTGGATGCATTAAAGGTAACTAGCCACATCTTCCCCCACTGAACCACGCGCTCGAGATCAGAGGAGAGAGAATCCGAGAGAACTTCGTCATTTACAGCCTTTGATGTGTTGCCGTAGATGGTCGTGTCATCAGCATAGATGTCAACGAATGATTTAAGTATGTGTTTAGGGAGGTCATTGATGTAGATCAGGAAGAGAGTTGGGCCCAGGATTGACCCCTGAGGGACTCCAGCATTTATATTGCAGGCCTCCGATTTTTGTCCATCTACCACAAATAAGAGCGTTTAGCAGAAAAACCAACAAACGACTACCCGAAAAATAAATAGACAAGAAATAAATGCTACCATAGTCAATAAAAGTTCAGTTCATGTTTTTTGTTTTGAAATAATTTTTAATGCTCTTTACTTGAAATAATTTCAGCGAACCAAAATTAAAACGAAATTTGAGGCGATAACTACTTAAATGAATTTTTATATAAACTACATATGCAATAATCGAATATTCCTCAAGCACAAAATAACGGAAAAGATTAAAATATGTTTATAAATATTCCTAAAGTTGACAGAACTCTCTTAAATTGTTAACACAGAATGCTCAGGTGCTCCTCCTTCAAATTGAAAACGGGGCTCTCCATTTCAAAGTCGCTGCCATTTTAATTTTTTTTAACCAATTCGTGAATTAATTTTTTTTTTTTTTTTTTTACAAACTACTTCAAAATAAAAACCAATGAACTTTTCTACCATAAAAGTAACTTTTATTGACTATGGTAACATTTATTTCTTGTATATTTATATTATTATATGTATAACGTTTTCTTTTTGTAAGGAAACATCATTATGTTGGTCACTCTTGGCTACGAATGAAAACAAAGTTGATATAAAAAAATATATTATGAAGAATTCTTGATGAAATTATTAATAAAAAAAATAGATGAACTGAGTGTCATCAGTTATAATTGGAACCGAAACTAAAAAAAAGCTGAATTTAGTGGCATCAGCTATAATCGAAACCGAAACCAAAATTTATGAAGAATTCTTAGTAAAATTATTCATTACGAGAAGTGGAAGTCATAACAATTGAACGACAATCACTCGGATTTAAGCACCTACAAATGTATAGATGATGATAATGACGACGACGACGACGACGACGACAAATGAAACGGATCAAATACGCGGAGCTGGACAGAGAACTAGAAGGGATCTGGAAAATTAAGTAAATCAAGATAGCATTACTAATAGTAGGTGCGCTAGAAACACTTTGACAAAAACATGGGAGAGATTGGAATCAGAGGGATGGCTGAGAAGATACTACAGATAACAATAATTACAACTGCAGAAATATTAAGAAAAATCCTTGAATGCGGAAACTAACATACATATACTCCAGACACAAACTGGACACAAAGAATCGGCAATAGATGCAAAACACAAAGACACATCACATGCAACCATGAAACTGAACAGGCATAGTTGTAAGATGCCGCCCCTCTCTCTCTCTCTCTCTCTCTCTCTCTCTCTATTTATTTATCTATCTATCTATCTATCTATCTATCTCTCTCTCTCTCTCTCTCTCTCTCTCTCTCTCTCTCTCTCTCTCTCTCTCTGACCATAAACTGGTACCACACCAAATAAATGAGGAGGGTCAAGAGGATGGAAAGACCTATAATAATAATAATAATAATAATAATAATAATAATAATAATAATAATAATAATAATAACTCATCCAAATAAGATGACCGGATATCGTAATAATTAACAAGAAAAAAAAGTTCTGTCAAATCGTAGACCACAGGGTGAATATTAAAGACAAGGAGAAACGGAGCAAATACACAGAGCAAGCCAGAGAGCTGAAACGGATATGGAAGATGAAGAAAATCAAAATAATACCTATAATAGTAGGAGCACTAGGAACAATCACGAAAAGATTTGACCAAAGAATTGGATTAGAGGAATGATTGGAAAAATACAACGAACAACAATAATGAAAACAGCTGAAATATTAAGGAAACCCTTGAATGTGGAGATTAACAGACATGGACCAAAAGCGCGGGCCAGACAAACTGCTGCGTAGACAAAATATGAAACGCTATATGGAACCATGAACATTGAAGCCGCATATCTATAATTTCTTTAACCTAACCCATCTCCCATTTGACCCCCCCCCTCAAAGAAATAGTGAGACCGACTAGCCGAGTAGATTTAAGGAAGAAGGAAAGACTGAGAGAGCAGTGACCAGACTTTCGCTGGATAAATGCGAAGAGAACTGGGACCTTGGGGAGGCTTATTGCCACTCAAATTTCAGTGAAGACCAATAACCGCTGCCAACGAGAAATCAATGGTAAGATGCTGTTGCGATAATGCAAATTTATTTGAAAATTTTATCGCAAGATATGGAGAGTACTGGGAATCTGGTGAGACGTTGTCACTCAGCTTCCAGGGAACACCATAGGCTGTTTTCAAGGAGAGATCTTTGATGACCTGTGTGAAAGCTCATTGTGAGCCAATAATAATAATAATAATAATAATAATAATAATAATAATAATAATAATAATAGTAGGAGTAATAATAATAATAATAATAATAATAATAATAATAATAATAATAATAATAATAACAATAACAATAACAACAACAAAAAACATATGCGCCAATCCGAGTCAGACACAAATGATAGGTTGTCTTTTTTCAAATTTTATTCTTGAAAAGCGCCCGCGTCTAAATTTTATACCGCCATCTTTTATTTAGCGTCTCTTGGTTTTTATTGGAAAAATCTCCCCCCCCACCTACCCTTGGTTATTTTGATGCCTATTTAAACACAAACACGAATCTCTTCGCAGCGTTAGCACGTTGATCTCATACTCACTGCCTTTCCTTTTTTTTTTTTTTAACTCTGACTCAAGAAACTAAAGAATGACGTGTGTATTGTGATATCGGCACATGCGCGTTCATACAGCGTTTACAACAAGAAGATTTCTCCTAATAATAATAGCCCAAAATGTTGAACCATTAAATCACGTGTTGTCTTCCCATCCGATCGCTATGATTTAAATAACGTAAACAATTGCTGGTAACAAGTTTTATTGGATTTAGAGTAAAAACAAAATAAGGACTAACGTATAACTGGAATTCCTCGGTATGAAGACAAAATTATATTATTACGGTAAAACTTTAAACAACAAGATAAATCTTCATATATCATTCAAACACGGTAGTGTTTGAATATATGGTTAAGTGGCAGATGTGGTCATTTAGAACTGCTTAAAGCTTCACCGTTCACTCACTTTTGCCCGAATGGATCAGAGAGGATTGCAAATGGCATTGTTACGATAACTGAACTTATGTTTCCATGACCTGAACGTTTCATCTCTCTCTTGCCGGATTTATTTGCTTCCCCACTGAGCAAATTAGGAACAAGGTCATTTTTTTAATGTGGGTAGATTGCGGAAATCGGGACCAGCTCTCTGGGGAGTAGGGGAGCTGGATAGTGACAATTGGTATGAAGGGTTTCCCCTACATTGACCAATAACTGATTGCCACAAGGGCAATCGTCTTATATGTGGGGTTGCCCTCACATATGGTCTTTGCTTGAACTTTGTTGCCCAGGCCCCGTAGGGTCCGGACGGGCGAGTTTCATCTCTCTGTTGCAGATATTAACAATGTGGGGCTCTAAGGAAACAACGCCTGTCAACGGACGTGGGTTAGGCGCCTATACGAAGCCGATGCGATTGATGTCAACACAGTAAGGAGATAGTTTCGCTCTGGACTCCCATGCACCGTCATGATCCCATCGCCGGCAAAAGTGCATTGAGAACGATGGTGACTATTTAGAAAAATAAATATTGGAGCAAAAGAAAAGGCTGCTCGTTTTAATAGTATCACTGCTTTCTTCGTAGCTCTTCAAATATTTTGTTAAAAAATAGGAGGCATTACTTCTGGAATGACTCTCGCATGTATGCTACGCTTAATATATGATTTGTGAAAATATCCATCTATGCGAAAATCTATAATACTACTAATAAAACTCAATTCAAACATTAAATAAGTGCAGAAAATCAGACTAGAAAACAATACAAAGCAGTCGGAAACATGTGTGAAAATAAACCCTCCGTAATTGATTCAATAACCTAAGAAATGTTTTACCATTGTATTATGAAGTTTATAATTTATTAGGTTGGTGCAAAAAATGATGTCGTTTTTGGTTTGAAGTTGAAGTCCATAAAATGACATTATTTTTGCTCTAATGAATGAGATAGTTCATAGCAAAGTTCAGCTTTCTATATATGAATACACAAACATCTGTCTCTTATACCAGTATACATACATATATTTTTTCTTTTTTTTTAATTATAGTTTTACTGATTTTCTTACGTATACTGTTTTTATATGCTCCTTTCTATGCACTTTGAACCGCTTATTTCCACCCCTTATTTCCGTTCCGTTTTTCGCTTCTTCGTTCTCTTTCCCCTTTTCGCTTCTTATTGCACTATTTTTTTTTTTATCATTCTCGCTTCTATTTCGCTCCTTTTCTGCTCTTCGGACTCCTTCGCTGTTTCCTTTTTTGCACCAACAATTTTCGCTTATTTGTCACTTTTTTTCTCCCGCGTTTTCTTATCTATCTTTCAACTTCTGCCCCCCCCCCTCATTCCTGTTTCAGAGGCACCGCTCGCTTCTTATCTGTTTTCTCGTTCTATTTTCAACATCTGCTTTTCGCTTATTTCCCCCAATTTTCGCTCTGGTTTCGTTCATTTCTTCGCTTTTTTTTTGCTTTCATTATCGTTTCGTCTCCTTTTTCTTTCTTTTTTTTAAAACCTTTCCTTTTCAGTTTTTTTAATCATTTTTCCTTTTCAGTTTTTTTAAAATTATTTTTCCATTTCAGTTTTTTAAAATCATTTTTCCATTTCAGTTTTTTAAAATCAGTTTTCCTTTTCAGTTATTTTAATAATTTTTCCATTTCATTTTTTTAAAATCATTTTCTCTTTTCAGTTTTTTTTAAATCATTTTTCCTTTTGAGTTTTTTAAAAATCATTTTTCCATTTCATTTATTTTTAATCATTTTTCCATTTCAGTTTTTAAAATCATATTTCCATTTCAGTTTTTAAAATCATATTTCCATTTCAGTTTTTTAAAAATCATTTTTCCATTTCAGTTTTTTTTAATCATTTTTCCATTTCAGTTTTTTAAAAATCATTTTTCCATTTCAGTTTTTTAAACATCATTTTTCCATTTTAGTTTTTTTAAATCATTTTTCCATTTCAACTTTTTGAAATCATTTTTCCATTTCAGTTTTTTTAAAATCATTTTTACATTTCATTTTTTTAATCATTTTTCCATTTCAGTTTTTTAAATTCATTTTTCCATTTCAGTTTTTTAAAATCATTTTTCCATTTCAGTTTTTTAAATCATTTTTCCATTTCAGTTTTTTAAAATCAGTTTTCCTTTTCAGTTATTTTAATAATTTTTCCATTTCATTTTTTAAAAATCATTTTCTCTTTTCAGTTTTTTTTAAATCATTTTCCATTTCAGTTTTTTTTAAATCATTTTTCCATTTCAGTTTTTTTAAATCATTTTTTCATTTCAGTTTATTTTAAATCATTTTTCTATTTCAGTTTTTTTATCACTTTTCCATTTACGTTTTTTTTTTAACTATTCTTCTATTTCATTTTAAGTCGCTCTGATCCCTTTTTTAAGTTATTTCTAAGGGGCAAACTCGAAACAAATTTCTAAAACACCCAACCAAGACGAAGCACCAGCCGGATTCCTTAAAGTGTCATTTGTTCCCTACAAGAACCATTAAAATATTCTTTATTATTATTATTATTATTATTATTATTATTATTATTATTATGATCGTATATTTCACATTCGAAGTAGCGTAGCAAGGCTGTATCAAAAGAGGAAAGATGGTGGGAGAGAATTGAAAAGTGTAAAAGATTGTGTTAGAACCGAGAAGATGTCGTTGAAGGAGCATGTGGTTAGAAGTGAGGAGTGGATGCTTAAGATTGTGGCCAATGAAGTTGAGGTATGTAAGACCAAGGCTGATTATGTGAAACGTATGGATAGAGAAAGGGCACAGGAACTGGTTAGGAAGAAAATGCATGGAAGGTTCTTCCAGGATATAGCAGAAGTGGCTGATGAAAGATCATGGCAATGGCTTAGAGCTCGGTATCTGGCTAAGAGTACTGAAGCTTTTGTTTGTGCAGCACAAGAGCAGGCATTAGGAACACGATTGTTCAAAAAAGTGGTTCTAGGAGAGGAAGAGGCTGCAGAATGCCGGATTTGTGGTAAGACCTTAGAATCAATTGCGCTCCTTGCAGCAGGGTGTAGTGGACTGGCCCAGAGAGAGTACCGCAAAAGACACAATCGCATGGGACTCCAGATATATTGGGAGGTGTGTAAGAGGGTTGGGGTGAAGTGTGCTGGAAAATGGTTTGAGGAGGTGCCTGATGAAGTGAGAACAAGTGAGGATGACAAGGTAGAGGTATGGTGGGACAAAAGTGCCATAACGACCAAGCAATTGGAACATAATCGTCCGGATTTGGTCGTCATTGACAAGGTTTCAAAAAACTGGCAGATTGTAGACTTCTCAGTACCCTGGAACAGGAATGTGAGAGAGAAGGAGAATGAGAAGTGGAGCAATTATGCTCCATTGGCCTTGGAGATAAGGCGTATACACGGGGTTAAAACACAAATAATTCCGGTCGTAGTTGGTACACTAGGAGTAGTATCAGGTCGTCTGGAAGGACAATTGAAAAAAACTACAAATTCTCGATGTTTTAGGCGGCCTTGAAACCTCTGCAATTATAGGTACCACCAACATTCTTAGGAACACCCTTGATCTTTGAAGCTCCTGGTTTGAAGCCGGGATTAAGGGAAATCCTCTGGAAATGAATCCGATCCCTTTCCAGAGAGACGTTCATAAGCGAAATCAGAATTATTATTATTATTATTGTTGTTGTTATTATTGTTGTTGTTGTTGTTGTTGTTGTTATTATTATTATTATTATTATTATTATTATTATTATTATTATTATTATTATTATTATTATTATTACTACGCACCTGTTTTTCTTCCAAAACATTTTTTTTGTTATTGTTCATGTGGAATTATTTTTGTTTTTGGTTGCCGACAGAATTAACTACTTACACATGTTTTCGACTAAGTTGCGACAGCGCCAATGTTCTTCCCTCTTCCAGGAGTGTATATATATATATATATATATATATATATATATATATATATATATATATATATATATATATATATATATATATATATATATATATATATGTGAACGGGGCGCTGATGAACGGCGAGTGTCCGGTGCCGTATAATTAGATCTCCACTGCCTTGTGTGCCAAGGTTTTTTTAACCAAAGGCTAAGGGTGAGGTAACCTGACAGAAACCTCCAGAGAAGCTTAGGCCCTGTCAGCTACGGAATACATGACCCACCGGCATGTGGAGTATTCTCTGGTGTCCAGCAACCTAATGTCTAGTCATGGCTCAAATGGCATGGTGGGTGGAGAGCTCCCGTAAGCTGTGGTAAAGGCAGCCTCTCTAGGAGAAGGAAAACCCTGATATAAAACCTGCTGCGACTGCTGCTTTCAATGATGTTAACTTCCTCTTCTTTTTGGTTCAATGTGGCAGTTGTTTAGAGAGTGAGATTGTCTCAGTGCAAAGTCTTTCCTCACTATAAAAAGATTCCAGCATAGGCATTACTTGATATGCAATGGAATACACACTTTGCAATCAGTGTGTATCTCAATAACAAAATGGCTGGCTGTAGCCTAAAATGGCAAACGGACATTCAATGAGGACTGATGCAGATATGGATGTGAATAGCAATAAAGGCTCTGGAACTTCCAGGGGCTGGCCTGGTAGGTGTTCAGGGCACCACAGCTTGAGCCTGGTCATCAGTGGATATGCTGGACTATAGAAGGTTGATAGAGGTGACCGTCTAGCAAGTGCTGCTTGTTGCACTCATGTTTGCGTCATTTGAGCCAGAGATATATTAAGTAATGGAAATACTAGTGCTCCTACTATTATAATTACTATCCTGATGTTTTTTTCATCATCCATATGCCTTTCAGTTCGCTTTTAATGTAACGAGGCAGGCAAATACATTTTCTTTTTAAATAAATGAATTAAATTAAAATTACAAACGCCATTTATGGTAAATATGTTATTTTTAGCTTTACAATTTTTTCCTTCATAATAATTGATCAATCAAGCTTTAAATATTTCTAATACTTGTTAAAAGTCAAGAAAAACTGCTGTTTTTCTATTTTTACATGAAACATAAAGTTTTGGAATTATATTTATTAATTTTTGTATCAGTTTTAGTCAGTTTTTAATTTTATGATTAAAATCATTTTTCCTTTCTTATGTTCTAATTAATAATAACCAATGTGCCTCACTCTTTTTCCATAAACTAGATCAGACTGCATTTTCCCCAATTCTTTATTGCATAAATAAAGTTGTCAAATACTTTAATTAGAATTCGGTAAAATAGCAGATTTTGGTATCCCTTTGGGGTGATGCAACTTGTTGGAATGTCACAACCATCATCTACGGAAATCCATGTTTCCATAGTTAATTTTCAAAAAGGGAGAAAACAACTTTTTGTTAACCGTAACTTGAAAAAACTGTAATACGCAAATCCAATTTTCACTTATAATTTTCACCTCCTGTTTTTTTTTTTTTTTAATTTTTGTTTTTGTATCGATTCTTTAAAGCATTCTTTAAGTACTGGTACATGGAAAGCTTACAAATTCTAAAATATTTTTTTTAATTTATTTTTTAAAGATTTTTAAGTATGCCGACTTTCGTGAAAAAATATTTGTTATCCTCATCTGAAAGGTACTAATTATTGATAACATATTCAATGAATCTCACACTTCAAAACGCAAAAGATAAAAAAAATTAAGCACATTAAAATTTCGGATTTCAATCTTCGATATCGAAGGCACCGTGTGAATATTTTTGTTTGTTTTTTTGTTTTTCTACACTCGTTTATCCTCCTATCCCAAAATGAGTGTGTGCTTAGTGAATGGCTTGGAATTTAAAGGGGCGAACAAGGGAAAAATGAGGAAGGGTGGATATGAAGTCTCCAAAAATATATTTGTACAACGAATATGAATATAACGTTACACGCATATAAATTGCATTCTTTACTTATAAATCAGTGAAAGTTTTATATTGATTAGATAATTATCTGATTTGGGGTTGATAATTAAAGACAGACTCTGTTACGAAAATGAAAAACACCCATTTTTGAAAAAAATTAAACGTTTTTTTTTTTAATTTTTTAATTTTTTAATTTTTAAATTAATTTTTGTTTTAATATTAAAGGCGCTTCACATAAAAAATTTAATTGAAATTAAATTTTAAATTTAATATAATTTAATTTAAAAGTTAATAAAATTATCACGATCCTATAATTAAAACGATTATAATTAAAGTTTGCAAAACGAGAGGTAAACGTGAATTCGTGATGTATATATGTTTCCACTTCCGGTTATAAAATAGATGAGTGTTGGCTGACGAAAGCTTGACATGGGTA
>NC_136510.1:94738134-94753134 GCF_053919585.1 Euprymna scolopes
AGATATGAAAAGTCTTTATTAAAGTTTGTGCCTATTTCCATTCTATGGAGACCAGGCGCGAACGCAGGCTCCACAATTTTATTATACCACCCCTATTTAAGTTAAAACTTACTTATCAAAGTATTATTATGTACATTTATATCAAAAACACTTGTAAACATTTTTTTTTAATTTTTTAATTTTTATTTCCATACTTTGTGAACCAGGCGCATACGCAGACCCCACAAGTTTAATGAAGCATCATTATGCCAGATCAAACATTCCCATTCCAGTGTCTCGATACATCTTCTATCATTATATGTGATCAGTTTTCTTTAATAGAGTACCATAAAGGAACCTATTCGTGACCAGACACACACAGAAGTTCAGGTTTATATTATAGATTTCGAAGTAAAACTTCATCTTCCGTATGTCTTCTCTTTCTTTATTTATTTCTTTTTTCCTTGTCGTTGTTGGGCCATAGAAGTCCGTCTGTTGTTTCTGCGGTAGTCCTTTCAAATGTCGGAATTTCGCGTGACCAACGCACCGTTCCGACATTTGAAAATACTACCGCAGAAACAACAAACGGACTTCCTCATGAAAAATTTCCAGACAAAAAACGCGATTAAACCCAGATCTTCAATTACCAACGTAGACTCCCACTATCATATCTCCTTCTCCAATATCAGGGGTCTACGTTTCAACCAACCAAAGGTTAACCCCCAATTACAGGAGATTAAACCAGACCTAGTATTCCTAAGCGAAACTGGCATTGGATCAACTATTTCACTTGAAGAGTTCGGAATTAAAGGATATTCTAACTTAATATGCATATCTGACCCCCAAAATCGCCATGAGTACGGAATATGTCCCTACGTTAAAGATGGCTTTCCATGTGGTAGGGACATCTCTAGAGAAGATCCTAAATTATCCTATATGTGCTTCTGGGTTGCACTTGCTTACACGACTGCATTTGTATTTGCCCTCTATCGCTCCAACAACAGCGGAGTTACTATCTTTAAGAGCATATCTGACCACATCATGTCTGCTCATCCTACTGCTAACATTCACGTCTGTGGAAACTTCAATGTTCACAATGTGGAATGGTTAACCCACTCAAACAAGACAGATGATGAGGGGCGGGTCTGTCACGATTTCTCCATTGCTTAGTTTCTCACTCAGATTATGGTCCTGGATATGACCTAAAACTATATCCGATGGTGAGGCCCCACCTTGCGGGCCTTAGGGAGTGTGGAGCCACCCTTTAATTGTCATTGCTCCCAGGTCCACTCTGACCCGGAGTGGTAGTACCTGTTAGGGTCCCAACTATGGGCTAAATAGAATCTGCCTTTAAAAAAAAAATATATATATATACTCCATTCAAAATCGTTCCTCAAAATAACTAGATTCGGCATTAAATAACCTGAAAAAGGTTTATATGCTGTAAAACAAAAACAACCAACCAACCATCACTCAGATTGTCCGTGAACCCACCCGGGTGCCCGATACTGATGGTTAGCATGCAAGTCTCCTAGATCTTTTCCTCACAACTTGTCCTGAGCTATGTTCATCTTTCGTTCTTTCTCCACTGGGATATTCCGACCACTCGGTTGTATCAGTTAAAATAAAAACGAAATATAATAAGTCCTCAGACGTACCTCTCCATCGTACAGTATATCGATACTCTATGGCAGACAGGGATAGCTTCCGTTCATTTATATCAGATCTACATCTGCATTCTATGTTTACAAAGGATGTGCCCTCTATAGTATCAGACCTGATAGAATAGTTAATTATAAGTATATACTGTTTCATACTCTCGAAAAAATTCCAACAAAAACCTAACAGCCAGCCGTGGTTCTTTCCAGAATGTGCTGCTACAATTGCGCACAGAAATCACTTTATTCCATTGCTGCCAACGTAACAGATGTCTGAGACTAAAGCCGCTTTCAAGACTACCAGCAACCACTGTAAAAGATTAATGAAGAATGCGAGAGATTTGTATGCTCAGTCCGCCAAGTCCAAAGTGGATGAGCAGCAGCTTGGTTCCTACCAGTTTTGGCAAATAGCAAACACGATCCTGAACGGAGGCGTGTGCTCTATCCCAAATATCATCAATGGATAATGATAATCTCGTTAGCATCAGACAAAGCTAAACTCTATGTCAAGAACTAATTCTATCCTATGCGACGAAGGCGGCCAACTCCCCGTATTTCCTCCTGTATAAGAAAACACACTATGCGACATACAAATATCTGTGCGTGATGTTGCCAAGCTAATCAAAAATCTTGATTCCAGTAAAGTAACTGGCTCTAACGGCATAAGAATTATAGTGCTGAAAAAGCTTTAACCAGAACTAGCTCCCATACTTACATTGTCTTCAGGAGAATTTTAATTTTAATTAGATTATTTCTAGTCTGATATCAGTGTGAAACAGTCCATTGATATCGCGTTACGGATATTAATTCGAAATAGGGGCGTTATCAACCGTGGGCAGATTTTACTTAAAGAAAACTATCTAAAGTCTAGCCGTGTGGGGAGGATCTTATTGGCCTTCGAATACCGTGTTGTTTTTAATCTTTAGTAATAGAGTGAATTATCTTCATGTGATGTTGTCCTGAGAAACCCTTACATAAATTACATAAGACATTTAGGGATGGCGTCTTGTAGGTAAATTAAACTCTTCTCTAAATAAATCTAATCTTCCAGTATATCCATGCACATATGGGTGTTGAAAATAAGTGTAACATGTAATTTTTATTTTCTTTGATTCAGTTTTAGTAATACACAAGCAGGACCTGCGGAAATTCTACAGGGGATGAATTCATATGTAATATATTGATGTTGACATTGTCTAGATGTTCAGTTTAAATGGAGGCGCTCTTATATTATTGTAGCTCTTTTGTTAAAACTGCAAAAGTATTTATCGAATCTAGCACGTATGCCCGCTAAAGCCCCGTTGTAAAGTACGTTTAAATATGATATTTTAATACTTGCAGATTTCTTATATATTATTATAGAGTTAATGTTCTATCGATTTTTATATATTATAAAGTTGCGAATTCAAAAATAATAGTGTGCGTTCGTAAATTGAGGTTAGCATTGTTCGCAAAGGATAGACGTTTATAATTCGAGATTAAGATTGTTCGCCATGATTGACATTTGTAAGTCAAGGTTAGGTTTGTTCATCAACAACGGGTGTTCGTAAGACGAGGTTAGGGTTGTTTGCCAACGATGGTCGTATGTCAGTAGAGGTTATAGATTTTCACCAACGATGTCTGTGCGTAAATTGAGGTAATAATTGTTCGCCAACGATAGGCGTTCATAAGTTGAAGTTAAGCTTATTAGCCAACAATGAGCGTTTGTAAGTCGAAGAAAGAATTTTTCGCCAATGACAAGTGTTCGTAAGTCGGGATCTAGATTGTTCACCAACGATGAGCGTTCATAAGTCGAGATTAGGATCATTCGCTAACGATGGACGTTTATAAGTTGAGGTCAGGATTGTTTGCCAACGATGGATGTTCGTAAGTCGAGGGAATGATGAAATTGCATTTCCAGTTCCAAAACACAGTTATTTTTCTTCTGGAATTTCGCACTCCACTTTCCTCTTTTGTTATCATTTATGGTAAAGGTGTAGGTGACGGGAGTGGTTGAGTAGCCGGGCGCTCGTGGATTCCTTTCGAAAACAGTAGAGCAGGAACTGTTGCTGAATATGATAGCTATTGAACGCCAAGGTAAACATCGCCTCGCGCGCAATCTTCGCCGGCTTATTTATCTTTTACCACTCAACAAAATGAGTCGGAACGAAGGGGAATTATCGAGAAGCGTTATCCAATTCATCTTATTGCATATTCTTAGTCATCACCAATCATCGGAGACTGAGGTCAATATTCAATCATCAAGTGATGACAGCGTCTGCAGCATGTGTGTATGTTGGGTGGATGGAAGCTGAGAAGATTAGCAAGAACACAAAATGAGGTGATCGCCGTGGAACGCTGACTTTCTGTGGAGGCAGAATTACCCAATAATATACTAATAGCAAGCGTACTCGTAACCCTTTGGGTCACAAAACCTACCGATTTTTATTACATATTCATCCCAGTCAGTTGAATTTTAAAAGTCGGTCAATTTAGCGCTTATGCGCAGATCGTCATATAATTATGACTGACGTTAAAACATTTAATAAAATAAATGTTTAAAATTCAACAGGATTTCTCGCGGTTAACAGTAGCCGAATAGGTATGTTTTTTGCTAATGAAGCCAGAGACGGCTTCTGTCGCTGGGTTCGAATCTAACGACTGGTGTTAATCGTGGTATCTTGCACTGAAGATTTCTGAAAGGATGAAACACTAGCGTCTGTAGGTATTTAATAATTATCATAGTAAATAATTATATATATATTTTGCCGGTTCCGGTATAACTAAATATTCCCATTTTTCCGATTCCCGGTTCCTAATAATCGTCACAATATATATATATATATATATATATATATATATATATATATATATATATATATATATATATATATATATATATATATATAAGTATTGTGACGATTATTCAGAACCGGGAATCGGAAAAATGGGAACATTTAGTGATATCGGAACCGGCAAAATTTTTGTATACTTTCCGATGCCAAAAACAATTCGTTCAAATGGATGTTTTTAATTCGATTTTGTTTAAAACAAATTCTTCCGCTGCTGGCAGTAATGATAAAATGATAAATATTTATTAATTGTAAACTATCAGTAAGTTATTTTTTATCTTTTAGAAAATATGCGCACATTTAATACGTTTTTATTTTTAACGGTAATAACGAAAAAAATAACATATCTATACTTAACTATTTAGAAATTTATTAAAAAAAAACTCGGTATCGGGAATTTAGTACGGAATCGGGAATTGCATCGGAATTGAAATCGTCCCCTCACTAATATATATATATATATATATATATATATATATATTAAATTGATATTTTTATTGAAAAAATATATGGTAAATACTTACATTTAATTTTGTTCAATGTTTTTTATTTCCTTCTATTTTCAACCTTTTGGTCACATCAATGTGAATAATGTTGTATCTATTGTCTTTCCAATCGTGTTTCAACTTTTTCTTTTTGTTTCCAACTTTGTCTTCTCTTCATTCTTCTCCATTATTATTATTATTATTATTATTATTATTATTATTTATACACACTATGAGTTCTCACAAAAGTCATCATCAAAGATTACTTACTAACAACAAGCCAGGATGTTCTCTGGAGTTTGGGTGACAACAAATCTCCTTGGTCAGTTTATATTTACACCAATATTTCTTCCTTTTTTTCTTCTTCTTCTTCTTCTTCTTCTTCTTCTTCTTCTTCTCACACAAGTCATAATCAGAGATTGATTACCCACAACAGCCGGTAGTTATAACTTAAGTTTGGGTAACACTAAGTCTCCCCAGATTTCAAAGATTCTCTCCCTCTTAAATCGAAACTGAAACCAAAACTTATAAAAAAATGTCTGCATATATATATATGTGTGTGTGTATGTATGTGTGTTTGTATATATATATATATATATATATATATGCATATATATATATATACATATATATATATAGATATATATATGACTTTAGTTCTTTCAGCTTTAGTCGAAACCAAGACTAAAACTTGTGAAAAATTCTTATTTATAAACAAAAATGCATTACTGGAGTGCCATCGGTTATAATGGAAACCGAAAACAAAACTTATGATAAATTCTTGGTACAGCCATTATATATTATTTAATTTTTGAAATCTGCAACTTCATAATATATGAAAATCGATAGACGATTAACTCTATAATAATAAAACAGAAATCTGCATTAATTAAAATATCTTATTTAAGCGTACTTTACGACCAAGCTACGCCGGGCGTCCCTGCTTACTTAGATGAATACTTTTGGAGTTTTAACAAAATAGCTACAATATTATCAGGGCGTCTCCATTTATGCCAACATAATACATTACATATGGATGAGTCCCCTATGGAATTTCCACAGGTCCTGCTAGATATTATTATTATTATTATTATTATTATTATTATTATTATTATTATTATTATTATTTGCTCGGAGCGTGACGTCAACCGCCGGCTTTTTCCGAGCGTCTTTGATTATCAAAGCGTACTACTCAAGGGAAATACTGAAGAAAGCATTTAAATATAATAAAATCACTAGAAGGGAAACTAAAATAGAGAAAATAAAGAACAGCAATTCCTTTGTTATTTTTCTAACACATTTTTTAAGTAAAAAAAAAATTAACAAACTAAATTTTTTTTGTAACTAATGTAAAGCAAACATTTTCAATCATAACCAATTTTTTAGCGTTTTCCATATTTTTTAAACAGACATATAAAATATCACCTTTTTAAGTGTGTTTTTTTTGTCATGCCTTTTTGGGGATTTTTTCCAATCTTTTCCCTGGGCAGTGATTGGCTGATCGGCGTCTTACGTCAGATTACAGTCACACCCGAGCGCATGACGTCATCTTCCGAGGAAAGTCAAGTGGGTGGTTTGTTACGTCTGGTTTAAATTCTGCACAAGTACACATTTTGTACAGGCATATAAAAGTGTCTTAAAAATTCAGAATCTTACATCTTATGATATGACAGACCAATGTTTATGATTTCAGGTTCAAATGAACAGCTACAGCAGGAACTGGAATACACCTTACTAAAGCCTGATTGCCACAGATAGTGAATTTCAAAAATGCAATCTGGACGTGATAACACCTAAGAAGAATGATATGCCATTAAAGTCAGTTTTAAGTTTGAGAAAAATGCCATAGAAACGTATGAAATGCTTCAGACTGCTTCTGAACCATCTTGCATGAATCAATCATCAGTTTTTGAGTGGCATAAAAGATTCAAGAAAGGCAGGTGGTCTGTGAGGGATGATGAAGCATTTTCCCCACTCTTTATCTGTGCCTAAATCAAAACGTAGATTCCATGAACAAAGCTTCTTTCTTAGAACTGCACGCCTGTGGAACTCTATTCCGGCTGCCTGCTTCCCACCTGACTACAACCTGGATGTCTTCAAGTCCAACTTTAACAAATTCCTAATGAACCGCCCCTTAAGTAAACACTTCATCAAATCTCCACACTAATGTACTGTACTTGCAATAACCCTTATCCCTGAGTGGCTTCCGGGCCTTGATAAGTGGTGACCACCGTGTAAAAAAAAATGAGATGTGTGGGAGGAGTAAGGAAGTCAAAACACCAGAGTTGATTGGTTAAATATAGAAATTCATAGATAATGCCAGTCGTGTGTCTATAGAGACAATAAATGCAGGGTTTGATGTCAGTGTGGGAACTGTACACACAATTATTCGCGAGGAACTGAAGATGCAGAAGATTTGCCTGAATGCACCAGTCCACAATTCCATCCTTGTCACTGACTATTTGATTAAGATAGGCATTAATACAGTTCCTCGCCCTCCCTATACTTCAGACCTTGCTCCCTGTGACTTTTGGCTATTCCCTATACTCATAGAAAACTTTAGAGGCTGTCGTTATTAGACTATTGAGGATATGAAAGAGGCTGACGAGAATCATTGACACGCTCACACAAGCGGACTTGTGTGGGGACTTCCAGAAATTGTTGGAATTGTACAACAAGCGCATTGAAGCTGGAGGAGATTATTTCGAAGAGGACTAGAGTTTCATGTATGTACTATCAATAAAAGCGCCCGTACGAAAAAAGTCTGGAAACTTATTGAAGACACCTTGTACATTCCAAGATTGATAATCGTCCATGAAATGAGCAATGCGTTCGATATTTTTGAATTGCCGACACAAGTAAGAAATATAATACAGACTTCGAGTCATACAATGATATTGAAGTCACAATTACAGTTTCTATTGAAATCGCTCCAGATAAAGCATAAAGCAACTTAGAGATTACAAACATTTAAATATTAAACAATAGTCAAAGATAGACCTCATATTCCATTAGTAGTGTTTCTGGATAAGGAGAAAGGATTGCTGTCTATTGAGTCGGAATCAATCTATATAACGCTTATGTCTGACGAGTTTATGGCTTTTAGCTCTTTACAACAAGTAGCTTTATGCTTTGTCTGAAGCGGCGTCTAAAAGATCTGTAATTGTGATTCCCCTACCAAGATCATGACGTGACAAGAAATCCATATTGTATTTCTTACTTCGATCAGGAATCCAAAATAATCGATCGCATTGTTCAGCTCATAAACGTTCTTCACATCACCACCTGTGATTGTCTGTGATAGGTTCCATGAAATCAATAAAACAAGTTCGTTACGTACGTGTGGCCGATTTGTTTAAGAACAAGAATTATATTTCCACTCCTTTGTAGCTCTGGCATTTTTTTTTTTTTTACAAAGGCATCACAACATTATCAAGGCCCAGACGCCACTCAAGGATAAGGGTTAAAGAGTGTACAGTAGAAATTGGTCAATATAGTAATCATTAGTAATGAAAATTTGGTAAATTTGATAACTTATATGGAACGGCTCATCAAGAACTTATTTACTTTAGACTTGAACACAACCATATTGTAGTCAGCCGGAAAGCAGGAAAACGGAAGACAATTCCACAGGCGTGCAGTTCTAAGAAAGAAGCTTTGTTCATGGAATCTACGTTTAGGTTTAGGCACAGATAAAGAGTGGGGGAAATTATTGATAGTGTTTACAGCTAGACGAGTGTTTCTTGTGAAAGTTTTGCAAGGGGGGACCATAGATTGAAGATCAGTTGAACACTTTCCATGAAAATAACGATACATTAGAGACAAACTCGCAACATCTCTTCTGTGAGATAGAGGTTGCAAGGAGGAGAAAAGGACATCTCCTACGAGACTACGAAGTCTATTCTGAACTCTATCAAGGCAGGCCTAGTCCTTTCTAGCAGCTCCTGCCCAGATGTGGCAACAATATTCCATCCTTGGACGTACCTGGCTCTTATATAGATAGAGAATAGCATCAGCAGTGAGATATCTACCGGATCGATAGAAAGATCCCACCATTTTTCCAGCGGCCTTGGCAACAGATTTGATGTACGTGTTCCATTTAAGATCAGGAGTAATGGTCAAGCCAAGAAGTTTGTCAAAACTTGAGGCCTCCTGAAGACGAGTGCCATTCATTTCAATTGATGTCAGATGTGGATCAGAATGTTGATGATGTAAAGAGAGAAGCTTGGTTTTAGATGCATTAAAAGTAACCAGCCATTCTTTACCTCATTGTACTACGTGCTCAAGATCAGAGGAGAGAGAATTGGAGAGAACTTGGTCGTTTACTGTCTTAGATGTGGTACCATAAATGGTAGTGTCGTCAGCATAAATGTCTACAAATGATGTAAGGATATGATTTGGAAGATCATTAATGTAGATCAGGAAAAGAGTTGGGCCCAGGATGGATCCCTGAGGGACGCCGGCATTAATACTGTGAGCTTCTGATTTTTGCCCCTCAACTACTACTCTTATGAACCTATCAGAAAGAAATGATTTAATAATTGAGAAGACTTTTCCAGCTATACCATAGCTAGCGATCTTATGAAGTAAACCTTTATGCCATACCCTATCAAAGGCTTTAGATATGTCAAGAGCAATTGCCCTAGAAAGATTGCCACCGTCGAGAGATTTGCTAATCCTATGCGATATAACTGTAAGGACATCTGCTGTAGATCTAGCAGAACGGAAACCATATTGAGTGTCACTAAGAAGGTTATTTTTGTTGAGATGGTTGATTACTTCTGTATTTAACACATTTCCCTTTGATCAGTGATTGGATTCGATTCATACATCGACACATTTTGAAATCGATTAAATATTAAAAATTTGACTAATAAATTTAAAAAAAAATGAAAATTAGACCAAAACACAAAGAAACAAAAAGATAAAGAAAGAAGAACACAACAGAGTGAGATAAATAAAGTATATATACATTGAAAAAGAGTGTCAAATGGCTAGATAAGTACAAAAGTAGACAGATACACACACACACACATACACACACATATATATGTGTGTGTGTCTGTGTATTATAAGGAAATAAAGTACATTTCCATACACACAGACACACACACACACACACACACATATATATATATATATATATATATATATATATATATATATATATATTTGTGTGTGTGTGCGTGTGTGTGTGCGTGTGGAAATGTACTTTATTTCCTTATAATATATACCAATCCCTATTTAAGAAGCTCAATGTAATTACAGAGCAATATAGTGAATGAATGCCGAAGTTGCTATTTCTTCTGATGAGTTAAGGGCAAAATAGATTCACTAATTGATATAATAATTAAATGATTGATTTTTGTGCTACGAAACAAATACTGTCAAGAATTGTAAATGTCAACTGAATTAAAGGAAGAAATTATGAGATGGTCAACATTATGAACTTTGGTATATAAACTTTTATCATTCATTCACTATATATATATATATATATATATATATATATATATATATATATATATATATAACTACTTAATTTACTCACATAAAATTATTATACGGAAGTATAGATTTATGCGTAAACTTTAAGTATTTACTTCCAAAATGCTCAATACGTAGGTAGAGCTAGTTAGTAATTTATAAAATATATATGGCGATTAAGCTACACTGAATATTCGGCATTTCATCCACTCTAGGACTCCTCAGGCTTATGCCGTGTAAACGCCGAATATTCAGTGTAGCTTAATCGCCATATATATTTTATAAATTACTATATATATATGTATGTTTGTATGTGTGTGTGTATGTGCTATTTTGTGTATTGATATTCATATTGAAAACCTCTTTTTGTTTACGTATTTATTTGCTTCCCCACGAAAGCAAATGTGACACAAGGTTGTTTTTAATGTGGACGGAAAACCAGCTCCCTTAAAACAAGAGCAAAAATATGGCACTTTGGCAATATCCAAAAAATAGTCATTGCCTTAGTATGAAAGGTTTCCCCAACATTAACCAAACAGTAATTAACTTAACCGAATCATCAGAACAGAACACACTTTGAGATATCAAATCTTTCATTCAGGTTAAAAAAAATAAAATATAAATTAAACATGAACAAAAATTTAGGCACAAGGCCAACTCAAAAGGGAGGAGTTAAGGGGTTGTTGGTCATCCTTGTAACTCTATAATTAAACAAGAAATGTTTTAAGTTAGTATCCCCTTTCACCATAATACCGCATTCACCTTTTCGTGCTGAAGGACCTCCTAGTTAGGACCTAATCGTTTAAAACAGATACTACACTTTGATCTTGATTCGAATGCCAAGAAAGAAAAAGACAGGCCTTTTTTTCTTTATTTTTAACTATTTATTTGTTTCCCCACGTAAACAAATGTGACACAAGGTCGATTATAATATCGGGGAGAAAGACAGCTCCCCTAAAACAAGGGCAAAAAGGGGTCCTCTGGCAGTATCTAAAAAAATAGTAATTGTCTTAGTATGAAGGATGTCTCCTACATTAACCAAGGACGAATTAACTTAATTTAAGTACAGCACCAGAACAGATACTACATTTGGATCCTGGCCCGAAGGCCAAGAAAGAAGAAGGCAGTCCTTTTTTTTTATTCATTTAAAAATAAAATATAAATAAAATACAACGTGGCATTGCATTCATCTGCAAAAGATCTAGCTAATTTGCGTATTCTTTTAAACATTCATTTGAATTAATTTCCTATTAGTTTTTTTTTTCATTTTCTGATTGGATGATAATCTTTAGTTAACTACTAGCATTTCATTTCGTTGCCCGGGTGTTTGGAGGTGTATGTTGAGAAAAAAAAAGTGGTAGTTGGAAGGCAGGCTCGAACCCGTACTGCAAAGGAGGAAAAGAACAGGAAAATACTGACGCCTTTGCTGTTACGACCACCGCCAAACCGGAAGTGACGTAGGCTTTAATTAAGGCTAGACAATCGAAAGGAGAGGATGACTTTCGAAAATATCGGCGAAAAAAACGACCCCCCCATAGAAAAGTGCCCAGTTGAAGGTGAAGAAATTAATTTTTTTAGCCAATTTTTCGATATTTGTCGTCTGAAAGGTCGATATTCAAAATTATACTAATCTTGTAAAAATCCGTCGCCTCTGTCGAAAGTTGTAGGCAAACATACAAACATACATACCTACATTTATATATTGGTAGCTCAAATTTTCGACCGAAACCGATTAAAAAGCTTGCCCTATCTCTGAATACCCTTTATGCAAAATTTCAAATGTTTAGACCAGAAATTGTCCTAGTAATTTGGGAGAGGCCGAAGCAGTCTATTTTTTTTAACTTTGACCCCTATTATGACCCCTTAACCTTTTTTGTTTTGGTCTTAAATCAAGTTATTAAGTTAGATCCAGGTCCAAGGAACGTATATCTAAAATTTCAATTGTTTAGACCCAAAATTAGCGGAGGAGTTTGGTAGAGTTCTTAAAGGTCAACCCGTTGAACTTTCACCCTTTAACAGCCAAATTTCTGGCCGAAAATGGATTACAAAGATTTTCCCAAATCTCAATACCCTGAGTTTGTAGACTGAAAATTAACAGAGTTATTGCGTAGGGAACTGTGCACAGACAGACACAAACACATACACACACAGACAGACACTTTCACTTTTATAGATATATAGATTACGTGATTATTATCAATGCACATATTCTACATGATTTATACTTGCGTAATATTTGCGTAAAAATGTTCTAGTAAACAGAAAACCATTTCTATATATATTTATATATGCACATATTTATTTAAAAAATGTTGCCTACCAAACTCCTCTGTCAGTTTTTGGTCAGAAGATTGATGAACCCATATGAGGGCGAAATCGCAATATATATACTTATATGTGTGTGTGTGCGCGCACGCGCATGTGTCTGCGCGTTTGTGTAAAATCTAGTTAGGTTCTCGGAGTTTGACATTGATGCTTTTATCTCTATAAACTAGATACGTAAATAATGTTTGTACAAAGAACTGATATCACTACGACTCTGTTCTCGAAGGATATTATTTCCAATCCATGTTACCGATTATTAGATTTGGTGTGGTGCCAATCGATGCCAACGCTACACTATTTGTTTTTCGGGGCGGGGCGGGGTGGGGGTGAGGTAGTTATCTTACAATTTTGCGGTTTCAGTTTCTTAGCTTGATATGGTGTTCCTCGGTATTTTTGTTTTACTTCCGGTGTCGAATTTGCAGCTGAACGTGGCTCATCATTTGATTGTTTTCTTTAAAATTTCGGCTGTTTTTGGCATTAATGCCCGTTGTATAATCTCAATCGTTTCTTTGATTTCGATTTCTCTCACTTTTTTGCCAAGTTCTTTGGGACTGTTCCGAGTGCTCCTACAATTATGGGTATTATATTGATTTCCCTTTTTTTTACTTCCCTCTTCTCTTTATTATAATTATCATTATTATTATTGTTCCTTAATCTTTCATCATCAATATAGCCATTATTATTATTATTATTATTATTATTATTATTATTATTATTATTATTATTATTATTATTATTATCGTTGTTGTTATTATTATTATTATTGTTATTATTATTATTGTTGTTGTTGCTGTTGTTATTGTAGCTTTTACTATTATTCTTGTTCTTGTTATTATTGTTTTTATTATTATTATTGTTGTTGTTATTGTTATTATTTTTATTATTATTGTTGTTATTATTATTATTTTTATTATTGTTGTTGTTATTGTTGTAGTTATTGCTATTATTATTGTTTTTATTATTGTTGTTGTTCTTGTTATTATATTTGTTGTTACTATTGTTATTATTATTGTTGTTGTTATTATTATTATTATTGTTGTTATTATCGTTGTTGTTATTATTATTGTTGTTATTATTATTGTTATTATTGTCGTTGTTGTTATTATTATTATTGTTATTATTATTGTTGTTGCTCTTGTTGTTGCTATTCACTAGAGGTTCTCGCAAAGTTTATCATAAAAGTCCCCCTGGATTTTCAGTACTGTCCACTTCTTTCAATAACTTTTACAAGTAAATTTTCATCATCGCAACGGCCGCTTGCCATTGGCTTCCCGCTCGCAATGACCATTGCTGCACACTCCATACTGGAACCCGGGTGGCAACAATCCTCCCCAAGGTCCCAAAACTTCAATACTCAATATGTCAAATATGTATATACGTCTATATATATATATATATATATATATATAGAGAGAGAGAGAGAGAGACAGACAGACAGACAGAAGGAGAGAGAGAGAGAATAAATGACAAAAGTTATATTCCAAAATTCATGATGTTGACCAAGAAATAGCAACAATCAATCCGTCAAAAAGAATTGTAAATCACATTTCATTTCCTTTTGACGGATTGATTGTTGCTATTTCTTCGGATGATTTAAGGGCAAAATAGATTCACTGATTGATAAAATAATTAAGTGATTGATCTTGCGCTACTAAACAGATACTATCATGAATTGTACAAGTCAACTGAATTAAAGGAATAAATTATAAGATGGTCAACATCGTGAATTTTGGAATATAACTTTTTGTCATTTATTCTCTATATTGCTCTGTAATTACATTGAGCTTCTTATATAAGTATTGATATAAATTAAGAAAAAATATTTCTGCAGAAATATATATATATATTTATAAAATGGGTTTAAAAATTCCAACGAAAGAAAGATGTATATTTAAATAAGGGAGTAGTCACCAACAATGTGTATTTTTTAACATTATTTTATTATTCCGTATGTTTGGATCATTGTAATAATGTTTTTAAGTCATTGAAATCGTTTACGCGCGTTTCAGACGGTCTGTGATGCGTCCTCGTCAGAAATTATTTTCAAATGTGTAAAAATGGCGATTTTGTAGTTAATTTGAAGTTTTTCCAAGGGGTGGAGGCTTGTAAATGTTTATTATTCATTGGTATGCTGAATTTTTATTGCTTTTTTATTTGGCTTGTCCAGGGAGACGTTGACTTCGCTGTAGTCGCTATCTCTTTCTGCTAATGTTTTTTCTTTTCCTTTAGGGTGGG